>NC_134487.1:233993966-234312541 GCF_040206685.1 Ascaphus truei | reverse complement strand
GAAAGAGAGAGAGTGAGACAGAGAGAGAGAGTGAGACAGAGACACAGAGAGAGGGTGAGACAGAGACAGAGGGTGAGACAGAGAGAGAGAGAAAGAGAGACAGAGAGAGACAGACAGAGACAGAGGGTGAGACAGAGAGAGAGGGTGAGACAGAGAGAGAGGATGAGACAGAGAGAGGGTGAGACAGAGAGAGAGGGATGAGAGACAGGGATGAGAGACAGGGATGAAAGAGAGAGAGAGAGAGAGAGAGAGAGAGAGAGAGAGAGAGGGAGAGAGAGGGAGAGAGAAAGACAGAGAGAGGGTGAGAGAGAGAGACAGAGAGAGGGTGAGAGAGAGATACAGAGAGAGGGCGAGAGAGAGGGACAGAGAGAGGGCGAGAGACAGAGAGGGTGATTGGGTGGGGGTTTGGGGTGACTGACTGAGTGATTGGGTGGGGTGACTGACTGGGTGACGGGTGGTGGGATGACGGGGTGACTGGGTGGTGGGGTGACTGGGTGGTCGGGTGACTGGGTGGTGGGATGGGATGACTGGGTAGTGGGGGTGACTGGGTAGTGGGGTGACTGGGTAGTGGGGTGGCTGGGTAGTGGGGTGGCTGGGTAGTGGGGTGGCAGGGTAGTGGGGTGGCAGGGTAGTGGGGTGGCAGGGTAGTGGGGTGGCAGGGTAGTGGGGTGGCAGGGTAGTGGGGTGGCTGGGCAGTGGGGTGGCTGGGTAGTGGGTTGGCTGGGTAGTGGGGTGGCGGGGTGACTGGGTGGCGGGGTGACTGGGTGCCGGGGTGACTGGGTGGCAGGGTGATTGGGTGACGTGACTGGGTGGTGGGGTGACAGGGTGGTGGGGTGACTGGGTGGTGGGGTGACTGGGTGGTGGGGTGGAGTGACATTGTGGTGGGGTGGGGTGACTGGGTGGTGTATGTCTGATTGGGGCTTTACCTCTCTCTCATACATACATACACACAAACACACACCCTCTCTCCCATATACACACATACACCCTCTCTCCCATATACTGTACACACATACACCCTCTCTCCCATATACTGTACACACATACACCCTCTCTCCCATATACTCCCTCTCTCCCATATACTCCCTCTCTCCCATATACTCCCTCTCTCCCATATACTCCCTCTCCCTCTCTCCCATATACTCCCTCTCCCTCTCTCCTATACACTGGCGACACACTTTATTCGAGCTCGGCTAGTCCCACGAATTCGGGTATACCCGGGTGTATTGAGGTTTGTGACTGTTTTCTGCCCGAGTGCATTGAGTTATTTTCCAGCAGGGATTGAAGCATTTTATTCCCACTGGCTGCAATACTGCACAGTACATATATATATACTGCATTACAATTCATGAATTTATGCCATCTGGTAGACACGCGAAGCATTGCAGCCTATTAAATCCTAATCATTATCATTTAACAGATCAGCCGCCCATCAGCCAGGCATGAACCCAGGCTGGGAAGGCAAATGCAACGGGGCTTGTCAGAGGTGAGGAGCGGCGCATTCCAGGTATCTGCCAGGTACATACCGGGTATTTGCTCGAATAAAGTGTGTCGGTGCAGTATACTCTCTCTCCCATATACTCTCTGTCTCTCTCCCATATTCTCTGTCTCTCTCCCATATTCTCTGTCTCTCTCCCATATACTCTCTCTCTCCCATATACTCTCTCTCTCCCATATACTCTCTCTCTCACTCCCATATACTCTCTCTCTCCCATATACTCTCTCTCTCCCATATACTCTCCCTCTCTCCCATATACTCTCCCTCTCTCCCATATACTCTCCCTCTCTCCCATATGCTCTCCCTCTCTCCCATATACTCTCCCTCTCTCCCATATACTCTCCCTCTCTCCCATATACTCTCCCTCTCTCCCATATACTCTCCCTCTCTCCCATATACTCTCCCTCTCTCCCATATACTCTCCATCTCTCCCATATACTCTCCATCTCTCCCATATACTCTCTCTCTCACACACACACACACGGAGGAGGAGGAGGAGGAGGAGGAGGAAGCTAAGAAAAGTCATCGAGCAAGCCAAAACCACCAGGCGCCAGCCAGCCGCGACGACACGCACCATTGCGCCCCCCCCTCACTCCCCCGCGCCAAGCTCCCGCCACGCATGGGCAACAACCGAGAGAGCGCCGGGAACCAGAGGGGGAAGGACCAGCCCCCGCTACCCCCCGAGAGCGAACACCCCGCGCCAATCTCCCGGCAACCAAGGGAGCACCGGAGACCAGAGGGGGAAGGAAAACTCCCTGACCCGGGCGAGCAGCTGAAGGAGTGCCGGGAACCAGAGGGGTAAGGAACACACCCCGACCCGGGCGAGCAGCTGAAGGAGTGCCGGGGACCAGAGGGGGGAGGAACAAACCCCGACCCGGGCGAGCAGCTGAAGGAGTGCCGGGGACCAGAGGGGGAAGGAACACACCCCGCTACCACCCAAGAGGGAACACTCCCGAGCTAATCTCCCGGCAACCAAGGGAGCGCCGGGGACAAGAGGGGGAAGGAACACCCCCCCCCCCCTCGACCCGTACACCCCCGCTACCACCTACACACACCCAGCATGACACTCACACACACCCAGCATAGCACAAAAACACACACACACACCCAGCATCCGCCGGACACAAGTGGGGGGTGGGGGGGGGGGATGTCAATGCATGCGGGCAGGGAGAGTACTTACTTCCTCAATAATCAGCCCTGTAAAGGAAGGCGGACGTCACTGCTCCTTCTCATATAGAGCAATCCTTCTCCCTCCCCCCTCCCCCGCAAAAAAAAGTATTGGCAGTGGGCCAACTCGCGTCAGGCCAATCAAATAAGGGGATTTTATTTATTTTTCTCGGCGCGAGCAGGGGAAAATTGAAAGAGAACCGCATGTGTTGCAGGGGCAGCCATTACGGATCGCCACCGAGCCAAATCCGATCGCTCCTGGCGAGCGGGCGACCAAATTTGTCGAGCACTGTATATATATATATATATATGTGTAGAGGTATCAGTACTGTGTTAGCCGAGCTTCAATAATCAAAAAATAAATAGATGATACCGTTCTGTGGCTAACGAAATGCTTTTATTTGTGCGAGCTTTCGAGATACTGTACACTGATCTCTTCTTCCGGCGATGTTACAATGAATGAAGCAAGCAAAAGGTATACTTAAAAACAGATAACATTCCAAGAGACACTGTTTTTAAGTATACCTTTTGCTTGCTTCATTCATTGTAACATCGCCGGAAGAAGAGATCAGTGTATCTCGAAAGCTCGCACAAATAAAAGCATTTCGTTAGCCACAGAACGGTATCATCTATTTATTTTTTGATTATATATATATATATATATATATATATATATATATATGAAAAAAAGAAGAAAGAAAAAGCGGCCGATCCTAGAGTAAATTCAGATTTAAAAGGTTTTAATTAACATGAACAGACGATTGCCAACTCACACTTTGTCAGTTTAAAATACAGTATGCAATTTATGGGACAAGCCCATGCACCACGCTTGGTCTGTTTTGCAGGGTTATACATGTATGCTAATAAGGGCGCTGTCTTTTATTTTCATATATATATATATATATATATATATATATATATATATATATATATATATATATATATATATATATATATATATATATATATATATATTCAAACGTTACCGTTCCGAGGTCTGCTAATCAAGGGACAGCACTCTGTTAGAATTACTTAAAATGGTGAATTAGTGAAAACAGTGATACATCAAAAAAAAAACAACGTTTTGGTCCTCCACAAACGGGACCTTCCTCAGGGGGATGCAATGGGTGAATGGCAAAAAACACCACATATAAATACATCAAGCTATGCCAACCAATTATCCTATCAGCACAGACCAATTTAAAATAGACACAGAAACAGCCATAAAGACGTCATGTGTTCATCACACATTACATAAGGTACCTCCATGTTAGCTACGTCACTAATCTGCCAGCTGTGTGGTTGCTGCAAGCAAAGCGTCCGTGGCAACCATACTGTAAACAAGAGACAGCCTGCACGAGTCAGATCGCATACGTGCACCTAGTGGCAGCTCCCTGCTAACCCACTGAACACCCAGCGCATGCGCATAGCTGCGGCTCCCTCCAACTTGCAAAATGATCGGACAGTGCAGTAGCACTAGTGTGTAAGATCGCGACACCGTCTGAAGTCAAAAATAGCATTATTGAGAGGATCAGAGTAACGGAAGCTGCCTGCTAGCATTTGATCACTTAGGCCTGGGACATGGTGCCGGGAGGAGCGCTGGGCAGTGCTGACGCTCATGCTCTCCTGCTCAAGCAGGAGATTTTTCTTGTCCCTGTATGAGCATCAGCGAGCGCGCTTGTGTGCCGGGTGGGAAGCTTTCGGGTGGCGGGCCTGGAGGTGGAGCGGGAGGCGGGGCTAGCGCGCAAGGTCACGGCACCGACATCACGGACTGCCATTAGCTTCTGCTCAGACCCACAGAATGGATTATTTTAATATGTGTATACTAGCTGAGAGACCCGACGTTGCCCGTGAGTTAAATTTCCCGCTAGGAACAAGGGGGGGAGAGGGGGGGAAAGGGGGGGAGGGGAGGGGGAGGGACAGTGGACAGGAGGAGGGGGGACAGTGGACAGGAGGGGGACAGTGGACAGGAGGGGGGGGACAGTGGACGGGGGGGACAGTGGACGGGGGAGACAGTGGACAGGAGGGGGGGACAGTAGACAGGAGGGGGGCAGTAGACAGGAGGGGGGGCAGTGAACAGGAGGGGATGCAGTGGACAGGAGGGGGGGACAGTGGACAGGGGGGGACAGTGGACAGGAGGGGGTGACAGTGGACAGGAGGGGGGTGACAGTGGACAGGAGGGGGGGGACAGTTGACAGGAGGGGACGGGACAGTGGACAGGAGGGGATGGGACAGTGGACAGGAGGGGACGGGACAGTGGACAGGAGGGGACGGGACAGTGGACAGGAGGGAACGGGGACAGTGGACAGGAGGGGACGGGGACAGTGGACAGGAGGGGACAGGGACAGTGGACAGGAGGGTACAGGGACAGTGGACAGGAGGGGACGGGGACAGTGGACAGGAGGGGACTGGGACAGTGGACAGGAGGGGGGACAGTGGACATGAGGGGGACGGGACAGTGGACATGAGGGGGATGAAACAGTGGACAGGAGGGGGACGGGACAGTGGACAGGAGGGGGACGGGACAGTGGACAGGAGGGGGACGGGACAGTGGACAGGAGGGGGACGGGACAGTGGACAGAAGTGAGGGGATGGGACAGTGGACATGAGGGGGGACAGTGGACATGAGGGGGGACAGTGGACAGGAGGGGGATGGGACAGTGGACAGGAGGGGGATGGAAAGTGGACAGGAGGGGGACGGGACAGTGGACAGGAGGGGGATGGGACAGTGGACAGGAGGGGGACGTGACAGTGGACAGGAGGGGGGGATGGGACAGTGGACAGGAGGGGGGGGATGGGACAGTGGACAGGAGGGGGGATGGGACAGTGGACAGGAGGGGGGGATGGGACAGTGGACAGGAGGGGGGGTGGGACAGTGGACAGGAGGGGGGGATGGGACAGTGGAAGGGAGGAGGGGGGACAGTGGACAGGAGGGGGGGACAGTGGACAGGAGGGGGGGACAGTGGACAGGAGTGGGGGACAGTGGACAGGAGGGGGGACAGTGGACAGGAGGGGGGACAGTGGACAGGAGGGGGGGTGACAGTAGACAGGAGGGGGGGTGACAGTGGACAGGAGGGGGGTGAAAGTGGACAGGAGGGTGGTGACAATGGACAGGAGGGGGGGCAGTGGACAGGAGGGGGGACAGTGGACAGGAGGGGGGGACAGTGGACAGGAGGGGGGGACAGTGGACAGGAAGGGGGGCAGTGGACAGGAGGGGGGGACAGTGAACAGGAGGGGGGGACAGTGGACAGGAGTGGGGGACAGTGGACAGGAGTGGGAGACAGTGGACAGGAGGGGGGACAGTGGACAGGAGGGGGGTGACAGTGGACAGGAGGGGGGGGTGACAGTGGACAGGAGGGGGGGTGAAAGTGGACAGGAGGGTGGTGATAGTGGACAGGAGGGGGGGCAGTGGACAGGAGGGGGGACAGTGGACAGGAGGGGGGGGCAGTGGACAGGAGAGGGGGACAGTGGACAGGAGAGGGGGGGCAGTGGACAGGAGGGGGGACAGTGGACAGGAGGGGGGGACAGTGGACAGGAGGGGGGGACAGTGGACAGGAGTGGGGGACAGTGGACAGGAGGGGGGGCAGTGGACAGGAGGGGGGGGGCAGTGGACAGGAGGGGGGGACAGTGGACAGGAGGGGGGGACAGTGGACAGGAGTGGGGGGCAGTGGACATGAGGGGGGGCAGTGGACAGGAGGGGGGGCAGTGGACAGGAGGGGGGGACAGTGGACAGGAGTGGGGCAGTGGACAGGAGTGGGGCAGTGGACAGGAGGGGGTGACAGTGGACAGGAGGGGGTGACAGTGGACAGGAGGGGGGGTGACAGTGGACAGGAGGGGGGGTGACAGTGGACAGGAGGGGGGGCAGTGGACAGGAGGGGGGGTGACAGTGGACAGGAGGGGGGGCAGTGGACAGGAGGGGGGGCAGTGGACAGGAGGGGACGGGACAGTGGACAGGAGGGGACGGGACGGCAGTGGACAGGAGGGGACGGGACAGTGGACAGGAGGGGGGGGCAGTGGACAGGAGGGGGGACAGTGGACAGGAGGGGGGGGCAGTGGACAGGAGGGGGGGACAGTGGACAGGAGGGGGGGGCAGTGGACAGGAGGGGGGGACAGTGGACAGGAGGGGGGGACAGTGGACAGGAGGGGGGGACAGTGGACAGGAGTGGGGGACAGTGGACAGGAGTGGGGGACAGTGGACAGGAGGGGGGACAGTGGACAGGAGGGGGGGCAGTGGACATGAGGGGGGGGACAGTGGACAGGAGGGGGGGACAGTGGACAGGAGGGGGGGTGACAGTGGACAAGAGGGGGGGTGACAGTGGACAGGAGGGGGGGCAATGGACAGGAGGGGGGGCAGTGGACAGGAGGGGGGGACAGTGGACAGGAGGGGGGGGGACAGTGAACAGGAGGGGACTGGACAGTGGACAGGAGGGGACAGGACAGTGGACAGGAGGGGATGGGGACAGTGGACAGGAGGGAACGGGGACACTGGACAGGAGGGGATGGGGACAGTGGACAGGAGGGGACAGTGGACAGGAGGGGATGGGGACAGTGGACAGAAGGGGATGGGGACAGTGGACAGGAGAGGATGGGTACAGTGGACAGGAGGGGACAGGGACAGTGGACAGGAGGGGACGGGGACAGTGGAAAGGAGAGGGGGTGACAGTGGACAGGAGGGGGGGACAGTGGACAGGAGGGGGGGGGCAGTGGACAGGAGGGGGGGACAGTGGACAGGAGGGGGGGACAGTGGACAGGAGGGGGGGACAGTGGACAGGAGGGGGGGACAGTGGACAGGAGTGGGGGACAGTGGACAGGAGGGGGGACAGTGGACAGGAGGGGGGGGGCAGTGGACATGAGGGGGGGGACAGTGGACAGGAGGGGGGGACAGTGGACAGGAGTGGGGGGCAGTGGACAGGAGGGGGGGCAGTGGACAGGAGGGGGGGACAGTGGACAGGAGTGGGGCAGTGGACAGGAGGGGGTGACAGTGGACAGGAGGGGGTGACAGTGGACAGGAGGGGGGTGACAGTGGACAGGAGGGGGGGTGACAGTGGACAGGAGGGGGGGCAATGGACAGGAGGGGGGGCAGTGGACAGGAGGGGGGGACAGTGGACAGGAGGGGGGGGACAGTGGACAGGAGGGGACTGGACAGTGGACAGGAGGGGACAGGACAGTGGACAGGAGGGGATGGGGACAGTGGACAGGAGGGGACGGGGACACTGGACAGGAGGGGATGGGGACAGTGGACAGGAGGGGACAGTGGACAGGAGGGGATGGGGACAGTGGACAGAAGGGGATGGGGACAGTGGACAGGAGGGGACGGGGACAGTGGACAGGAGGGGACAGGGACAGTGGACAGGAGGGGACGGGGACAGTGGAAAGGAGAGGGGGTGACAGTGGACAGGAGGGGGGGGTGAAAGTGGACAGGAGGGTGGTGACAGTGGACAGGAGGGGGGGCAGTGGACAGGAGGGGGGACAGTGGACAGGAGGGGGGACAGTGGACAGGAGGGGGGACAGTGGACAGGAGGGGGGGGACAGTGGACAGGAGGGGTGGGCAGTGGACAGGAGGGGTGGGCAGTGGACAGGAGGGGGGACAGTGGACAGGAGGGGGGGACAGTGGACAGGAGGGGGGGACAGTGGACAGGAGTGGGGGACAGTGGACAGGAGGGGGGACAGTGGACAGGAGGGGGGACAGTGGACAGGAGGGGGGGACAGTGGACAGGAGGGGGGTGACAGTGGACAGGAGGGGGGGTGACAGTGGACAGGAGGGGGGGGTGAAAGTGGACAGGAGGGTGGTGACAGTGGACAGGAGGGGGGGGAGTGGACAGGAGGGGGGACAGTGGACAGGAGGGGGTGACAGTGGACAGGAGGGGGGGCAGTGGACAGGAGGGGGGCAGTGGACAGGAGGGGGGGGGACAGTGGACAGGAGGGGGGGGACAGTGGACAAGAGGGGACGGGACAGTGGACAGGAGGGGACGGGACAGTGGACAGGAGGGGACGGGACAGTGGACAGGAGGGGACGGGGACAGTGGACAGGAGGGGACGGGGACACTGGACAGGAGGGGATGGGGACAGTGGACAGGAGGGGACAGTGGACAGGAGGGGATGGGGACAGTGGACAGGAGGGGATGGGGACAGTGGACAGGAGAGGACGGGACAGTGGACAGGAGGGGACAGGGACAGTGGACAGGAGGGGAATGGGACAGTGGAAAGGAGAGGACAGGGAACAGTGGACAGGAGGTGACGTGGACAGTAGACAGGAGGGTACAGGGACAGTGGACAGGATGGGACAGGGACAGTGGACAGGATTGGACAGGGACAGTGGACAGGAGGGGACGGGGACAGTGGACAGGAGGGGACAGGGAAAGTGGACAGGAGGGGATGGGACAGTGGACAGGAGGGGACGGGGACGACAGTGGACAGGATGGGACGGGAACGACAGTGGACAGGAGGGGACGGGGACGACACTGGACAGAAGGGGACGGGGATGACAGTGGACAGGAGGGGACGAGGACGACAGTGGACAGGAGGGGGGCGACAGTGGACAGGAGGGGGACGACAGTGGACAGGAGGGGGACGACAGTGGACAGGAGGGGGACGACAGTGGACAGGAGGGGGACGACAGTGGACAGGAGGGGGACGACAGTGGACAGGAGGGGGTGACAGTGGACAGGAGGACGGGTGACAGTGGACAAGAGGGGGGGCAGTGGACAGGAGGGGGGCAGTGGACAGGAGGGGGGGGACAGGGGACAGGAGGGGGGGGACAGGGGACAGGAGGGGGGGGACAGTGGACAAGAGGGGACGGGACAGTGGACAGGAGGGGATGGGACAGTGGACAGGAGGGGACGGGACAGTGGACAGGAGGGGACGGGGACAGTGGACAGGAGGGGACGGGGACACTGGACAGGAGGGGATGGGGACAGTGGACAGGAGGGGACAGTGGACAGGAGGGGATGGGGACAGTGGACAGGAGGGGACGGGGACTGTGGACAGGAGAGGACGGGGACAGTGGACAGGAGAGGACGGGGACAGTGGACAGGAGGGGACAAGGACAGTGGACAGGAGGGGATGGGGACAGTGGAAAGGAGAGGGGGTGACAGTGGACAGGAGGGGGGGTGAAAGTGGACAGGAGGGTGGTGACAGTGGACAGGATGGGGGGGCAGTGGACAGGAGGGGGGACAGTGGACAGGAGGGGGGGTACAGTGGACAGGAGGGGGGGACAGTGGACAGGAGGGGGGGACAGTGGACAGGAGGGGGGGACAGTGGACAGGAGGGGGGGACAGTGGACAGGAGGGGGGGACAGTGGACAGGAGTGGGGGACAGTGGACAGGAGGGGGGACAGTGGACAGGAGGGGGGGACAGTGGACAGGAGGGGGGATAGTGGACAGGAGGGGGGACAGTGGACAGGAGGGGGGTGACAGTGGACAGGAGGGGGGGTGACAGTGGACAGGAGGGGGGGTGAAAGTGGACAGGAGGGGGGGTGAAAGTGGACAGGAGGGTGGTGACAGTGGACAGGAGGGGGGCAGTGGACAGGAGGGGGGACAGTGGACAGGAGGGGGGGACAGTGGACAGGAGGGGGGGGACAGTGGACAGGAGGGGGGGCAGTGGACAGGAGGGGGGGACAGTGGACAGGAGGGGGGACAGTGGACAGGAGGGGGGGTGACAGTGGACAGGAGGGGGGTGAAAGTGGACAGGAGGGTGGTGACAGTGGACAGGAGAGGGGGGCAGTGGACAGGAGGGGGGGCAGTGGACAGGAGGGAGGGGGCAGTGGACATGAGGGGGGGCAGTGGACAGGAGGGGGGGACAGTGGACAGTAGGGGGGGACAGTGGACAGGAGGGGGGGACAGTGGACAGGAGTGGGGGACAGTGGACAGGAGGGGAGACAGTGGACAGGAGGGGAGACAGTGGACAGGACGGGGGGACAGTGGACAGGAGGGGGGGACAGTGGACAGGAGGGGGGACAGTGGACAGGAGGGGGGGTGAAAGTGGACCGGAGGGTGGTGACAGTGTACAGGAGGGGGGGGCAGTGGACAGGAGGGGGGGACAGTGGACAGGAGGGGGGGCAGTGGACAGGAGGGGGGGGCAGTGGACAGGATGGGGGGACAGTGGACAGGAGGGGGGGACAGTGGACAGGAGTGGGGGACAGTGGACAGGAGGGGGGACAGTGGACAGGAGGGGGGGACAGTGGACAGGAGGGGGGGACAGTGGACAGGAGGAAAGGAGGGGGTGACAGTGGACAGGAGGGGGTGACAGTGGACAGGAGGGCGGGTGACAGTGGACAGGAGGGGGGGCAGTGGACAGGAGGGGGGGCAGTGGACAGGAGGGGGGGACAGTGGACAGGAGGGGGGTGACAGTGGACAAGAGGGGACGGGACAGTGGACAGGAGGGGACGGGACAGTGGACAGGAGGGGATGGGACAGTGGACAGGAGGGGACGGGGACAGTGGACAGGAGGGGACAGGGACACTGGACAGGAGGGGATGGGGACAGTGGACAGGAGGGGACAGTGGACAGGAGGGGATGGGGACAGTAGACAGGAGGGGATGGGGACAGTGGACAGGAGAGGACGGGGACAGTGGACAGGAGGGGACAGGGACAGTGGACAGGAGGGGACGGGGACAGTGGAAAGGCGAGGGGGTGACAGTGGACAGGAGGGGGGGTGAAAGTGGACAGGAGGGTGGTGACAGTGGACAGGAGGGGGGGCAGTGGACAGGAGGGGGGACAGTGGACAGGAGGGGGGGGACAGTGGACAGGAGGGGGGGACAGTGGACAGGAGGGGGGGCAGTGGACAGGAGGGGGGGACAGTGGACAGGAGGGGGGGACAGTGGACAGGAGTGGGGGACAGTGGACAGGAGGGGGGACAGTGGACAGGAGGGGGGACAGTGGACAGGAGGGGGGTGACATTGGACAGGAGGGGGGGTGACAGTGGACAGGAGGGGGGTGAAAGTGGACAGGAGGGTGGTGACAGTGGACAGGAGAGGGGGGCAGTGGATAGGAGGGGGGGCAGTGGACAGGAGGGAGGGGGCAGTGGACATGAGGGGGGCAGTGGACAGGAGGGGGGGCAGTGGACAGGAGGGGGGTACAGTGGACAGGAGTGGGGCAGTGGACAGGAGGGGGTGACAGTGGACAGGAGGGGGTGACAGTGGACAGGAGGGGGGGTGACATTGGACAGGAGGGGGGGTGACAGTGAACAGGAGGGGGGGCAGTGGACAGGAGGGGGGGACAGTGGACAGGAGGGGGGGGGACAGTGGGCAAGAGGGGACGGGACAGTGGACAGGAGGGGACGGGACAGTGGACAGGAGGGGACGGGGACAGTGGACAGGAGGGGACAGGGACAGTGGACAGGAGGGGACGGGGACACTGGACAGGAGGGGATGGGGACAGTGGACAGGAGGGGACAGTGGACAGGAGGGGATGGGGACAGTGGACAGAAGGGGATGGGGACAGTGGACAGGAGAGGACGGGGACAGTGGACAGGAGGGGACAGGGACAGTGGACAGGAGGGGACGGGGACAGTGGAAAGGAGAGGGGGTGACAGTGGACAGGAGGGGGGGGTGAAAGTGGACAGGAGGGTGGTGACAGTGGACAGGAGGGGGGGCAGTGGACAGGAGGGGGGACAGTGGACAGGAGGGGGGACAGTGGACAGGAGGGGGGACAGTGGACAGGAGGGGGGACAGTGGACAGGAGGGGGGACAGTGGACAGGAGGGGGGGGACAGTGGACAGGAGGGGTGGGCAGTGGACAGGAGGGGTGGGCAGTGGACAGGAGGGGGGACAGTGGACAGGAGGGGGGGACAGTGGACAGGAGGGGGGGACAGTGGACAGGAGTGGGGGACAGTGGACAGGAGGGGGGACAGTGGACAGGAGGGGGGACAGTGGACAGGAGGGGGGGACAGTGGACAGGAGGGGGGTGACAGTGGACAGGAGGGGGGGTGACAGTGGACAGGAGGGGGGGTGAAAGTGGACAGGAGGGTGGTGACAGTGGACAGGAGGGGGGGGAGTGGACAGGAGGGGGGACAGTGGACAGGAGGGGGTGACAGTGGACAGGAGGGGGGGCAGTGGACAGGAGGGGGGCAGTGGACAGGAGGGGGGGGGGACAGTGGACAGGAGGGGGGGGACAGTGGACAAGAGGGGACGGGACAGTGGACAGGAGGGGACGGGACAGTGGACAGGAGGGGACGGGACAGTGGACAGGAGGGGACGGGGACAGTGGACAGGAGGGGACGGGGACACTGGACAGGAGGGGATGGGGACAGTGGACAGGAGGGGACAGTGGACAGGAGGGGATGGGGACAGTGGACAGGAGGGGATGGGGACAGTGGACAGGAGAGGACGGGACAGTGGACAGGAGGGGACAGGGACAGTGGACAGGAGGGGAATGGGACAGTGGAAAGGAGAGGACAGGGAACAGTGGACAGGAGGTGACATGGACAGTGGACAGGAGGGTACAGGGACAGTGGACAGGATGGGACAGGGACAGTGGACAGGATTGGACAGGGACAGTGGACAGGAGGGGACGGGGACAGTGGACAGGAGGGGACAGGGAAAGTGGACAGGAGGGGATGGGACAGTGGACAGGAGGGGACGGGGACGACAGTGGACAGGATGGGACGGGAACGACAGTGGACAGGAGGGGACGGGGACGACACTGGACAGAAGGGGACGGGGATGACAGTGGACAGGAGGGGACGAGGACGACAGTGGACAGGAGGGGGGCGACAGTGGACAGGAGGGGGACGACAGTGGACAGGAGGGGGACGACAGTGGACAGGAGGGGGACGACAGTGGACAGGAGGGGGACGACAGTGGACAGGAGGGGGACGACAGTGGACAGGAGGGGGTGACAGTGGACAGGAGGACGGGTGACAGTGGACAAGAGGGGGGGCAGTGGACAGGAGGGGGGCAGTGGACAGGAGGGGGGGGACAGGGGACAGGAGGGGGGGGACAGTGGACAAGAGGGGACGGGACAGTGGACAGGAGGGGATGGGACAGTGGACAGGAGGGGACGGGACAGTGGACAGGAGGGGACGGGGACAGTGGACAGGAGGGGACGGGGACACTGGACAGGAGGGGATGGGGACAGTGGACAGGAGGGGACAGTGGACAGGAGGGGATGGGGACAGTGGACAGGAGAGGACGGGGACAGTGGACAGGAGGGGACAGGGACAGTGGACAGGAGGGGACGGGGACAGTGGAAAGGAGAGGGGGTGACAGTGGACAGGAGGGGGGGGTGAAAGTGGACAGGAGGGTGGTGACAGTGGACAGGAGGGGGGGCAGTGGACAGGAGGGGGGACAGTGGACAGGAGGGGGGACAGTGGACAGGAGGGGGGACAGTGGACAGGAGGGGGGACAGTGGACAGGAGGGGGGACAGTGGACAGGAGGGGGGGGACAGTGGACAGGAGGGGTGGGCAGTGGACAGGAGGGGTGGGCAGTGGACAGGAGGGGGGACAGTGGACAGGAGGGGGGGACAGTGGACAGGAGGGGGGGACAGTGGACAGGAGTGGGGGACAGTGGACAGGAGGGGGGACAGTGGACAGGAGGGGGGACAGTGGACAGGAGGGGGGGACAGTGGACAGGAGGGGGGTGACAGTGGACAGGAGGGGGGGTGACAGTGGACAGGAGGGGGGGTGAAAGTGGACAGGAGGGTGGTGACAGTGGACAGGAGGGGGGGGAGTGGACAGGAGGGGGGACAGTGGACAGGAGGGGGTGACAGTGGACAGGAGGGGGGGCAGTGGACAGGAGGGGGGCAGTGGACAGGAGGGGGGGGGACAGTGGACAGGAGGGGGGGGACAGTGGACAAGAGGGGACGGGACAGTGGACAGGAGGGGACGGGACAGTGGACAGGAGGGGACGGGACAGTGGACAGGAGGGGACGGGGACAGTGGACAGGAGGGGACGGGGACACTGGACAGGAGGGGATGGGGACAGTGGACAGGAGGGGACAGTGGACAGGAGGGGATGGGGACAGTGGACAGGAGGGGATGGGGACAGTGGACAGGAGAGGACGGGACAGTGGACAGGAGGGGACAGGGACAGTGGACAGGAGGGGAATGGGACAGTGGAAAGGAGAGGACAGGGAACAGTGGACAGGAGGTGACATGGACAGTGGACAGGAGGGTACAGGGACAGTGGACAGGATGGGACAGGGACAGTGGACAGGATTGGACAGGGACAGTGGACAGGAGGGGACGGGGACAGTGGACAGGAGGGGACAGGGAAAGTGGACAGGAGGGGATGGGACAGTGGACAGGAGGGGACGGGGACGACAGTGGACAGGATGGGACGGGAACGACAGTGGACAGGAGGGGACGGGGACGACACTGGACAGAAGGGGACGGGGATGACAGTGGACAGGAGGGGACGAGGACGACAGTGGACAGGAGGGGGGCGACAGTGGACAGGAGGGGGACGACAGTGGACAGGAGGGGGACGACAGTGGACAGGAGGGGGACGACAGTGGACAGGAGGGGGACGACAGTGGACAGGAGGGGGACGACAGTGGACAGGAGGGGGTGACAGTGGACAGGAGGACGGGTGACAGTGGACAAGAGGGGGGGCAGTGGACAGGAGGGGGGCAGTGGACAGGAGGGGGGGGACAGGGGACAGGAGGGGGGGGACAGTGGACAAGAGGGGACGGGACAGTGGACAGGAGGGGATGGGACAGTGGACAGGAGGGGACGGGACAGTGGACAGGAGGGGACGGGGACAGTGGACAGGAGGGGACGGGGACACTGGACAGGAGGGGATGGGGACAGTGGACAGGAGGGGACAGTGGACAGGAGGGGATGGGGACAGTGGACAGGAGGGGACGGGGACTGTGGACAGGAGAGGACGGGGACAGTGGACAGGAGAGGACGGGGACAGTGGACAGGAGGGGACGGGGACAGTGGAAAGGAGAGGGGGTGACAGTGGACAGGAGGGGGGGTGAAAGTGGACAGGAGGGTGGTGACAGTGGACAGGATGGGGGGGCAGTGGACAGGAGGGGGGACAGTGGACAGGAGGGGGGGTACAGTGGACAGGAGGGGGGGACAGTGGACAGGAGGGGATGGGGACAGTGGACAGGAGGGGACGGGGACTGTGGACAGGAGAGGACGGGGACAGTGGACAGGAGAGGACGGGGACAGTGGACAGGAGGGGACGGGGACAGTGGAAAGGAGAGGGGGTGACAGTGGACAGGAGGGGGGGTGAAAGTGGACAGGAGGGTGGTGACAGTGGACAGGATGGGGGGGCAGTGGACAGGAGGGGGGACAGTGGACAGGAGGGGGGGTACAGTGGACAGGAGGGGGGGACAGTGGACAGGAGGGGGGACAGTGGACAGGAGGGGGGGACAGTGGACAGGAGGGGGGGACAGTGGACAGGAGGGGGGGGACAGTGGACAGGAGGGGGGACAGTGGACAGGAGGGGGGGACAGTGGACAGGAGGGGGGACAGTGGACAGGAGGGGGGGACAGTGGACAGGAGGGGGGATAGTGGACAGGAGGGGGGACAGTGGACAGGAGGGGGGTGACAGTGGACAGGAGGGGGGTGACAGTGGACAGGAGGGGGGTGACAGTGGACAGGAGGGGGGGTGACAGTGGACAGGAGGGGGGGTGAAAGTGGACAGGAGGGGGGGTGAAAGTGGACAGGAGGGTGGTGACAGTGGACAGGAGGGGGGCAGTGGACAGGAGGGGGGACAGTGGACAGGAGGGGGGGACAGTGGACAGGAGGGGGGGACAGTGGACAGGAGGGGGGGCAGTGGACAGGAGGGGGGGACAGTGGACAGGAGGGGGGACAGTGGACAGGAGGGGGGGTGACAGTGGACAGGAGGGGGGTGAAAGTGGACAGGAGGGTGGTGACAGTGGACAGGAGAGGGGGGCAGTGGACAGGAGGGGGGGCAGTGGACAGGAGGGAGGGGGCAGTGGACATGAGGGGGGGCAGTGGACAGGAGGGGGGGACAGTGGACAGTAGGGGGGGACAGTGGACAGGAGGGGGGGACAGTGGACAGGAGTGGGGGACAGTGGACAGGAGGGGAGACAGTGGACAGGAGGGGAGACAGTGGACAGGAGGGGGGGACAGTGGACAGGAGGGGGGGACAGTGGACAGGAGGGGGGACAGTGGACAGGAGGGGGGGTGAAAGTGGACCGGAGGGTGGTGACAGTGGACAGGAGGGGGGGGCAGTGGACAGGAGGGGGGGACAGTGGACAGGAGGGGGGGCAGTGGACAGGAGGGGGGGGCAGTGGACAGGATGGGGGGACAGTGGACAGGAGGGGGGGACAGTGGACAGGAGGGGGGTGACAGTGGACAGGAGGGGGGGTGACAGTGGACAGGAGGGGGGGTGAAAGTGGACAGGAGGGGGGGTGAAAGTGGACCGGAGGGTGGTGACAGTGGACAGGAGGGGGGGGGCAGTGGACAGGAGGGGGGGACAGTGGACAGGAGGGGGGGACAGTGGACAGGAGGGGGGGACAGTGGACAGGAGGGGGGGACAGTGGACAGGAGGGGGGACAGTGGACAGGAGGGGGGGACAGTGGACAGGAGGGGGGATAGTGGACAGGAGGGGGGACAGTGGACAGGAGGGGGGTGACAGTGGACAGGAGGGGGGTGACAGTGGACAGGAGGGGGGGTGACAGTGGACAGGAGGGGGGGTGAAAGTGGACAGGAGGGGGGGTGAAAGTGGACAGGAGGGTGGTGACAGTGGACAGGAGGGGGGCAGTGGACAGGAGGGGGGACAGTGGACAGGAGGGGGGGACAGTGGACAGGAGGGGGGGACAGTGGACAGGAGGGGGGGCAGTGGACAGGAGGGGGGGACAGTGGACAGGAGGGGGGACAGTGGACAGGAGGGGGGGTGACAGTGGACAGGAGGGGGGTGAAAGTGGACAGGAGGGTGGTGACAGTGGACAGGAGAGGGGGGCAGTGGACAGGAGGGTGGGCAGTGGACAGGAGGGAGGGGGCAGTGGACATGAGGGGGGGCAGTGGACAGGAGGGGGGGACAGTGGACAGTAGGGGGGGACAGTGGACAGGAGGGGGGGACAGTGGACAGGAGTGGGGGATAGTGGACAGGAGGGGAGACAGTGGACAGGAGGGGAGACAGTGGACAGGAGGGGGGGACAGTGGACAGGAGGGGGGGACAGTGGACAGGAGGGGGGACAGTGGACAGGAGGGGGGGTGAAAGTGGACCGGAGGGTGGTGACAGTGGACAGGAGGGGGGGGCAGTGGACAGGAGGGGGGGACAGTGGACAGGAGGGGGGGCAGTGGACAGGAGGGGGGGCAGTGGACAGGATGGGGGGACAGTGGACAGGAGGGGGGGACAGTGGACAGGAGTGGGGGACAGTGGACAGGAGGGGGGACAGTGGACAGGAGGGGGGGACAGTGGACAGGAGGGGGGGACAGTGGACAGGAGGAAAGGAGGGGGTGACAGTGGACAGGAGGGGGTGACAGTGGACAGGAGGGCGGGTGACAGTGGACAGGAGGGGGGGCAGTGGACAGGAGGGGGGGCAGTGGACAGGAGGGGGGGACAGTGGACAGGAGGGGGGTGACAGTGGACAAGAGGGGACGGGACAGTGGACAGGAGGGGACGGGACAGTGGACAGGAGGAGATGGGACAGTGGACAGGAGGGGACAGGGACACTGGACAGGAGGGGATGGGGACAGTGGACAGGAGGGGACAGTGGACAGGAGGGGATGGGGACAGTGGACAGGAGGGGATGGGGACAGTGGACAGGAGAGGACGGGGACAGTGGACAGGAGGGGACAGGGACAGTGGACAGGAGGGGACGGGGACAGTGGAAAGGCGAGGGGGTGACAGTGGACAGGAGGGGGGGTGAAAGTGGACAGGAGGGTGGTGACAGTGGACAGGAGGGGGGGCAGTGGACAGGAGGGGGGACAGTGGACAGGAGGGGGGGGACAGTGGACAGGAGGGGGGGACAGTGGACAGGAGGGGGGGCAGTGGACAGGAGGGGGGGACAGTGGACAAGAGGGGACGGGACAGTGGACAGGAGGGGACGGGACAGTGGACAGGAGGGGATGGGACAATGGACAGGAGGGGACAGGGACACTGGACAGGAGGGGATGGGGACAGTGGACAAGAGGGGACAGTGGACAGGAGGGGATGGGGACAGTGGACAGGAGGGGATGGGGACAGTGGACAGGAGAGGACGGGGACAGTGGACAGGAGGGGACAGGGACAGTGGACAGGAGGGGACGGGGACAGTGGAAAGGCGAGGGGGTGACAGTGGACAGGAGGGGGGGTGAAAGTGGACAGGAGGGTGGTGACAGTGGACAGGAGGGGGGGCAGTGGACAGGAGGGGGGACAGTGGACAGGAGGGGGGGGACAGTGGACAGGAGGGGACGGGACAGTGGACAGGAGGGGACGGGACAGTGGACAGGAGGAGATGGGACAGTGGACAGGAGGGGACAGGGACACTGGACAGGAGGGGATGGGGACAGTGGACAGGAGGGGACAGTGGACAGGAGGGGATGGGGACAGTGGACAGGAGGGGATGGGGACAGTGGACAGGAGAGGACGGGGACAGTGGACAGGAGGGGACAGGGACAGTGGACAGGAGGGGACGGGGACAGTGGAAAGGCGAGGGGGTGACAGTGGACAGGAGGGGGGGTGAAAGTGGACAGGAGGGTGGTGACAGTGGACAGGAGGGGGGGCAGTGGACAGGAGGGGGGGACAGTGGACAGGAGGGGGGGGACAGTGGACAGGAGGGGGGGACAGTGGACAGGAGGGGGGGCAGTGGACAGGAGGGGGGGACAGTGGACAAGAGGGGACGGGACAGTGGACAGGAGGGGACGGGACAGTGGACAGGAGGGGATGGGACAATGGACAGGAGGGGACAGGGACACTGGACAGGAGGGGATGGGGACAGTGGACAGGAGGGGACAGTGGACAGGAGGGGATGGGGACAGTGGACAGGAGGGGATGGGGACAGTGGACAGGAGAGGACGGGGACAGTGGACAGGAGGGGACAGGGACAGTGGACAGGAGGGGACGGGGACAGTGGAAAGGCGAGGGGGGTGACAGTGGACAGGAGGGGGGGTGAAAGTGGACAGGAGGGTGGTGACAGTGGACAGGAGGGGGGGCAGTGGACAGGAGGGGGGACAGTGGACAGGAGGGGGGGGACAGTGGACAGGAGGGGGGGACAGTGGACAGGAGGGGGGGCAGTGGACAGGAGGGGGGGACAGTGGACAGGAGGGGGGACAGTGGACAGGAGTGGGGGACAGTGGACAGGAGGGGGGACAGTGGACAGGAGGGGGGACAGTGGACAGGAGGGGGGTGACATTGGACAGGAGGGGGGGTGACAGTGGACAGGAGGGGGGTGAAAGTGGACAGGAGGGTGGTGACAGTGGACAGGAGAGGGGGGCAGTGGATAGGAGGGGGGGCAGTGGACAGGAGGGAGGGGGCAGTGGACATGAGGGGGGGCAGTGGACAGGAGGGGGGGCAGTGGACAGGAGTGGGGTACAGTGGACAGGAGTGGGGCAGTGGACAGGAGGGGGTGACAGTGGACAGGAGGGGGTGACAGTGGACAGGAGGGGGGGTGACATTGGACAGGAGGGGGGGTGACAGTGAACAGGAGGGGGGCAGTGGACAGGAGGGGGGGACAGTGGACAGGAGGGGGGGGACAGTGGGCAAGAGGGGACGGGACAGTGGACAGGAGGGGATGGGACAGTGGACAGGAGGGGACGGGGACAGTGGACAGGAGGGGACAGGGACAGTGGACAGGAGGGGACGGGGACACTGGACAGGAGGGGGGGACAGTGGACAGGAGGGGGGGCAGTGGACAGGAGGGGGGGGGCAGTGGACAGGATGGGGGGACAGTGGACAGGAGGGGGGGACAGTGGAAATGAGTGGGGGACAGTGGACAGGAGGGGGGACAGTGGACAGGAGGGGGGGACAGTGGACAGGAGGGGGGGACAGTGGACAGGAGGAAAGGAGGGGGTGACAGTGGACAGGAGGGGGTGACAGTGGACAGGAGGGCGGGTGACAGTGGACAGGAGGGGGGGCAGTGGACAGGAGGGGGGGCAGTGGACAGGAGGGGATGGGACAGTGGACAGGAGGGGACGGGGACAGTGGACAGGAGGGGATGGGGACAGTGGACAGGAGGGGACAGTGGACAGGAGGGGATGGGGACAGTGGACAGGAGGGGATGGGGACAGTGGACAGGAGAGGACGGGGACAGTGGACAGGAGGGGACAGGGACAGTGGACAGGAGGGGACGGGGACAGTGGAAAGGAGAGGGGGTGACAGTGGACAGGAGGGGGGGTGAAAGTGGACAGGAGGGTGGTGACAGTGGACAGGAGGGGGGGCAGTGGACAGGAGGGGGGACAGTGGACAGGAGGGGGGGGGGACAGTGGACAGGAGGGGGGGACAGTGGACAGGAGGGGGGGCAGTGGACAGGAGGGGGGGACAGTGGACAGGAGGGGGGGACAGTGGACAGGAGTGGGGGACAGTGGACAGGAGGGGGGACAGTGGACAGGAGGGGGGACAGTGGACAGGATGGGGGGTGACAGTGGACAGGAGGGGGGGACAGTGGAAATGAGTGGGGGACAGTGGACAGGAGGGGGGACAGTGGACAGGAGGGGGGGACAGTGGACAGGAGGGGGGGACAGTGGACAGGAGGAAAGGAGGGGGTGACAGTGGACAGGAGGGGGTGACAGTGGACAGGAGGGCGGGTGTCAGTGGACAGGAGGGGGGGCAGTGGACAGGAGGGGGGGCAGTGGACAGGAGGGGGGGACAGTGGACAGGAGGGGGGGGGACAGTGGACAAGAGGGGACGGGACAGTGGACAGGAGGGGACGGGACAGTGGACAGGAGGGGACGGGACAGTGGACAGGAGGGGAATGGGACAGTGGACAGGAGGGGACAGGGACACTGGACAGGAGGGGATGGGGACAGTGGACAGGAGGGGACAGTGGACAGGAGGGGATGGGGACAGTGGACAGGAGGGGATGGGGACAGTGGACAGGAGGGGACGGGGACACTGGACAGGAGGGGGGGACAGTGGACAGGAGGGGGGCAGTGGACAGGAGGGGGGGGCAGTGGACAGGAGGGGGGGGCAGTGGACAGGAGGGGGGGGACAGTGGAAATGAGTGGGGGACAGTGGACAGGAGGGGGGACAGTGGACAGGAGGGGGGGACAGTGGACAGGAGGGGGGGACAGTGGACAGGAGGGGGGGACAGTGGACAGGAGGAAAGGAGGGGGTGACAGTGGACAGGAGGGGGTGACAGTGGACAGGAGGGCGGGTGACAGTGGACAGGAGGGGGGGCAGTGGACAGGAGGGGGGGCAGTGGACAGGAGGGGGGGACAGTGGACAGGAGGGGGGGGACAGTGGACAAGAGGGGACGGGACAGTGGACAGGAGGGGACGGGACAGTGGACAGGAGGGGACGGGACAGTGGACAGGAGGGGAATGGGACAGTGGATAGGAGGGGACAGGGACACTGGACAGGAGGGGATGGGGACAGTGGACAGGAGGGGACAGTGGACAGGAGGGGATGGGGACAGTGGACAGGAGGGGATGGGGACAGTGGACAGGAGAGGACGGGGACAGTGGACAGGAGGGGACAGGGACAGTGGACAGGAGGGGACGGGGACAGTGGAAAGGAGAGGGGGTGACAGTGGACAGGAGGGGGGGTGAAAGTGGACAGGAGGGTGGTGACAGTGGACAGGAGGGGGGGCAGTGGACAGGAGGGGGGACAGTGGACAGGAGGGGGGACAGTGGACAGGAGGGTTGGACAGTGGACAGGAGGGGGGGACAGTGGACAGGAGGGGGGGGCAGTGGACAGGAGGGGGGGACAGTGGACAGGAGGGGGGGACAGTGGACAGGAGTGGGGGACAGTAGACAGGAGGGGGGACAGTGGACAGGAGGGGGGACAGTGGACAGGAAGGGGTGTGACATTGGACAGGAGGGGGGGTGACAGTGGAGAGGATGGGGGTGAAAGTGGACAGGAGGGTGGTGACAGTGGACAGGAGAGGGGGGCAGTGGACAGGAGGGGGGGGCAGTGGACAGGAGGGAGGGGGCAGTGGACATAAGGGGGGGCAGTGGACAGGAGGGGGGGCAGTGGACAGGAGGGGGGTACAGTGGACAGGAGTGGGGCAGTGGACAGGAGGGGGTGACAGTGGACAGGAGGGGGTGACAGTGGACAGGAGGGGGGGGTGACAGTGGACAGGAGGGGGGGTGACAGTGAACAGGAGGGGGGGCAGTGGACAGGAGGGGGGACAGTAGACAGGAGGAGGGGGGACAGTGGGCAAGAGGGGACGGGACAGTGGACAGGAGGGGACGGGACAGTGGACAGGAGGGGACGGGGACAGTGGACAGGAGGGGACGGGGACAGTGGACAGGAGGGGACGGGGACACTGGACAGGAGGTGATGGGGACAGTGGACAGGAGGGGACAGTGGACAGGAGGGGATGGGGACAGTGGACAGGAGGGGATGGGGACAGTGGACAGGAGAGGACGGCGACAGTGGACAGGAGGGGACAGGGACAGTGGACAGGAGGGGACGGGGACAGTGGAAAGGAGAGGACAGGGAACAGTGGACAGGAGGTGACGTGGACAGTGGACAGGAGGGTACAGGGACAGTGGACAGGATGGGACGGGGACAGTGGACAGGAGGGGATGGGGACAGTGGACAGGAGGGGACGGGGAAAGTGGACAGGAGGGGATGGGACAGTGGACAGGAGGGGACGGGGACGACAGTGGACAGGATGGGATGGGAATGACAGTGGACAGGATGGGATGGGGATGACAGTGGACAGGAGGGGACGGGGACGACAGTGGACAGGAGGGGACGGGGACGACACTGGACAGAAGGGGACGGGGACGACAGTGGACAGGAGGGGACGAGGACGACAGTGGACAGGAGGGGGGCGACAGTGGACAGGAGGGGGACGACAGTGGGACAGGAGGGGGACAACAGTGGACAGGAGGGGGACAACAGTGGACAGGAGGGGGACAACAGTGGACAGGAGGGGGACAACAGTGGACAGGAGGGGGACGACAGTGGACAGGAGGGGGGGGACAGTGGACAGAAGGGGGGACAGTGGACAGGAGGGGGGGGACAGTGGGGAGGGGGGGGGACAGTGGGGAAGGGGCACATTGGGGAGGGGGGACAGTGGGGAGGTGGGGCAGTGGGGTGGGGGGAATGGGGAGGGGGGGCAGTGGACATGAGGGGGGCAGTGGACATGAGGGGGGCAGTGGACATGAGGGGGGACAGTGGACATGAGGGGGGGGGACAGTGGTCAGGAGGAGGATGGACAGTGGCCAGGAGGGGGATGGGACAGTGGACAGGAAAGGGACAGGACAGTGGACAGGAGGGGGATGGGGACAGTGGTTAGGAGGGGCACGGGTCAGTGAACAGGAGGGGGACGGGACAGTGGACAGGAGGGGGGGGGTGGGACAGTGGACAGGGAGGGGGGGGGACAGTGGTCAGGAGGGGGGGATGGTACAGTGGACAGGAGGCTGACGGGACAGTGGACAGGAGGGGGACGGGACAGTGGACAGGAGGGGGACAGTGGACAGGAGGGGGTGACAGTGGACAGGAGGGGGGGACAGTGGACAGGAGGGGGGGGACAGTGGACAGGAGGGGGGCAGTGGACAGGATGGGGGGACAGTGGACAGGAGGGGGGCAGTGGACAGGATGGGGGGACAGTGGACAGGAGGGGGGGACAGTGGACAGGAGGGGTGGTGACAGTGGACAGGTGGGGGGGGGTGACATTGGACAGGAGGGTGGTGACAGTGGACAGGAGGGGGGGTGACATTGGACAGGAGGGGGGGTGACAGTGGACAGGAGGGTGGTGACAGTGGACAGGATGGGGGGCAGTGGAGAGGAGGGGGGGGAGTGGACAGGAGGGGGGGACAGTGGACAGGAGGGGGGGGACAGTGGACAGGAGTGGGGACAGTGGACAGGAGGGGGGACAGTGGACTGGAGGGGGGGACAGTGGAAAGGAGGGGGGACAGTGGGACAGGAGGGTGGGGACAGTGGAAGGAATGGGGGGACAGTGGACAGGAGGGGGGGACAGTGGACAGGAGGGGGGGACAGTGGACAGGAAGGGGGGACAGTGGACAGGAGGGGACAGTGGACAGGAGGGGGGACAGTGTTCAGGTGGGAGAGTGGACAGGGGGGGAGAGTTGACAGGGGGGGTGACAGTTGAAAGGAGGGGGATTACAGTGGGCAGGGGGGGTGATAGTGGACAGGTGGGGATGACAGTGGACAGGAGGAGGATGACAGTGGACAGGAGGGGGGGTGAGAGTGGACAGGAGGGGGGGTGACAGTGGACAGGAGGGGGGTGACAGTGGAAAGAGGGGGGGTGACAGTGGACAGGAGGGGGGGATGACAGTGGACAGGAGGGGTGGTGACAGTGGACAGGGGGGGTGACAGTGGACAGGAGGGGGGGTGACAGTGGACATGAGGGGGGAGTGACAGTGGACAGGAGGGGGGGTGACAGTGGACAGGAGGGGGGGACACTGGACAGGAGGGGGGGCAGTGGACAGGAGGGGGGGCAGTGGATAGGAGGGGGGCAGTGGACAGGAGGGGGGGGCAGTGGACAGTAGGGGGGGGACCATGGACAGGAAGGGGGGACAATGGACAGGTGGGGGGGTGGGTTGCTTAAAATTTCTGGGTCCCTCCTCTCTACTCCCCCTGTATGTTTCTCCGCTCCCCCCTCTCTCTCTGCTCCTGCCCCCCCCATGCGTAGCTCCGGTCCCCACCCTAGAGTGTCTGACACACACACAGTGACACACACACACACAGTGACACAGACACACAATGCCACACACACACACACACACACACACACAGTGTAACACACACACACACACACACACACACACACACACAGTGTAACACACACACACACACACACAGTGTAACACACACACACACACAGTGTCCCACACACACACACACACACACACACACACAGTGTCACACACACACAGTGTCACACACACACAGTGTCACACACACACACACACACACACACACACACACACACAGTGTCACACACACACACACAGTGTCACACACACACACAGTGACACACACACACACACACACACACACACACACACACACACACACACACACACACACACACACACACACACACACACACTGTCCCCCCCACACACACACAGTGTCACACACACACACAGTGACACACACACACAGTGACACACACATACACATACGTCACCTCTCCTTCCGGCTGCCGCCATCTTAGTTTCTCCGCGAGGACAGTGGACAGGAGGGGGGGGTGGGACAGTGGACAGGAGGGGGGGGTGGGACAGTGGACAGGAGGGGGGGATGGGACAGTGGACAGGAGGCTGACGGGACAGTGGACAGGAGGGGGACGGGACAGTGGACAGGAGGGGGGACAGTGGACAGGAGGGGGTGACAGTGGACAGGAGGGGGGGACAGTGGACAGGAGGGGGGGACAGTGGACAGGAGGGGGGGCAGTGGACAGGATGGGGGGCAGTGGACAGGATGGGGGGACAGTGGACAGGAGGGGGAACAGTGGACAGGAGGGGTGGTGACAGTGGACAGGAGGGGGGGTGACATTGGACAGGAGGGGGGGGTGACAGTGGACAGGAGGGTGGTGACAGTGGACAGGAGGGGGGGCAGTGGAGAGGAGGGGGGGCAGTGGACAGGAGGGGGGGACAGTGGACAGGAGGGGGGGACAGTGGACAGGAGTGGGGACAGTGGACAGGAGGGGGGACAGTGGACTGGAGGGGGGGACCGTGGACAGGAGGGGGGGACAGTGGACAGGAGGGGGGACAGTGGAGAGGAGGGTGGGGACAGTGGACAGGAATGGGGGGACCGTGGACAGGAGTGGGGGACAGTGGACAGGAGGGGGGGACAGTGGACAGGAGGGGGGGACAGTGGACAGGAGGGGACAGTGGACAGGAGGGGGGGACAGTGTTCAGGTGGGAGAGTGGACAGGGGTGGAGAGTTGACAGGGGGGGTGACAGTTGACAGGAGGGGTATTACAGTGGGCAGGGGGGGTGATAGTGGACAGGTGGGGGATGACAGTGGACAGGAGGAGGATGACAGTGGACAGGAGGGGGGGTGAGAGTGGACAGGAGGGGGGGGTGACAGTGGACAGGAGGGGGGGTGACAGTGGAAAGAGGGGGGGTGACAGTGGACAGGAGGGGGGATGACAGTGGACAGGAGGGGTGGTGACAGTGGACAGGGGGGGGTGACAGTGGACAGGATGGGGGGTGACAGTGGACATGAGGGGGAGTGACAGTGGACAGGAGGGGGAGTGACAGTGGACAGGAGGGGGGGACACTGGACAGGAGGGGGGGCAGTGGACAGGAGGGGGGGCAGTGGATAGGAGGGGGGGCAGTGGACAGGAGGGGGGGCAGTGGACAGTAGGGGGGGGACCATGGACAGGAGGGGGGGACAGTGGACTTTGCTTAAAATTTCCGGGTCCCTCCTCTCTACTCCCCCTGTATGTTTCTCCGCTCCCCCCTCTCTCTCTGCTCCTGCCCCCCCCATGCGCAGCTCCGGTCCCCACCCTAGAGTGTCTGACACACACACAGTGACACACATACAGTGACACACACACACACAATGCCACACACACACACACACACACAGTGTAACACACACAGTGTCCCACACACACACACACACACAGTGTAACACACACAGTGTCACACACACACACACACACACACACACACACACACACACACACAGTGTCACACACACACACACACACACACACACACACACACACACACACACACACACACACACACACACACACACACACACACACACACACACACACACACTGTCACACACACACAGTGACACACACACACACAGTGACACACACACACACAGTGACACACACATACGCATACGTCACCTCTCCTTCCGGATGCCGCCATCTTAGTTACTCCACGAGGGAGGAAGGGGGTCCTTCTGGGCACCGTCATCTTAGGTTCTGCGTGGCAGCTGCAGGCTGCCTGCCCACTGCCTGTCCCCCCGCCAGGGAGGGAGGGGAGGTGAGTGGAGCGCCGGGGAGGGAGGTGAGTGGAGCGCGAGGGAGTTGAGTGGAGCGCGAGGGAGGGAGGGAGGTGAGTGGAGCGTGAGGGAGGGAGGTGAGTGGAGCGGGAGGGAGGGAGGTGAGTGGAGCACGAGAGGGGGAGGTGAGTGGAGCGCCGAGGAGGGAGGGGAGGTGAGTGGAGCACTGGGGAGGGGGAGGTGAGTGGAGCACCAGGAAGGGGGGAGGTGAGTGGAGCACCAGGGAGGGGGAGGTGAGTGGAGCACCGGGGAGGGGGGAGGTGAGTGGAGCACCGGGGAGGAGGGGAGGTGAGTGGAGCACCAGGGAGGGGGGGAGGTGAGTGGAGCACCGGGGAGGGGGGGAGGTGAGTGGAGCACTGGGGAGGGGGGAAGGGAAGGAGGGGGGGAGGTGAGTGGAGCAATGGGGAGGGGGGGAGGTGAGTGGACCACCAGAGAGAGGGGGAGGTGAGTGGACCACTGGGGAGGGAGGGAGGTGAGTGGAACTCCGGGGAGGGGGGGAGGTGAGTGGAGGGGAGGGGGGAGGTGAGTGGAGCACCGGGGAGGGAGGGAGGCAGTGGAGGGAGGTGAGTGGAGCACCGGGATGGGGGGAGGTGAGTGGAGCACCGGGGAGGGAGGTGTGTGTGATGGGGTGGGAGAGAACAGAGAGAGAGGTGTTTGTGTGTGTGTGTGTGTGGCCGAGGGGGAAGAGAGTGGCAGTTGGGTGACGTCAGACCCACCAATCTGATTGGCCAGAGGCTGAGGACCAATCAGATTCACCGCAGATAGCACTAACCTTTCGATTTTATATATTAAGATATTAAAGATTGAATTGTATTTTGGGTCTGGTAAAAAAACTCAGAGCCCATATGGTATGTTAATGCTCAGGGGGGAGACAAATAGTCTACAATAAACCCCTGATCAAAGACTCCCCCAGCCTGCTTGTGTATGCAAGCACAAAGGAAAGCAGGACTTGGATACTTTATGATAAGTGTGATGTTTCACACCCCGAGATAAAGGGTTTCCTGGCCAAAGCAGACATTCAGATGCCAGGCTTGTGGGAGGGGGGCTAATTAAATAAGCCCCTGATTAGAATAATATCTGCCCAGTGGGCATGTATTAGGTTGCCCCTCAAGTGAGGTGGCAGGGAGAGATTGGGTGCAGATAATTGTTCTCCAATGATCTGCACTCAATGACAAGGTATAGGACTGGAATTACATATAAACCAGTGTCAGTCCTATGCTCAGAGTTCTTCGTGTTTTTGTGTCTGTTCGTGATTGCTGCATGAATTGCTAATCGTGAAACCTGATTACTTCATCATTCAAACCCTAAGTAAGTGTATATTTTGCCTGTTATTTGTATATCTTGTGTGTTCACCTTCTTTAAGGAATAAACTATATTTATTATATCTAAGTCGTGTTCAATTCAACCCAGATATTTAGCTACCGTGACACACCCCTGCCGCCAAACAAACACACTTGCTGCCGAACACCCCTGCCGCTGAACACCCCCCACCCCTGCACCTCACACCCCTGCGTCCGGCGCGTCCCGCCTCAACCACCCGGGATCAAGCAGGGGAGCGGCCATTAATCAATAAATTATGTCCCCCCTACAGTACCTCACCAATTTCACTCCCGCCTCAGGCCAGGACCACACATGGTGCTTCCTGCCGTCGCGTGCACGCGCCTCCGTCGACCGGCTGACCCATCGGGGAACCGGGCAGAGGGGGGAGTGGCCTGAGCCATCAAGGGACCAACCTGGGGGGGAGAGGCCTGACCCATCGGGGGACCAAGCGGGCGGGGGGGGGAAACGGACACCCGGGCGGGTGACAGATACATAATTTATGACAATACATATGCCCCCCCTGCTCCACCCCCCCACTCCCCCTCAAACCACCCCTCCACCCCCCCTCCCTCCACCCCCCCTCCCTCCACCCCTCCACCTCCCTCTCTCCCTTCACCTCCCTCCCCCCTTCACTTCCCTCCCCCCTTCACATCTCTCCCCCCTTCCCTTCCCTCCCCCCCTTCACTTCCCTCCCCCCCCTTCACTTCCCTCCCCCCTTCACTTCCCTCCCCCCCTTCACATCCCTCCCCCCCTTCACCTCCCTCCCCCCCTTCACCTCCCTCCCCCCCTTCACCTCCCTCCACCCCTTCACCTCCCTCCACCCCTTCACCTCCCTCCACCCTTCACTTCCCCTCCCCCCTCTCCTCCCCCCTTTCACTTCCCCTCCCTCCACTCCCCCCCACACCTCCCCTCCCCCCCACACCTCCCCTCCCCCCCACACCTCCCCTCCCCCCCACACCTCCCCTCCCCCCCACACACCTCCCCTCCCTCCCCCCCAACAAAACCTCTTATCAACACAAAACATGCCTCCCAAAAAACACAAACATACACACCCTGACACTACAGTACACACACACACACATGATGTCTACTACCCAACACAGTGCACAGAGCCATCTCACACAATTTGACATACACGACCAAACTGAAAAAATAAAACTCACAACACATACCACACTACAGCATGACACAATAGGTCACCACCAAATACTCACAACACTACATCAACAACAACACACACCACACCACAACATCACACACTACTTGCATATAATACACAGACAGCAAGTACATCAAAGGGACAAATAAACACACACCACCATAACACAACACTTGGTCAAGACACACACACAGCACATCACCTGCTAATGAACACTACAGCGCCAAACACGTCTTGCACAGACAGAGACAGAGCCAGAGTCAGAAGAGCAACAGAAACACCACTGCAGCAGCAAAAACACTGAGACACTGAGACACAGCCACTACATCAAGAGCCGCAGATTACGCATTACGATCCCGGGCAACGCCGGGTCTCTCAGCTAGTAATATATATATAGTGCAAGCTATTGCAAACATCTTGGAAGTAAAATGCAGAGATGTGTAAAACCAACAACCACTATAAAGTGATTGCTGCTGTTACCATAAATCCAACTAGAGCATATTAGATAAATAAGGCACATATTAGCATGATGAATCACAAACCCCTCAGTGTCGAGCAGTTAGCCATCTCAAGGGTGCTACCTTATACGTAAGTGACACTAATCCGATGTAGAAAAAGAGAGCAGCCTAGGTCCACAGCAAGAGCAGGACAGGCAACCGCAAAAAAATAACCAACCCATGTGGCTAAAGATAATAATGAAAGAAGGTATTATATGCATATAAACTAATGTTATACAACGGGCAACAAAACATATTAAATGTGGTCAATTATACGTTATAGTTCTATCTGACTATATATTAACCAGCCCCACACTGATGAGACCCATTAAGGTCGATACAGCTGTCTGTGGGTGGTTTTCTGGCTATGCACCTTAACCCTGTGTTAGATCTCTACAGATCAGGTCCTTCTAGGGCAAGCAAAACATTTCTCCCGGGAGCTACTGAAACGCAACAGATATGAGATTATTTCAAATAGTATAGCATACGAGCTCGGAGCTGTAAGAATTCAAGGAGGCACCTTGGTTGAATTCTAACAACTGAGTTTAATGGTTCACCAAGCAGGTTTTTTATACACAAGGCAGGGACAAAAATACAGTTGTCATCTGTTACAAATATGGGTACACATCTAAATTTACATGTATCCTTAACATAATGCCTTTTCTGTAGAGCTTAAAACATTTAACTGCTGAGCAAGAGACATATACAATGGTGACTTATAAGGCAGCCCTATCCTCTGTAGTCTTGTTTTAACAACATTTTGACAGGCACTAAACAGTTGGTCTAAAGCTATTTACAATAGCCTCCCGTGAAAATAGCAAGGCCAGTGTATTCTGTTTAACCTTATCAATTCGAGAGCTGGCAGAAGACAGTTTTAACCTTACACCCTAGCTGTGCTCAAAGCTGTGACCATGCAGCAAGCTTAAGCCTATAGGGAACCATGTTAAAAATGGTTTTTGAAGCAAAAGGTGGCACTGAGTGCTCATTTGCATGTCATTTCCCAGAATCCCTTGCTGCAGTGGAAGTGCTGTATGCTGGGTGATAATGGTGAAAGGTGGGGTTGCAGTTCTGCCTAAGACATGCAGATGAGCATACAGTTGTATTTGCATATAGATAGATAGATAGATAGATAGATAGATAGATAGATAGATAGATAGATATAAAAAATGTGGTAATGTTTGGGGTTTCTCAGAGCTTGTTGAGTATCTGTGTGTTTATTAACTATGTGCAGCTGGTCTCAGCGGTTTTGGGGAGGTTAGTGGCACCTCCCCCCCCCCAAGGGTTAAGCTCACCCTTCCCCACTTTCCAAGTTGGTGTAAGGAATCGGGGAGCACGTCCTCTGTGGCGTGTTCCTTCCTTACCTGCTCTCGCAGCACCCCGCTCTGGTTACAGAGCGTGCAGGCCCACGCAGAGCTTTGACTGATCTCATTTAGCTTGGCTCGGCCCCCCGGTTGCGACGAGCATCCGCCCCGCGCATCCGCCCTGCGCGGCACACGCACGTGACGCTCATGCACCTCTCCCTAGCTTCATGGCAATCATCCCCTCTGTCTCCTGCATCCCCAGCCTATCCCTGCCTCTGCATCAGCCGCCCTGCACTCCACCCCTCGCTCCCATTGGTCTGTCTGCATATATATGCTCGGCTGTGCCACTAGCACTTTGCTGAGCATAGTTCATTGTAGCCGTGTGCTTGCACGTTCCAGCTCCTGGTTTCCTGTTCTCTGCCTTGCCTTCCTGCTGTTTGATCTCTCGTGTACCGACCTGGCTTGACTTAGGACCCTTCTCTGGATAACGACCCCGGCTTGCCTATGACCAACCGCTATTCTCCAACCCCAGATCACGGCTATTGGACACTCTACGATTCTACTGGCTCCAAACCCTGACCACGGCACACGGACACTGACTACTCTACTGGCTCCTCCCACTCGACCTTGGCAAGTACTATGACTAACCCACTCTCTCCAACCCAGACCTGGCTACGCTGACCATCCACCCTCCAGGCGTGCCTCCGCTGCTGTGGGTGGCGCAGTTCATACTTTCCCACCTCAGTACCGGGGTCCCACCTTGTTCGTGGTGAGCGCAAGCATTACAGTATGCTCAACCCAATGAACGTGGATCCCCCTGAGGTGGGCCAAGCCCTGTCTGCCATTGGTGAAAGCTTCCACCGGCTAGAGTCTCAAATTGGTTCCCTGACCCAAAGTTTTGCAACCATTTCTTTACAACAATCTCAATCCAGGATTGTTAGGCCTGCAACTCTTTTTTTCTCCTAGTCCGAAACAAACCCTTCCTCCTGAGCCACGCCTTCCTACCCCCAATGGCTATACGGGTGACCCCCATGGGTGTAGAGGGTTCCTCAATCAATGTGCTATTCAGTTTGAATTAACCCCTTCTAGTTTCTCCTGTGAAAGATCCAAGGTGACATATATTATCGCCCTGCTTACCGGTGACGCCCTGGCGTGGGCATCTCCCATCTGGGAGCAAAAACAAGAACTTACCCAGGACTTCACACGCTTCCAAAGGGAATTTCCAACTGGTCTTTGACACTCCGGGCTGGAAGGTCACCGCAACATCCTCTTTGTTTCATATTTCACAGTACCACCGGCCAGTCGCAAGATACGCTCCCGAGTTCCGGACCATCGCGGACTAGCTGCACAGGAACGACCTACCGACTTGGAAGATCTTATTGAGGTCTGTATTAGGGTCGATTAGCACCTCCAGGAAAGGAAGTCTGAACGCCCTCGCTCTCCCACAGTCAGAGCTCCTACTCGCAGTCTCTCCCCTACTGTTTCCCCTGCTCTTGATGTTCCTGAACCTATGCAGCTGGGAAGTAACTGACTCTCCTTCTCTGAGAGACAGCGCCGGAGGGATAGCGGTCTCTGTCTTTACTGTGGTCTACCCGGACACCAGGTGCTTCGCGGCCCTATTAAGCCAGGAAATACTAAAGCTCAATGAGGTATAAGGGGATCACATTGGGCACTGTTTCTTCTCCCCCTTCTATACAGGAGATCCTGCCGACTCGGATTATGCTTCCGATTTTCCTTAAGGGCTCTGGCTTCAAGGCCACCGCATCCTTCTTCATCGACTCCGGGTCTGGAGGGAACTTTGTAGACCAGTACTTTGCCTTAAGGAACATCATTCCTCTCAATTCAAAATCAGTGCCTGTTGGGTTGGAGGCCATTGATGGACGTCCTCCAACCAGCCTTCATCTCATTGGAGACTTTCATACTCTCTCTCTCAATGAAGGATGGCCACAAAGAGGAGATGTCTCTGGATGCGATTCACTCACCCTCTGTGGAGGTAATCTTGGGCCTTCCCTGGCTCCAACATCACAATCCACACTTAGATTGGACTGACAAAACTCCTATACAATGGGGTTCCCTCTGCCCTAAATCTTGTATTCCTCCGGTGCAACAGATTTGTGGTCTAGAAATTCCTAAATCGGACAAGCCATTCCTACCAGAAATTTATGCTGAATTTCTAGATGTTTTTGACAAACTTCACTCTGAAGTCCTTCCTCCTCATCGCCCTTCTGATTGCCCAATTGATTTGTGTCACGGATGCTCACTACAACCTGGACTGGATCACGGGGCTGAGGTGGGGAAGATATATAACCACTGCCCTAAGCCACAGGGATGGGTCCGGATTGCAGGGTCGTGAATGTATAGCTTTGTCAGGGTTGGAGAGTGGAGACAGTAGCGGGTCCTTGCCTTTGGTCCGGGGTTGAAGAGCATAGAATGGTCGAGGTCCGTAAGCCGTGGTCGTAGAGTAGAGAGCATAAAATGGTCGAGGTCTGTAGGCCGTGGTCGTGGGGTAGAAAGTGTAGAAGTCTGTTAAACAAGTCGGGGTCCAGGGAAACAAGAAGAGACAGGTCAGGCACAAGCAGAGTCACGAGAGGAATAAGGATACCGACAGGAACAAGTACTCAGGCTGTGAATGAGCACGGTGCATAGAAAGGTCCTGACAATACCCCCCCCCCCCCTTGAGGGGAGACCACTGGGCGACCCAGGGATGACTTAGAGGGGTACTTGCTGTGGAACTCCCGTGTTAATCTGGGTGCGTGTACCTGATCTTGATATATCCATTCCCGTTCCTCTGGGCCAAAGCCCTACCAGTGTACCAGGTACTGTAGTTTTACTCTAGATACCCTTGAATTAATGATGGCCTGGACCACGAAATCCTGTTGCCTTTCCACTAGGATGGGTCGGGTAGAATGTTCTAGCTGGTAGAAAGATTGTCAGGTAGGAAAGGTTTCAGGAGAGAAACGTGAAAGACAGAAGGAATCTTCATGGTGGAGGGGAGTTTTAACCGGTAGACCGAGACCGGAGCGCGACCCCGCAAGGCGGGAGCGACACGCCAACGGAGCGTGGGCCTGCGGAGGAGCGGAGGACGTGACTGCGTAGGCAGCCACGGCAGGACGTGGACGCCGGTAGGTAGGAAGGCGCAAGGACCAAAGGTGCGGTCCTGACAATTTGTTGCCTGGTGCTGTTCTTCCCAGATCTAGATCTTACCCTCTTTCTCTTCCTGAGACCAAGGCAATGTCTGAATACACTCAAGAGAACTTAAAGAAGGAGTTCATTACAAATTCTTCATCCTCTGCTGGGGCTGGTTTCTTCTTTGTCAAAAAGGAAGACGGGTCTCTTCGCCCTTACATAGATTACAAGGGGCTTAACAAAATCACTTTGTAGAACCGTTACCCCTTAACTCTCATTTCAGAGCTTTTTGATCGTTTACAACAGGCCTGCACAACATACGGCCCGCATGCGGCCCGCCCGGCCTCTCTGTGCGGCCCGCGATGAGATTTAAAAAAAAAAAAAAACTTTCAAAAAAACTTATATAAAAAAAAAATGGCGGCGATTCCCCACGGTCCCGGGGGTGATGTGAGGTGCAGAGGAGGTGAGGTGCAGGGGAGGTGAGGTACAGGGGAGGTGAGGTGCAGGAAGGGTGATGTGAGGTGCAGGGGGTGAGGTGCAGAGGTGATTGGAGGTGCAGGGGGGTGATTGGAGGTGCAGGGGGGTGATTGGAGGTGAAGGGGGGGTCATTGGAGGTGCAGGGGGGGTCATTGGAGGTGCAGGGGGGGTCATTGGAGGTGAAGGGGGGGTCATTGGAGGTGCAGGGGAGGGCGATTGGAGGTGCAGGGGGGGAGAATGATGTGAGGTGCAGGGGGGGAGAATGATGTGAGGTGCAGGGGGGGTGGGATGTGTGGGGTGTGCAGGGGGGTATTGTGTGTTTGATGTGGAGAGGGAGTATTGTGTGTGGGTGAGGGGGAGAGGTGAGGGTATGAGAGATAGATGGGGAGTATCGCAAAGGTTGATAGTGAGGGGTTCTGGGGGAGAGGAGGAGGATGATGATGATGATGATGATGATGATGATGATGATGATGATGATGATGATGATGATGATGATGATGATGATGATGATGATGATGATGATGATGATGATGATGATGATGATGATGATGATGATGATGATGATGATGATGATGATGATGATGATGATGATGATGATGATGATGATGATGATGATGATGATGATGATGATTTTACCCGTGCGGCCCAAATTTTTTTTCCTTGGAGCAGTTCGGCCCTTCTCGCTTTACGAGTTGTGCAGGCCTGGTTTACAAGGTTCTACTATTTTTTCTAAACTTGATCTTCGAGGAGCTAACAATCTGATATGCATACGACAGGGTGAAGAATGGAAGACGGCCTTCACAAATGCGACGGCCACTATGACTATTTAGTGATGCCTTTTGGTTTGTGTAATGCCCCAGCAGTTTTCCAAGAATTTGTGATCGAGATTTTTTTGGATGTTCTCAACATTTTTGTCATCGTCTATCTTGATGATATTCTTATTTTTTCTAAAGCCCTCTCTGAACATATCCATCATACCAACCTTGTCCCGTCTCGTATTCGGGAGAATCTTCTTTATGCCAAACTGGAGAAATGTATGTTTAATCAAACCTCTACTTCTTTCCTGGGCTATATTATCTCAGACTCTGGATTCTCCATGGACCCTGATAAACTCAAGGCAGTGTTAGAATGGCCCAACCCACTTCTCTCAAGGCGATTCAGCGTTTTTTAGGGTTCGCTAATTACCGCAAATTTATTCGAAATTTTTCTTCTATTGTTACCCCTATTACCGCTCTTACAAAAAAGGGAGCAGATACTTCTTCCTGGTCTCCTGAGGCACTTCAGGCCTTCGGTTTGCTCCAGAAGGCTTTTGTTTCCGCCCCCATCTTACGCCATCCAGATCCTAAACTTCCCTTCACTCTGGAAGTGGATGCTTCTGATGTTGGGGCTGGCGCTATCCTCTCATAGAGGGAAACACTCCAAGACAAGTTAAACCCTTGTGGGTTTTTTCCCCCAACATTTTCTTCATCAGAACAAAACTATAACGTTGGCAACCGGGAGCTCCTGGCTATTAAGCTCGCACTACAATGGTGGAAACACCTGCTGGAAGGTACGGAGGTTCCCATCTCAATCCTCACGGATCATAAAAATCTGCTCTATATTGAAAGCGCTCGTCGCCTCGGCTCTCTCAGGCCCGTTGGTCTCTATTCTTATCTAGATTCAATTATCTCATATCTTACATTCCAAGATCAAAAAACCTGAAAGCCGATGCATTGTCCCGCCAATTCGTCGTTGAAGACAAGACTGAAGATATTTCTGAGACTATTCTCCCTTCTACAGTAAGTACATTATTTCTGCTAATTCGTTCAATGTCCTGGACAGGATTCTGGCAACCCAAACACGCATTCCTAGGGGTTTACAAGTGCCGGAGGGTTGTTTGTACGCTGCACCACAATTCCAAAGAAAAATTCTAGAGTGGGGTCATTCCTCATTCCGCCGGTCATCCGGGTACCAGGAGAACTTCGGATCTCATCAGTACTTTTTGGTGGCCTAATTTTCTCAAAGACATCGAAGAGTTCATCAAGTCCTGCTCCACTTGCACCCGAAGTAAGATCACTTGCATCAAACTACTTGGCCTTCAAAGCCCCTTGTCCATACCGGATCATCCCTGGAGTCATCTATCGATGGACTTTATTGTCGAACTTCCTATCTCCAGAGGAATGAACACTAATCATGTTATCGTTGACAGGTTTTCGAAGCAGTCACATTTCATACCGTTCAAAGGTCTTCCCAACTCCGCCACCTTGGCAGATATCTTCATTAAGGAAATCTTTCGGATTCACGGTGTACCGCTTTCTATAGTGTCCGATCGCGGATCTCAATTGATTTAAAAATGTTGGCGTGCTTTTGCTCAAAGGATGGACATTTCACTTAATTTTTCTTCAGGGTATCATCCCCAAACCAATGGACAAACCGAGAGAATGAACCAGTCCCTAGAACAATACCTTAGATGCTTAATTTCTGATGCTCAAGATGACTGGGTGGATCTTCTTCCAAGGGCAGAATTCGCCCACAATTCCCTTGGAAATTAATTCTCACAAGAATCCCCATTCTTTATTCATTACGGTTTTCACCCGGCACGGCTTCCCATTTCATCTTCTTCTTCCGGAGTTCCAGCAGCAGACAGCAGGATTCCTGGAAAAGGATTCAGAGGACTCTCCAGGAGGCTGTTCACAGATAGAAGTCACAGGCTGATCGTCATCGGCGCAAGGCACCCAATTTAAAGCCAAGAGACAGAGTGCGGCTCTCTTCAAAGAACATCAGGCTCAAAACACCAACTCCTAAATTGGCCCCAAGATTCCTGGGCCCATTTACTATCCTGGAACAGGTTAATCCAGTGGCTTATCACCTGCAGCTTCCTCCCTCCATGCGAATACCTGCAGTCTTCCACGTTTCTCTTCTCAAACCGGTGTTCCAAAGCTCACAATTCCCAGACTCCTCTGTCAAACCTCCGCCCATAACCGTACAAGAGCAAGAGGAGTACGAAATCCAGTCGATTATTGACTCAAGGCATTCTAGAGGGGTTATACAGTACCTTATACATTGGAAAGGGTTTGGTCCTTAAGAGAGGTCCTGGATACCCCACCATCAGGCACACGCCCCCAGCCTTCTCAAGCGGTTCCATGCAAGGTACCTATTAAAGCCATATTGGAGTCATCCTGAGGCCGCTCCTCAATGGGGGGTACTGTAAGGAATCGGGGAGCATTTCCTCCTCGGCGTCTTCCCTTCTTACCTCCTCTCTCGCTGCACCCCGTTCTGGTTACAGAGTGCGTGCCCACGCAGGGCTTTGACTGATCTCACAGAGCTTGGCTCCAACCCCCGCATAGCGCGCACATGTGACGCTCGTGCACCACTCCCCAGCTGTGTGGCAATCATCCCCTCTGCCTCCTGTGTCTCCAGCCTATCCCTGCCTTCGCATCAGCTGCTCCTCCACTTCACCCCTCACTCCCATTGGTCTGTCTGCATATATATGCTCTGCTGTGCCACTGGCACTTTGCTGAGCATAGTTCATTGTAGCCTTGTGCTTGCACGTCCCAGCTCCTGCGTTCCTGTTCTCTGCCTTGCATTCCTGATGTTTGATCTCTCATGTACCGACCTGGCTTGACTTAGGACCCTTCTCTGGATAACGACCACAGCTTGCCTCTGACCATCCGCTATTCTCCAACCCCAGACCATGGCTATTGGACACTCTACGATTCTACTGGCTCCAACCGCTGACCACGGCACATGGACACTGACTACTCTACTGGCTCCTCCCACTCGACCTTGGCAAGTACTGTGACTAACTAGACCCGGCTACGCTGACCATCCACCCTCCAGGCATGTCTCCGCTGCTGTGGGTGGCGCAGTTCATACTTTTTCACCTCAGTACCGGGGTCCCACCTTGTTCGTGGTGAGTGCAAGCGTTACAGTTGGCAGGTCAGTTTCATTTTGCTAGGTTACGACAGATCCAATGCTGATCATTCTTTCCCTGCTAACGGTCATTCTTTGAAGTGGCAGCAGGGTTAAAACGCTTTGGCCAAAGGGTTGAACTAAATGAACCTTTTTCAAGAGAATACATACTGTAGGTATTGTACTGTATATTTTTGTCACATTGGAAGTAGCTTTGGGCATCTTTGTTTGTTTTTTGTTGTATACATTTAACCATTTCCACTAGCACTCCTTTTGACACTTATATACTGTCACGGTAAACCACAACTTTTAACACCAAAATACCCGGATCCTTTGATTGAGCAAAGCAAGAGATAAAATAAATTGTTATTTATTTAAAGAATGAACACAAACAGCTTGGTTTACAATTACAATTACAATTACAACGAAAATACACTTACTGGAATGGGGTAAAACGAAATATCTTGTTCCCAAAACGAAATGTTGCAAAGCAAAGTCTCTAGAAGCAATTTCCCAAGAGCGGGAGTTGCTCGTGAAAAGAGCCTGAAACAGTCCTCAGGCAGCAGCACAACTTGCCACTGCTGTTTCCTCCGCCAGAGCTGCTTCTTTCGTTCTGTTCCCATAGTATTGGATCTTGGAACCTTAGTTCTTACGAACTCTGGAAGCTTAGCTGAATCTTTGTTACGATGTTATGAATCTCTTACAGCATGATGAATCTTAGGTGAATCTGTTACAGCATGATGACTCTTATCCTGATGGGATGCGCGGTTTCTTATAAGGTTTACATTCCTATACATAACTAGTGCAGCCTAACTCTCCATGGGAATATTTCCGTCCCCCTATCACGGAGTTGCCAATACTTTGCAAACCTGGCAGAGATGGCTTCTCATTCTGTTCTGGACACGTGTGAACTTTGCCCCTTTGCCGCCTAGCATATGAGATCTTTCCCCTCTTACCTGTTGCCACTCAGTCTGGGCAGGGTGACATCTTGCAAGGATGGCTTATTGAAGTTCTCTTCCCCTACCAAGGGGTCTAAGCAGAGAACTCCGATAAGTCAGTTTTCGTCAGGCGTAAAATTCAAGATTCGCCATTTTTTTGGGGCGGAAAAAAAATCACCAAACGCTCCTTCTCGCCGCTGTTCACCAGGTTCTGAAATTTGTGGTATTCTACAAGCCCCGATCAGCTTCTCGCGGCTATTAGCAACTTAAAATGGAGAATTTTTCTCCAAAACGCCTCGCCAATAAAAGTTGGCAAGAAGGTGGGGAGACTCTGGCGAGAAGTGCTGAGACAGGACTTAGAAAAAAAATCCATGTTTCCTGCCCAGGATTGATGCCGGGGCTCTCCGGAGCTGATAACCATTATCACCACCGGAAGCCCCCGGCATGAATCATATGCATGAAAAATGCACTTACAGCCACTTCTTTACCTCATAGCTAACCGCTAAGGCAATGAAGGGGTTAACCACCCATGCCAGGTTTATTGTGGGTATCGGGGGTGGGTGAAGGGGTTTTTTGGCCCTTGGTGGCTGTTTAGGCATTGCGGGAGGGTTGCGGGTGGACTTAACACCTTCAATACCTTAGTGCAGTGATTCCCAACCTTTTGTGTTTGGAGGAACCCTTGAAGCATTTTGTAAAATTTCGGCGAACCCCTATCTGGATGACACATGTTCGACAGGGGTAAATCACAAAATAGATGTGTAAAGCAGTAGGGTTAATAAATAATAATTAACTCATACTTTTGAATGAAAAATGTGTATATATTTTGTAATGATTTTAGTTTAATATAATTGTTTTTTTATAAAGTCGTTAACGAAAAATCAAAAATGGTGAAGAAAAAATGTGAACTAGCGCTAAAGTGTAATACACAGTGTGATATTCAAAATCTTGTAATAAAGGTTGGCTGCCCGGTGATACTGCCAGTACTAACAGAATAAACTAAAATAAAGAAAAACCTGGCGCCAAATAGTCAGTGGAATGTCCTGTACTCCTCAGGGGAACCGCACACTTGCTCGACAGACCATGCAAAGAAAAGAACACAAACAAACAAAAATCATAGCGCAACACTGTAGGGTAAGCAGTATTGTACTAATACACATAAACAGTTAAGAATCCTAGCGATAATTAAAACAATATTTTATTAAAAAGAACTATGCCAAGACCGACTATGGCAAATACAAGAAACCGCAGGTCATCCGGAGCACAAAAATTGGAGCCCTACTTACATACAGCAAGATTAAGCTCGCATGGTAGGAACAAGTCCTAAGTAGAGATGATCTCCCTGGCGGGTGATGCCTCTGCTCCACTGCGGCTCAGACACCAGTCAGTCCTTCGATGGTAACCGGAACAGCTCCGGCCGTGGGGGCTGGTGTGCGGGGTCCACAGCTCTGCACCGCGTGTAGACACACGCCTCACTTCCTCCTACGGAACAACAGGAAGTCTCTGCGCGCCCGCGCGCGATAGTGCCCGTTGTCTTAAAGGAACAGCTGGCTAGCTGAAGGGAAAGCTGGGCTCCAATGCCAAATGTCCTCAAACGTCCAAAGTCAGTCAGATAGTGGCTGTGCCACTAGCCCTACGCGTTTCGTAGATGTCACTCTACTTCCTCAGGGGCTTTAATGTGGTGTCCTGAGGTCAGTCAGTACAATGCAGGTGTGGTTGGTGTTAAACACAGTTTGAAGTTCAGAGACTTCCTGTTGTTCCGTAGGAGGAAGTGAGGCGTGTGTCTACACCATCGAAGGACTGACTGGTGTCTGAGCCGCAGTGGAGCAAAGGCATCACCCGCCAGGGAGATCATCTCTACTTAGGACTTGTTCCTACCATGCGAGCTTAATCTTGCTGTATGTAAGTAGGGCTCCAATTTTTGTGCTCCGGATGACCTGCGGTTCCTTGTATTTGCCATAGTCGGTCTTGGCATACTGCACCGACACACTTTATTCGAGCAAATACCCAGTATGTACCTGGCAGATACCTGGAATGCGCCGCTCCTCACCTCTTACAAGCCCCGTTGCGTTTGCCTTCCAAGCCTGGGTTCATGCCTGGCTGATGGGCGGCTGATCTGTTAAATGATAATGATTAGGATTTAATAGGCTGCAATGCTTCGCGTGTCTACCAGATGGCATAAATTCATGAATTGTAATGCAGTATATATATATATACTGTGCAGTATTGAAGCCAGCGGGAATAAAATGCTTCAATCCCTGCTTGGAAAATACCTCAATGCACTCGGGCAGAAAACAGTCACAAACCTCAATACACCCGGGTATACCCGAATTCGTGGGACTAGCCGAGCTCGAATAAAGTGTGTCGCCAGTGTAGTTCTTTTTAATAAAATATTGTTTTAATTATCGCTAGGATTCTTAACTGTTTATGTGTATTAGTACAATACTGCTTACCCTACAGTGTTGCGCTATGATTTTTGTTTGTTTGTGTTCTTTTCTTTGCATGGTCTGTCGAGCAAGTGTGCAGTTCCCCTGAGGAGTACAGGACATTCCACTGACTATTTGGCGCCAGGTTTTTCTTTATTTTAACGAAAAAACAAGTTACATTTTAATGTTTTATAATACATTCGCAATTAACTTCCAGAATCTCCTGGCTACGGGGTCCTCGTTTTGCCACAATCGCCTTCCTACGTCTTAAAACCTTAATAATTATCTTTATCATCATCATCATCATCATCATCATCATCATCATCATCATCATCATCATCATCATCATCATCCTCATATACCCCCCTGCATCTCACATCACCCCCCTGCATCTCACATCACCCCCTCACTGCATCTCACATCACCCTCCCTGCATCTCAAATCACCCCACGCCCCTCGCATCTCACAACCAAAGCAGCAGCAGCCACCAACCACGGATCTCCGCCCACCAAAGCAGCAGCAGCCACCACAGATCACCCTCCCCCCCATCCCCCCAGCAGCTCACAACCAAAGCAGCAGCAGCCATCACGGATCTCCCCCCACCAAAGCAGCAACAGCCACCACAGCCACCACGGATCACCCTTGACCCCACCCCCAGCAGCTCACAACCAAAGCAGCAGCAGCCACTGCACACGCTCTATAGCAGCAGGCACCAGAAGTGCTGGACTGCAAGAGGAGGGAGAGCTTGGAAAGCCGTCGCACGCCGCAGTAAGTGCGGGCGGCTAGGTGGACCCCTGGGACTGCTCCACGGAACGCTGGTTGGGAATCAATGTCATATGTTGTTCACAATGTACATGTTGCCACTAGGTGACATAATCAGACGGCATACCCTGGGTCAGGGCCGCCAACAGGGGGGGAGAAAGGGTACCTAACATCCCGGGCCCCCTGCGCGGCTGGGCGCCAGTTAATTTAAAAAAAATAATTAAAAACGGCACCGGGTCTCCCTGTTGGCACCGCCGGAAGTAGGTTGGATTAAGCTTCCAGCGCGCGAGGGAGGCCCGGCGCACACGGGAGCAGCATCGGAGACAGGTGCAGCAGGGCCGGCGGCAACTGCTGTGACCAGCCGCCGGGCCCATCGCAGCACCGTCACCTCCCCCACCCAGTCACCAGACCGTCCCGCTAAACCCCCCCCCCTGCAGCATCTGGCCAAAACTGACGCCCCCCCCCCCCCCAATTGTCACCGGGCCATCCCACTATCCCCCCAACCCCCCCTCCCCCAGCAGCACACCGGTGCGCATGGGAGCAGCAAAGTGGCGTGCCTGCAGCGGGGCTGGCGGCAACTGCCAGTGACCACAGTTGCCGCCGGGCCCCCTGCTGCACCGTCAACCCCCCCCCCCCCCTGCAGGACAGAGCCATCCCGCCCCGACACCCCTGTACCACTCCCCCCCCCCCCAACATTGGCCCCCCGCAACATGGGCACCACCCCCAGCACCGCTGCCACCACCCACAGGCACCGGCACGCCACGCCCCCTCCCCCCCTGCAGGTAAGTCTGATTTTTATACATATGTATTGGGGGTATTGGGGTATTTTTTATATGTATTGGGGGTATTGGGGTATTTTTTTATATGTATTGGGGGGGTTGGTCCACCGTCCAGCAGGAACTCAGGAAGCGCACAACCTCTCTTGGTGTCCTCCGGAACCAAACCGCATGTATAATGGGTTCCGGGTAGGGTTGAACAAAGCAGGAACCATAGGAAGTGAATTGTCAGCAACCTTGTAACCCTGGACTCTAAAGACTCTAAGACGCTCTGATACGCTGACGATTCACTTCCTATGGTTCCTGCTTCGTTCAACCCTGCTCGGAACCCATTATACATGCGGTTTGCTTCCGGAGGACACCAAGAGAGGTTGTGTGATTCCTGAGTTCCTGCTGGATGGTGCCTCAGAGGTGTCAGGATCACACATGGGAGAGAGGCGTGTGAGCAGAACAGCGAAGTACAGCGTTTGGTGCATGAGTATAACTTATAACATGCTCTTTATACTATTTTGTTTGTGAGTTTTAAATTGTTGGACTTTTTATTGGGAATATTAAATTGTATTTTTTACATATTGCACTAGGATCGGGCGCTTTCTTTTTTATATTTTTCATATATATGTATATACTGTATTTGTATATATAGATGTGACCGAAACGTTGGATGCAGTGCCGTGTACTCCTTATGTGAATACAGTTCTTTTGTACCTACCTGGCTGTGTGCTGTCTCTTTTTCCCGGACCAACATCTGGTAAATATTCATTTCATGTGTGTATATGGGATAAGCATCAGTGGATCAGTAGTTTACAGTGTGCCAACTGCCCTTGTTCTTTATATATATATATATATATATATAAAACACACAAACCCAGCAAGCTCAAACGCCCACACCCTCCTAATATTGACTATATGCAATGCCACATAGAGTGCAACTGGGCTGTGGCACATGAATATAGGAAAACACAGGGGGTGCCCAGTGCTACATCCAAATGACAAAACATACATGGTAATAATTACAAGAAATGATGCTTCAATACTAATAACATTGCTAATGCTAATAATAAAAAATGGTTTTTTAGTTAGAAATTTTGCCCAAAACATCATAAGCTTGCACACCAAACGTCAAGGTAAACCATAATAAGTGCAAGTCCTACACTACACTGCATTTGTTCCCAATACCTCTGTATGAGGGGGATCTATTTTGATCTGGTTTGAAACTAATTGGCCGGCGAAGCCGGCCAATTCAGTTGAACAGCAATTCTACTTGTTACCAAGTAGAACAAAAATAAACCAGTCAAACAAAAATTAAATGCACCCAACAAGAGCACTGATGAAGTGCACTTAAAACAGAAGGGTTAAATCTGAAGAACCCTGATTGGTGGATACCGAGCAAAGCACCCCGCCTAACGCCCACTGGGAGGCAAACTCTGAAACCGTCCCAGTAGACTCGGCGTACGAGTACTCTGCCCGAATACGGGAGTGCACCAGCGCCCGGAACATGACCACGATGTTTGTCGGGACCCCCCCCCTTCCAAACACTGCTTCCTGGTTTTACAAATGGCTACCTTAGCCAATGCCAGGAGCAGGTTGACCAGGAGATCCCTAGGCTTATTGTCCCGGGACACTGGGCACCCAAAAATAAAAAGATGAGGTGAGAAGTGCAACCAGAACAGCAGGAGTAAGCTCCTCAAGAAGGAAAAGAGGGGCTGCAGTCTGGCACAACTCGACTAAATGTGATATACGGACTCCCGCTCGCCACAGACGGGACAGGTGGCGGGGGAGTCCGTGAAGTGTGCCAAATACTCTCCTGTGCTCAGTGCTCCGTGGAGGACTCTCCAACTCAAATCCCCGGCGGGACGGGGAACCAAAGATGAATAGAGTTCCCTCCACCGGGGTCTCTCATCCTCATTTGCTGGGAATACCCGCCTCCAGGCGGTGTCTGGGCGGGTGACAAGGGCGAGGTAATGCACTATATGGAGCACCAGAGAATACAGGACTTTCCTCGGCATGCCGCGGAAACATGCCGGGGACATTTCCCCCAACTTGCTGAGGTTGGGGGAGAGAAGAGCCTGAGGGGGTTGCCGTGACCTTGGTTCCACGCAAAAATCCGGAGAGCCGAAGTTGATAGGATGACAAGGCCCTCCGGTCTGCAATACCCCCTCAATGAAGGTGCGGGAGTCGGGGTGTATGGCATCTTTAATCTCCTGGATCAAACGACGAGTGACGCGGGCAGAACGCAGATCCATACGGGGCGCGAGCACCTCTGCCCCTACCCAATCCCGCCGCTCATAGTCCAGGAGATCCCCGACTCTGGTCACCTGCGCCAGGATTAGCCGGCGGCAAATAGAGGGTGAATCCAACATCCGAGCCCCCACTGCCGGATTATACAGCAGGGGCTCGGCGAGGAAATCAATCCCCACCGCCTGTTTCTTCCTGGTCGCGGAGACCAGTTTCCAGGCCTTCAGTAAGTCCCGGTAGTATGCCGGCAGCTCCGAGAGGTTTCTACCTAAACCCTCGGGCCTGATGAAAAAGAGTTGCCGGTCATACCTCATATTGCGCAGCTGGCGAAAGAAAAAGGTTGAACAGACAATGAGTGTATCTAGAGAGGTACACAGAATAGAATCCCTTTATAGGCGCACCGCAGACCGTTATGGAATAAATGTGGTCAGGGGAAAAAATGTGTTTAGCAAAATAATAAATATTTTAATCAAATTTTGTGATTGTGCAATAAAAATAGCAAATAATAAAGAAACAGTATTTACTATATTAAAAGACACTAGTTATGTCACAGAAGTAGGACCAGAGGAATTATTCTGGGCCCTTCAGCAGGTATAGCTAATGTTAATTCACTGTGGTGTATTAGATGTAGAGTATATCTTTGTAGTACATCAAGGTAAATCAATGTATATCCTGTAGTGGATGTGAGCCACTCAAATGTGACATCTGGTGGTGCTGGAATGTATTACACCCTATGCCCCCGGAAGAAGTCGCAAGTTAGCGACGAAACATGCAGCATGTCGGGTCTCTGCCGATATCTTATTGATTAAAATATTTCTACAGCAGTCAAGAGCATAGCTCTATGTTTTCACTGTTTCACTACAACGCTGCACAACAAGCTTGTAATTCATTATATGGACCTCTGACTTGATACACCCAGTTAAAGAGGTGTTAGCTCTGTGTTTAACAGGGCTGTGCTACTAGCCAATATACTTTCACTTAGACCACTAACTGTGATACACCCAAGACCCCAGACGAGCAATGACTCGTTCCTCAAGATCACTGAAGTTTTCTGGGGCTGGGTCTTCCGCAGCAGACAGGTAGACTCCCAGATATTTGAGAGTATCGCTCCCCCACGAGATATTACGAAACGCGGGGGCAAAGAGTCCACCTGTAAGGGACCCACCAAGATGCCGGAGCACTTGGACCAGTTGATCCGAGCAGAAGAGGCCGCGGTGTAGACCTCTTGGCACTCCTGTGCCCGCTCTAGATCATCTAGGTCCTGGGCCACGAGGAGCACATCATCGGCATAAGCCGACAGGACTACCCGCATGTCGGGCTCCCGCAGCACCAGCCCGGTAAGCCTCTTCCTCAGTAGGCAGAGGAAGGGCTCAATGGCCAGCGCGTACAGTTGCCCAGACAGGGGGCACCCTTGACGCACTCCCCGACCAAACACAAAAGGTGCCGTCAGGGACCAGTTAATCTTCACCAGACACTCTGCAGAAGCGTACAGCATCTGGAGAAAGCCCACAAATTGTGGGCCGAAGCCAAACGCCCGCAGGGTCTGCATAAGGTAACGGTGATCCACTCTGTCAAACGCCTTCTCCTGATCTAGGGACAGGAAGGCGAGTGACAGACCAGTCCTCTGCGCGTAGTGCATCAGGTCCCGGACCAGAAAAATGTTGTCATGAATGCTCCGGCCCGGGACAGTATAGGACTGGTCAGGGTGAATCACCTCTGCCAGCACGGACTTGAGCCTCAGCGAAAGCGCTTTGGCTACGATCTTATAGTCCGTGCTGAGCAGTGAGACCGGTCGCCAATTAGAGATCTGACGGAGATCCCCCTTCTTCGGCAGCAAAGACAGTATTGCCCGCCGACACGAAAGTGGCATCTCACCGATCTCCAGGGCTTCGGCTAGGACCTCGGTGAAATCAGGTCCCAGCATCTCCCAGAAAAACCGGAAGAACTCCACAGTCAGCCCGTCTAGCCCCGGCGCTTTTCCCCGGGACATGAGACTGAGGGCTTCAGAGAGCTCGGCCAGAGTCAAAGGTAACTCAAGCCGCTCCCTTCTATTCTCACCGACCGTGGGAAGCCCCTCCCATAAGACCCTGCATTTATCTGGCTGGATGGACTCCGGAGAGAAAAGATCTACATAGAATCTCCGGGTTCTGTCCCGGATGATCTCCGGGTCAGTCAGAGGGGTACCGTCCTCTGCCAACAGGCATGTGATATGTCTACGGTTTCCCCTCTTTTCCTCCAGCGCGTAGAAGAGGCGCGACCCGCGATCCATCTCTCGAAGGAAGTTGATGCGGGATCGCACATACGCCCCCCGAGCTCTCCGATCTTCCAATTCCCGGAGAGCGCACTTCCTCTCCATGTACATACTCTGCAGGTATTGGTCTCCCGCCACAGACAGCCGCTTCTCGAGATCGAGCACCTCCTCCCTGAGGGCCCCGATCTCAGCATCGCGCCGCCCGCTGGCACCTCTGGTGTACTCCTGACATACGAGGCGCAGATGAACCTTGCCCACGTCCCACCACTGCTCTAACGTGGCAAAGTCTGACCTGCAACCTCTCCAGGCCATCCAAAAGTCTCGGACTGACGTCGCAAACCCCTTGTCCTCCAACAACGAATTGTTGAAATGCCAATAAGCGGCCGAAGGTGCTGCAGGTAGCAGCGTCAGCGTCACGGACGCACAATTGTGGTCCGAAAACGGCGCCAGCCTAATGGCACTGGACTGGGCTCGCGACAGGCTGTGGCTGGAAATATATAGCCTGTCGATCCGGGACCAGGACATCCGTTCACCCCTAAACACCTTAACATGGGTGAACTCAGTGGATGCCTCAGGATGTTGTTCTCGCCAGACGTCTATCAAGGCGTAGCGGGTGATGACCTCCCGCAAGGCCGACGCAGAACACGGGTGTGGCTCCTGACCATTCCGGTCCTTCCGAGCCTCGAGGGTACAGTTAAAATCACCCCCGAGCACAACGGATTCGTCCGCGTCGACTGTCTCCAGGTATTCAGACATTCTGACGAAGAACTGCCTTCTCAGGGGTCCAGTGGCAGGAGCATACACGTTAAGGAAATTAAACGTGTAGTCCTCATGTCGGACCCTGATATGCAACAGGCGACCTGGAACAACAGCTTTAGCAAGCAGCAGCTCTGGTTGAAAGGACTCAGAGAACAGGGTCACCACCCCACTAGATGTTGAAGTGAGATGGCTGAAGAAGACACTGCCTCGCCACTCCAAATGCCAGCTGGCTTCAGCCTCTGGAGTGGTATGGGTTTCCTGCAGGAAACTCACAGAATACTTCCCCTTCTGCAAAAAGGAGAGTACCCTGAACCTGCGAAACCCATCCATACAGCCGTTAACATTTAGCATACCGATGCTTAACGCCATTGGTAATCAGGAGTTTTTTTGGTTCCCCACAGGTGCTCAGGGTACTATACTCCGAGAAGCCTTTACGTGGTCTCGCATCACTTTTTCAAACTTCAGGACACGAATATGGATAGCCCCGGAGATTTTGGCCTTGTGATTGGCCCTGATGTAAGCTCCAAGAGAATGGAGAATGACCGAGGCATCTTTCCACTTCTCAAGGGCCAACTTCACCTTCAAGTTTTTTTGCTTGTGGAGGGTATCCTCTAGGAAAGCATCTAGCTCCTGGGCAGGGATAACAGGGGTCAAAGAGTCCACCGACTCCACGGTGCCAGAAGACTCCTCACTGAGCCCCAACTCCCTAAGCTCCTCTTGACTGAAAGGCTCAAGACCCTCACCCTCCCCTGCGGGGGTCTCTCTCAGTCCTAGAGTGGGTTCCCCCTTCGGTGTTTCCACGAGGGGGTCCACTAAAACCTCCACTTCCAACCCCGGGGTAGGATGTTCAGGGGTATCTGGTGGCGGCATGGCAGAGGCAGCGGTTTCTGGAGTGACCTTTTGAACAAAAAAGGTACCCATTACCCTCCTGGTCTCCTCTATCGCCGTGTAAGTAAACGGAATGTTAGGGGCATCCGCCTCAATCACGGGAGGGCACTCTTCTGCAGGCACCCCAAGGAGAGAGTCTAGCCTGGCAGTCATCTTTGACAAAGACCAAAACTCCCCACTAAGAGGGCTCACGTCAGATAGCCTCCAGTTGAAATCCGAAGTGCTCACTAAAGCATCCCTACCTACACCTGCCTCCCCCTCTCCATCCTCAACCATGGGGGTCAGCCCTAGCCCATCCCCTACTTCTGGTGACGCAAAACCTGACTCCGCCTCAGGTGCAACACTCGAAGGCGATACAGCCGGAGGGGGATCTTGGCTGGCTCCAAAGATAGGTGCACTCGGCAAGGCAAATTCACCGAAGCACAATTCTCCTGGGGATGCTCTCCAACCGGGAGGGGCGTTGAGAGGCACCCCAACGTCTATATCTATGGGCAAGGCCTCATGCTGCTGAGCATTTTGGCCTTCCACCCCAGAGACGCCGGGTACCTTCAGTTGTATTCCCTCCAGAAATTCGAGGGGGGGGGGCTGTACGTGTGTAGGATCCGGTTTACACTGGCTAATCGTAACCAGTGGGCCGGACAGGGCCACCTTTTGCGGAACTGATGTTACGTTCCGCTTCAGAGACATCAGAGAGTAAACGTAATATGGTTCACCCTCCTCTGCCTCCTCAATCACCCTCTTATTTGTTTTAATTTTGCTCTTTCTGGGGATTGATTCCCCAGGAGAGAGTGCCGCTACCTCCATAACAGGAGCTTCCTCCTGCTCCCCCACACTCTGTACGGTGCTTAAATTGGGGGTAAGGTGTTCTTGGGGGGGGACAGCGACAACAGAGGGTGACTGTTGTGGGGTGACTTTACCTTTCTCCCTCTTTGTAGGGGGGAGAGGTTCAGATGTCACTGTTTGAGTTGAGGCAGTGACATCTTCTGTGATCCCAGGGGGGACCTGGGCCCTTGAGGTCTTTTCCTTCTCCCTCTGTTCTTTGGGGAGAGGTTCAGATGTCACTGTTTGAGATGGGCCCGTGACATCTTCTGTGGTCCCAGGGGGGGCCTGGGCCCTCAAGGGCTTTCCTTTCTCCCTCTTTCTTAGGGGGAGAGGTGCAGATGTCACCGCCCGAGATGGGGCAGCGACATCTGCTGTGGTCCCAGGGGGGGGCTGGGCCCCCAAGGGCTCCGCCGCGGTGGGCGCAACGGCACAGGGTATTTCCCCCTGTGGGGAGACAGTGATAACAGAGGGTGGTCGCTCCAGGGCGACCCCCTCTCCTTCTCTCTGCTCTCCAGGGAGAGGTGCAGAAGTCACTGTTCCATATGGGACAGCTACATCTCTTGTGGTCCCAGGAGGGACCTGGGCCCCTGAGGGCCCCGCTGTGGTGGGCACAGTGGTACGGGGTGTCTTGGCAGAGGGAGGGGTGGGTGTAGGAGTTGGGATAGGTCCTCTGTTCCCTTTGGGGCAACTCCTACGAGTGTGCCCCAGCTCCTTGCACAGATAACATCTAATTCCCTCCGTGCCATAGAACACTGTGTACATTATGCCCTCGTAGGGCACCCTATAAGAACCCTCCACAGATTCTGTGCTCCCCGGCAGCTGCACTTGTACCTGCCGCCTAAATGAGAGCACGTGCCTCAGCGCTCTATCCCTGCAGCCCAGCGGAATTTTTGTTATGGGAGACTTAATGTCTCCCAGGACTTGCAGGTGCAGCCGCATGAGGCTATCTGGGATGAAGGGGGGCACATTGGAGAGAATAATCCTAGTGCCTAACCCCTCCATGGGCTCTACGGGGATGTAGGTCCCCCCTACACTGATTCCTTTCTGCACCAGGGTGTGCGTGGCAGCCAGCGTACGGAGAAAGAAAATGCCCTTCCCGTACATCTTGCTGGCCGCCACCACAGCAGAGGGACCCACAACGTCTGCCACAGCCCTAACATAAATCTCCATGCTAAGGCCAGGTGACATTGGGCACCTCACCCCAAGCTTCCTGCTCAGACAGGGTGTGGCCCCAGCATTGTTATTGCCGGGGCCGACGCCTGCAGCTGCCACCTGCACCCAAGTTGAACCTGGGACTGCAGGGGTTAAACTGACAAGAGGAGCTGGGGGAGGTGTGGCCAGGGCACTGGAAGTACCAGGCCTTGGGCTATGGTTGTTACTCCTAGGGGCCCCAGTTTTAGGAGTCCGATGTCCAGGTGTGGCCCCTGTTGCTGCACTAGTCCTGTTCCCCCCAGGCATGATGAAATAAGCCTCTAAGTAAGGGGAGGAAATACTGCTTAGGGAGAGAGATGCAGGGAGGTAACTGTTTCTTTTAAGAACCAATTTACTATCTCTCTGCACAGGGAGGGAATGTTAAACAGCTTTTAAAACCTGCTGTAATCTTCTCTTTCTCCTTTTAATTATTTAACTCTCTCTCTCTTATAAGAAACCACACACAAAAAAGAAGGTTTTAAAGTAAGACACAGAGCTCTCAATTGCAAATGAAAAAGAAAGAAATCAGGCTTTAAATTAAATTGAAAACTGGAAGTAAAAAAAAAACAACCAGAGGTGGGGGAGGGGAGAGGGGTTGAGACTGCAATTCCTGCCAGCCAAATTGCAGCTTTGCTGGGTTGAAATACAGCAGCCTCTGGGTGAAAACAACAACGGTTTTTAAACCTGAAAAAAAAACCCAAACCCTCTACAAAAACCACTGTATACTCACAGTATACTCCCCCACAGATCCACACCAAAGTATACCAAAAAATAAAGAATAAAAGAAAAAAAGAAAGAATACAACCTGATTCTTCAGCAATTGCCTGGGAACTCTGAGTGGAAGAGAAGCAGGCTCCAGCACAGCTACACACAGGAAAACAGGGCCTATGCAGAACCCTTCCTTTTACCTCTCTGTATGAGGGGGATCTATTTTGATCTGGTTTGAAACTGATTGGCCGGCGAAGCCGGCCAATTCAGTTGAACAGCAATTCTACTTGTTACCAAGTAGAACAAAGATAAACCAGTCAAACAAAAATGAAATGAACCCAACAAGTGCACTGATGAAGTGCACTTAAAACAGAAGGGTTAAATCTGAAGAACCCTGATTGGTGGATACCGAGCAAAGCACCCCGCCTAACGCCCACTGGGAGGCAAACTCTGAAACCGTCCCAGTAGACTCGGCGTACGAGTACTCTGCCCGAATACGGGAGTGCACCAGCGCCCAGAACATGACCACGATGTTTGTCGGGACCCCCCCCTCCAAACACTGCTTCCTGGTTTTACAAATGGCTACCTTAGCCAATGCCAGGAGCAGGTTGACCATGAGATCCCTAGGCTTATTGTCCCGGGACACTGGGCACCCAAAAATAAAAAGATGAGGTGAGAAGTGCAACCAGAACAGCAGGAGCAAGCTCCTCAAGAAGGAAAAGAGGGGTTGCAGACTGGCACAACTCGAATAAATGTGATATACGGACTCCCGCTCGCCACAGAAGGGACAGGTGGCGGGGGAGTCCGTGAAGTGTGCCAAATACTCTCCTGTGCTCAGTGCTCCGTGGAGGACTCTCCAACTCAAATCCCCGGCGGGACGGGGAACCAAAGATGAATAGAGTTCCCTCCACCGGGGTCTCTCATCCTCGTTCGCTGGGAATACCCGCCTCCAGATGGTGTCTGGGCGGGTGACAAGGGCGAGGTAATGCACTATATGGAGCACCAGAGAATACAGGACTTTCCTCGGCATGCCGCGGAAACATGCCAGGGACATTTCCCCCAACTTGCTGAGGTTGGGGGAGAGAAGAGCCCGAGGGGGTTGCCGTGACCTTGGTTCTATGCAAAGATTCGGAGAGCCGAAGTTTATAGGATGACAAGGCTTTCCGGTCTGCAATACCCCCTCAAGGAAGGTGCGGGAGTCGGGGTGTATGGCATCTTTAATCTCCTGGATCAAACGACGAGGGACGCGGGCAGAACGCAGATCCATACGGGGCGCGAGCACCTCTGCCCCTACCAAATCCCGCCGCTCATAGTCCAGGAGATCCCCGACTCTGGTCACCTGCGCCAGGATTAGCCGGCGGCAAATAGAGGGTGAATCCAACATCCGAGCCCCCACTGCCGGATTATACAGCAGGGGCTCGGCGAGGAAATCAATCCCCACCGCCTGTTTCTTCCTGGTCGCGGAGACCAGTTTCCAGGCCTTCAGTAAGTCCCGGTAGTATGCCGGCAGCTCCGAGAGGTTTCTACCTAAACCCTCGGGCCTGATGAAAAAGAGTTGCCGGTCATACCTCATATTGCGCAGCTGGCGAAAGAAAAAGGTTGCCAGCAGGCACCACTGCGGAGACGGATCTGCGAATAGGTATCTCTGCAGGTATTGGAGGCGGAAAGTGTGTAACTGGGAGCGGACACACACCACTCCCTGTCCACCCTCCTCCAAAGGGAGACACGCAACTCCCACAGAGACCCAATGCTTCCCCATCCAGAGAAAATCCATCAACTTCCTCTGGATCTTGTTGATAAATTCGGGGGTCGGACCGATGGCTATCAGCCGGTGCCAAAGCTGACTGGCCACTAGCTGATTAATCACCAGGGTTCTTCCCCTAAGGGAAAGCATTCTCGACAGATACACCCATGACCCCAGACGAGCAATGACCCGTTCTTCAAGATCACTGAAGTTTTCTGGGGCAGGGTCCTCTGCAGCAGACAGGTAGACTCCCAGATACTTGAGAGTATCGCTCCCCCATGAGATATTACGAAACGTGGGGGGCAAAGAGTCCACCTTTAAGGGACCCACCAAGATGCCGGAGCACTTGGACCAGTTGATCCGAGCAGAAGAGGCCGCGGTGTAGACCTCTTGACACTCCTGTGCCCGCTCTAGATCATCTAGGTCCTGGGCCACGAGGAGCACATCATCGGCATAAGCCGACAGGACTACCCGCATGTCGGGCTCCCGCAGCACCAGCCCGGTAAGCCTCTTCCTCAGTAGGCAGAGGAAGGGCTCAATGGCCAGCGCGTACAGTTGCCCAGACAGGGGGCACCCTTGATGCACTCCCCGACCAAACACAAAAGGTGCCGTCAGGGACCAGTTAATCTTCACCAGACACTCTGCAGAAGCGTACAGCATCTGGAGAAAGCCCACAAATTGTGGGCCGAAGCCAAACGCCCGCAGGGTCTGCATAAGGTAACGGTGATCCACTCTGTCAAACGCCTTCTCCTGATCTAGGGACAGGAAGGCGAGTGATAGACCAGTCCTCTGTGCGTAATGCATCAGGTCCCGGACCAGAAAAATGTTGTCATGAATGCTCCGGCCCGGGACAGTATAGGACTGGTCAGGGTGAATCACCTCTGCCAGTACGGACTTGAGCCTCAGCGAAAGCGCTTTGGCTACGATCTTATAGTCCGTGCTGAGCAGTGAGACCGGTCGCCAATTAGAGATCTGACGGAGATCCCCCTTCTTTGGCAGCAAAGACAGTATTGCCCGCCGACACGAAAGTGGCATCTCACCGATCTCCAGGGCTTCGGCTAGGACCTCGGTGAAATCAGGTCCCAGCATTTCCCAGAAAAACCGGAAGAACTCCACAGTCAGCCCGTCTAGCCCCGGCGCTTTTCCGCGGGACATGAGACTGAGGGCTTCAGAGAGCTCGGCCAGAGTCAAAGGTAACTCAAGCCGCTCCCTTCCATCCTCACCGACCGTGGGAAGCCCCTCCCATAAGACCCTGCATTTATCTGGCTGGATGGACTCCGGAGAGAAAAGATCTACATAGAATCTCCGGGTTCTGTCCCAGATGCTCTCCGGGTCAGTCAGAGGGGTACCGTCCTCTGCCAACAGGCATGTGATATGTCTACGGTTTCCCCTCTTTTTCTCCAGCGTGTAGAAGAGGCGCGACCCGCGATCCATCTCTCGAAGGAAGTTGATGCGGGATCGCACATACGCCCCCCGAGCTCTCCGATCTTCCAATTCCCGGAGAGCGCACTTCCTCTCCATGTACATACTCTGCAGGTATTGGTCTCCCGCCACAGACAGCCGCTTCTCGAGATCGAGCACCTCCTCCCTGAGGGCCTCGATCTCAGCATCGCGCCGCCCGCTGGCACCTCTGGTGTACTCCTGACATACGAGGCGCAGATGAACCTTGCCCACGTCCCACCACTGCTCTAACGTGGCAAAGTCTGACCTGCAACCTCTCCAGGCCATCCAAAAGTCTCTGACCGACGTCGCAAACCCCTTGTCCTCCAACAACGAATTGTTGAAATGCCAATAAGCGGCCGAAGGTGCTGCAGGTAGCAGCATCAGCGTCACGGACGCACAATTGTGGTCCGAAAACGGCGCCAGCCTAATGGCACTGGACTGGGCTCGCGACAGGCTGTGGCTGGAAATATACAGTCTGTCGATCCGGGACCAGGACATCCGTTCACCCCTAAACACCCTAACATGGGTGAACTCAGTGGATGCCTCAGGATGTTGTTCTCGCCAGACGTCTACCAAGGAGTAGCGGGTGATGACCTCCCGCAAGGCCGACGCAGAACACGGGTGTGGCTCCTGACCATTCCGGTCCTTCCGAGCCTCGAGGGTACAGTTAAAATCACCCCCGAGCACCACGTATTCGTCCGCGTCGACTGTCTCCAGGTATTCAGACATTCTGACGAAGAACTGCCTTCTCAGGGGTCCGGTGGCAGGAGCATACACGTTCAGGTAATTAAACGTGTAGTCCTCGTGTCGGACCCTCATATGCAACAGGCGACCTAGAACAACAGCTTTGGCAAGCAGCAGCTCTGGTTGAAAGGACTCAGAGAACAGGGTCACCACCCCACTAGATGTTGAAGTGAGATGGCTGAAGAAGACACTGCCTCGCCACTCCAAATGCCAGCTGGCTTCAGCCTCTGGAGTGGTATGGTTTTCCTGCAGGAAACTCACAGAATACTTCCCCTTCTGCAAGAAGGAGAGTACCTGGAACCTGCGAAACCCATCCTTACAGCCGTTAACATTTAGCGTACCGATGCTTAACGCCATTGGTAATCAGGAGTTTTTTGGTTCCCCACAGGTGCTCAGGGTACTATACCCTGAGAAGCCTTTACGTGGTCTCGCATCACTTTTTCAAACTTCAGGACCCGAATATGGATAGCCCCAGAGATTTTGGCCTTGTGGTTGGCCCTGATGTAAACTCCGAGAGAGTGGAGAATGACCGAGGCATCTTTCCACTTCTCAAGGGCCAACTTCACCTTAAAGTTTTTATGCTTGCAGAGGGTATCCTCTAGGAAAGCATCTAGCTCCTTGGCAGGGATAACAGGGGTCAAAGAGTCCACCGACTCCACGGTGCCAGAAGACTCCTCACTGAGCCCCAACTCCCTAAGCTCCTGTTGACTGAAAGGCTTAAGACCCTCACCCTCCCCTGCGGGGGTCTCTCTCAGTTCTACAGTGGGTTCCCCCTTCGGTGTTTCCACGAGGGGGTCCACTAAATCCTCCACTTCCAACCCCGGGATAGGATGTTCAGGGGTATCTGGTGGTGGCATGGCAGAGGCAGCGGTTTCTGGATTGACCTTGTGAACCAAAAAGGTACCCATTACCCTCCTGGTCTCCTCTATTGCCGTGTAAGTAAACGGAATGTTAGGGGCCTTCGCCTCAATCACGGGAGGGCACTCTTCTGTAGGCACCCCAAGGAGAGAGTCTAGCCTGGCAGTCATCTTTGACAAAGACCAAAACTCCCCACTAAGAGGGCTCATGTCAGATAGCCTCCAGTTGAAATCCGAAGTGCTCACTAAAGCATCCCTACCTACTGCTGCGGCCAAGTTTATTCAAGCATTTGCCCGTTCTTGGCCGCAGCAGTAGCCTGGCGCGCGCCCGAGAGTGACGGGCGCGTGCCGAAGCAGCGGAAGAGCGCCCTCCGATCGGGGCGCTCTCCCTACCGCTGCCGGATCCGCCGGGTCCCCCGGAACCCCCTGCCGCTGTCCCGCGATCGCGGAACACCAGGGCTCCCTCGGGGAGCCCCTGGACGCGCGTGCAGGGGGCGCACACTCCCGAAGACGCGTGACCGCGCGTCTATGACGCGCGGCACGCCGAGGGGCGGCCACTAGCAAGCCGGGAAATCTCCCGGCTTGCGGTACCGGCCACACTTTAATAAAGTGTGTCGGTAGTGTACACCTGCCTCCCCCTCTCCATCCTCAACCATGGGGGTCAGCCCTAGCCCATCCCCTACTTCTGGTGACGCAAAACCTGACTCCGCCTCAGGTGCAACACTCGAAGGCGGTACAGCCGGAGGGGGATCTTGGCTGGCTCCAAAGATAGGTGCACTCGGCAAGGCAAATTCACCGAAGCACAATTCTCCTGGGGATGCTCTCCAACCGGGAGGGGCGTTGAGAGGCACCCCAACGTCTATATCTATGGGCAAGCCTCATGCTGCTGAGCATTTTGGCCTTCCACCCCAGAGACGCCGGGTACCTTCAGTTGTATTCCCTCCAGAAATTCGAGGGGGGGGGGCTGTACGTGTGTGGGATCTGGTTTACACTGGCTACTCGTAACCAGTGGTCTGGACAGGACCACCTTGTACGGAACTGATGTTACGTCCCGCTTCAGAGACTTCAGAAGGTAAAAGTAATACGGTTCACCCTCCTCTACCTCCTCAATCACCCTCTTATTTGTTTTAAATTTGCTCTTTCTAGGGATTGATTCCCCAGGAGAGAGTGCCTCTACCTCCATAACAGGAGCTTCCTCCTGCTCCCCCACACTCTGTACGGTGCTTAAATTGGGGGTAAGGTGTTCTTGGGGGGGACAGCGACAACAGAGGGTGACTGTTGTGGGGTGACTTTTCCTTTCTCCCTCTTTGTAGGGGGGAGAGGTTCAGATGTCACTGTTTGAGTTGAGGCAGTGACATCTTCTGTGATCCCAGGGGGGACCTGGGCCCTTGAGGTCTTTTCCTTCTCCCTCTGTTCTTTGGGGAGAGGTTCAGATGTCACTGTTTGAGATGGGCCAGTGACATCTTCTGTGGTCCCAGGGGGGGCCTGGGCCCTCAAGGGCTTTCCTTTCTCTCTCTTTCCTTGGGGGAGAGGTGTAGATGTCACCGCCCGAGATGGGCCAGCGACATCTTCTGTGGTCCCAGGGGGGGCCTGGGCCCTCAAGGGCTTTCCTTTCTCCCTCTGTTCTTTGGGGAGAGGTGCAGATGTCACCGCCCGAGATGGGGCAGCGACATCTGCTGTGGTCCCAGGGGGGGGCTGGGCCCCCAAGGGCTCCGCCGCGGTGGGCGCAACGGCACAGGGTATTTCCCCCTGGGGGGAGACAGTGATAACAGAGGGTGGTCGCTCCAGGGCGACCCCCTCTCCTTCTCTCCGCTCTCCAGGGAGAGGTGCAGAAGTCACTGTTCCAGATGGGACAGCGACAACTCTTGTGGTCCCAGGAGGGACCTGGGCCCCTGAGGGCCCCGCTGTGGTGGGCACAGTGGTACGGGGTGTCTTGGCAGAGGGAGGGGTGGATGTAGGAGTTGGGATAGGTCCTCTGTTCCCTTTGGGGCAACTCCTACGAGTGTGCCCCAGCTCCTTGCACAGATAACATCTAATTCCCTCCGTGCCATAGAACACTGTGTACATTATGCCCTCGTAGGGCACCCTAAAAGAACCCTCCACAGATTCTGTGCTCACCGGCAGCAGCACTTGTACCTGCCGCCTAAATGAGAGCACGTGCCTCAGCGCTCTATCCCTGCAGCCCAGCGGAATTTTTGTTAATGTCTCCCAGGACTTGCAGGTGCAGCCGCATGAGACTATCTGGGATGAAGGGGGGCACATTGGAGAGAATAATTCTAGTGCCTAACCCCTCCATGGGTTCTACAGGGATGTAGGTTCCCCCTACACTGATGCCTTTCTGCACCAGGGTGTGAGTGGCAGCCAGCGTACGGAGGAAGAAAATGCCTCTCCCGTACATCTTGCTGGCCGCCACCACAGCAGAGGGACCCACAACGTCTGCCACAGCCCTAACATAAATCTCCATGCTAAGGCCAGGTGACATTGGGCACCTCACCCCAAGCTTCCTGCTCAGACAGGGTGTGGCCCCAGCATTGTTATTGCCGGGGCCGATGCCTGCAGCTGCCACCTGCACCCAAGTTGAACCTGGGACTGCAGGGGTTAAACTGACAAGAGGAGCTGGGGGAGGTGTGACCAGGGCACTGGAAGTACCAGGCCTTGGGCTATTGTTGTTACTCCTAGGGGCCCCAGTTTTTGGAGTCCGATGTCCAGGTGTGGCCCCTGTTGCTGCACTAGTCCTGTTCCCCCCAGGCATGATGAAATAAGCCTCTAAGTAAGGGGAGAAAAAAGTGCTTAGGGAGAGAGATGCAGAGAGGTAACTGTTTCTTTAAGAACCAATTAACTATCTCTCTGCACAGGGAGGGAATGAAAACAGCTTTTAAAACCTGCTGTAATCTTCTCTTTCTCCCCTAATTATTTAACTCTCTCTCTCTTTCAAGAAACCACACACAAAAATGAAGGTCTTAAAGTAAGACACAGAGCTCCCAATTGCAAATGAAAAAGAAAGAAATCAGGCTTAAATTAAAGTGAAAACTGGAAGTAAAAAACAACCAGAGGTGGGGGAGGGGAGAGGGGTTGAGACTGCAATTTCTGCCAGCCAAAGTGCAGCTTTGCTGGGTTGAAATACAGCAGCCTCTGGGTGAAAACAAAAACGGTTTTTAAACCTGAAAAAAAACACCCAAACCCTCTACAAAAACCACTGTATACTCACAGTATACTCCCCCACAGATCCACACCAAAGTATACCAAAAAAGAAAGAAGAAAAAAAGAAAGAATACAACCTGATTCTTCAGCAATTGCCTGGGAGCTCTCAGTGGAAGAGAAGCAGGCTCCAGCACAGCTACACACAGGAAAACAGGGCCTATGCAGAACCCTTCCTTTTACCTCTCTGTATGAGGGGGATCTATTTTGATCTGGTTTGAAACTGATTGGCCGGCGAAGCCGGCCAATTCAGTTGAACAGCAATTCTACTTGTTACCAAGTAGAACAAAGATAAACCAGTCAAACAAAAATTAAATGAACCCAACAAGTGCACTGATGAAGTGCACTTAAAACAGAAGGGTTAAATCTGAAGAACCCTGATTGGTGGATACCGAGCAAAGCACCCCGCCTAACGCCCACTGGGAGGCAAACTCTGAAACCGTCCCAGTAGACTCGGCGTACGAGTACTCTGCCCGAATACGGGAGTGCACCAGCGCCCGGAACATGACCACGATGTTTGTCGGGACCCCCCCCTCCAAACACTGCTTCCTGGTTTTACAAATGGCTACCTTAGCCAATGCCAGGAGCAGGTTGACCAGGAGATCCCTAGCCTTATTGTCCCGGGACACTGGGCACCCAAAAATAAAAAGATGAGGTGAGAAGTGCAACCAGAACAGCAGGAGTAAGCTCCTCAAGAAGGAAAAGAGGGGCTGCAGTCTGGCACAACTCGAATAAATGTGATATACGGACTCCCACTCGCCACAGAAGGGACAGGTGGCGGGGGAGTCCGTGAAGTGTGCCAAATACTCTCCTGTGCTCAGTGCTCCGTGGAGGACTCTCCAACTCAAATCCCCGGCGGGACGGGGAACCAAAGATGAATAGAGTTCCCTCCACCGGGGTCTCTCATCCTCGTTCGCTGGGAATACCCGCCTCCAGATGGTGTCTGGACGGGTGACAAGGGCGAGGTAGTGCACTATATGGAGCACCAGAGAATACAGGACTTTCCTCGGCATGCCGCGGAAACATGCCGGGGACATTTCCCCCAACTTGCTGAGGTTGGGGGAGAGAAGAGCCCGAGGGGGTTGCCGTGACCTTGGTTCTACGCAAAGATTCAGAGAGCCGAAGTTGATAGGATGACAAGGCTTTCCGGTCTGCAATACCCCCTCAATGAAGGTGCGGGAGTCGGGGTGTATGGCATCTTTAATCTCCTGGATCAAACGACGAGGGACGCGGGCAGAACGCAGATCCATACGGGGCGCGAGCACCTCTGCCCCTACCCAATCCCGCCGCTCATAGTCCAGGAGATCCCCGACTCTGGTCACCTGCGCCAGGATTAGCCAGCAGCAAATAGAGGGTGAATCCAACATCCGAGCCCCCACTGCCGGATTATACAGCAGGGGCTCGGCGAGGAAATCAATCCCCACCGCCTGTTTCTTCCTGGTCGCGGAGACCAGTTTCCAGGCCTTCAGTAAGTCCCGGTAGTATGCCGGCAGCTCCGAGAGGTTTCTACCTAAACCCTCGGGCCTGATGAAAAAGAGTTGCCGGTCATACCTCATATTGCGCAGCTGGCGAAAGAAAAAGGTTGCCAGCTGGCACCACTGCGGAGACGGATCTGCGAATAGGTATCTCTGCAGGTATTGGAGGCGGAAAGTGTGTAACTGGGAGCGGACACACACCACTCCCTGTCCACCCTCCTCCAAAGGGAGACACGCAACTCCCGCAGAGACCCAATGCTTCCCCATCCAGAGAAAATCCATCAACTTCCTCTGGATCTTGTTGATAAATTCGGGGGTCGGACCCATGGCTATCAGCCGGTGCCAAAGCTGACTGGCCACTAGCTGATTAATCACCAGGGTTCTTCCCCTAAGGGAAAGCATTCTCGACAGATACACCCATGACCCCAGACGAGCAATGACCCGTTCTTCAAGATCACTGAAGTTTTCTGGGGCAGGGTCCTCCACAGCAGACAGGTAGACTCCCAGATACTTGAGAGTATCGCTCCCCCACGAGATATTACGAAACGTGGGGGGCAAAGAGTCCACCTGTAATGGACCCACCAAGATGCCGGAGCACTTGGACCAGTTGATCCGAGCAGAAGAGGCCGCGGTGTAGACCTCTTGACACTCCTGTGCCCGCTCTAGATCATCTAGGTCCTGGGCCACGAGGAGCACATCATCGGCATAAGCCGAAAGGACTACCCGCATGTCGGGCTCCCGCAGCACCAGCCCGGTAAGCCTCTTCCTCAGTAGGCAGAGGAAGGGCTCAATGGCCAGCGCGTACAGTTGCCCAGACAGGGGGCACCCTTGACGCACTCCCCGACCAAACACAAAAGGTGCCGTCAGGGACCAGTTAATCTTCACCAGACACTCTGCAGAAGCGTACAGCATCTGGAGAAAGCCCACAAATTGTGGGCCGAAGCCAAACGCCCGCAGGGTCTGCATAAGGTAACGGTGATCCACTCTGTCAAACGCCTTCTCCTGATCTAGGGACAGGAAAGCGAGTGATAGACCAGTCCTCTGTGCGTAGTGCATCAGGTCCCGGACCAGAAAAATGTTGTCATGAATGCTCCGGCCCGGAACAGTATAGGACTGGTCAGGGTGAATCACCTCTGCCAGCACGGACTTGAGCCTCAGCGAAAGCGCTTTGGCTACGATCTTATAGTCCGTGCTGAGCAGTGAGACCGGTCGCCAATTAGAGATCTGACGGAGATCCCCCTTCTTCGGCAGCAAAGACAGTATTGCCCGCCGACACGAAAGTGGCATCTCACCGATCTCCAGGGCTTCGGCTAGGACCTCGGTGAAATCAGGTCCCAGCATCTCCCAGAAAAACCGGAAGAACTCCACAGTCAGCCCGTCTAGCCCCGGCGCTTTTCCCCGGGACATAAGACTGAGGGCTTCAGAGAGCTCGGCCAGAGTCAAAGGTAACTCAAGCCGCTCCCTTCCATCCTCACCGACCGTGGGAAGCCCCTCCCATAAGACCCTGCATTTATCTGGCTGGATGGACTCCGGAGAGAAAAGATCTACATAGAATCTCCGGGTTCTGTCCCGGATGCTCTCCGGGTCAGTCAGAGGGGTACCGTCCTCTGCCAACAGGCATGTGATATGTCTACGGTTTCCCCTCTTTTTCTCCAGCGTGTAGAAGAGGCGCGACCCGCGATCCATCTCTCGAAGGAAGTTGATGCGGGATCGCACATACGCCCCCCGAGCTCTCCGATCTTCCAAGTCCCGGAGAGCGCACTTCCTCTCCACGTACATACTCTGCAGGTATTGGTCTCCCGCCACAGACAGCCACTTCTCGAGATCGAGCACCTCCTCCCTGAGGGCCCCGATCTCAGCATCGCGCCGCCCGCTGGCACCTCTGGTGTACTCCTGACATACGAGGCGCAGATGAACCTTGCCCACGTCCCACCACTGCTCTAACGTGGCAAAGTCTGACCTGCAACCTCTCCAGGCCATCCAAAAGTCTCGGACTGACTTCGCAAACCCCTTGTCCTCCAACAACAAATTGTTGAAATGCCAATAAGTGGCCGAAGGTGCTGCAGGTAGCAGCGTCAGCGTCACGGACGCACAATTGTGGTCCGAAAACGGCGCCAGCCTAATGGCACTGGACTGGGCTCGCGACAGGCTGTGGCTGGAAATATATAGCCTGTCGATCCGGGACCAGGACATCCGTTCACCCCTAAACACCTTAACATGGGTGAACTCAGTGGATGCCTCAGGATGTTGTTCTCGCCAGACGTCTACCAAGGAGTAGCGGGTGATGACCTCCCGCAAGGCCGACGCAGAACACGGGTGTGGCTCCTGACCATTCCGGTCCTTCCGAGCCTCGAGGGTACAGTTAAAATCACCCCCGAGCACCACGTATTCGTCCGCGTCGACTGTCTCCAGGTATTCAGACATTCTGACGAAGAACTGCCTTCTCAGGGGTCCGGTGGCAGGAGCATACACGTTCAGGAAATTAAACGTGTAGTCCTCGTGTCGGACCCTGATATGCAACAGGCGACCTGGAACAACAGCTTTGGCAAGCAGCAGCTCTGGTTGAAAGGACTCAGAGAACAGGGTCACCACCCCACTAGATGTTGAAGTGAGATGGCTGAAGAAGACACTGCCTCGCCACTCCAAATGCCAGCTGGCTTCAGCCTCTGGAGTGGTATGGGTTTCCTGCAGGAAACTCACAGAATACTTCCCCTTCTGCAAGAAGGAGAGTACCTGGAACCTGCGAAACCCATCCTTACAGCCGTTAACATTTAGCGTACCGATGCTTAACGCCATTGGTAATCAGGAGTTTTTTGGTTCCCCACAGGTGCTCAGGGTACTATACCCTGAGAAGCCTTTACATGGTCTCGCATCACTTTTTCAAACTTCAGGACCCGAATATGGATAGCCCCAGAGATTTTGGCCTTGTGGTTGGCCCTGATGTAAACTCCGAGAGAGTGGAGAATGACCGAGGCATCTTTCCACTTCTCAAGGGCCAACTTCACCTTAAAGTTTTTATGCTTGCAGAGGGTATCCTCTAGGAAAGCATCTAGTTCCTTGGCAGGGATAACAGGGGTCAAAGAGTCCACCGACTCCACGGTGCCAGAAGACTCCTCACTGAGCCCCAACTCCCTAAGCTCCTCTTGACTGAAAGGCTCAAGACCCTCACCCTCCCCTGCGGGGGTCTCTCTCAGTCCTAGAGTGGGTTCCCCCTTCGGTGTTTCCACGAGGGGGTCCACTAAAACCTCCACTTCCAACCCCGGGGTAGGATGTTCAGGGGTATCTGGTGGCGGCATGGCAGAGGCAGCGGTTTCTGGAGTGACCTTTTGAACAAAAAAGGTACCCATTACCCTCCTGGTCTCCTCTATCGCCGTGTAAGTAAACGGAATGTTAGGGGCATCCGCCTCAATCACGGGAGGGCACTCTTCTGTAGGCACCCCAAGGAGAGAGTCTAGCCTGGCAGTCATCTTTGACAAAGACCAAAACTCCCCACTAAGAGGGCTCACGTCAGATAGCCTCCAGTTGAAATCCGAAGTGCTCACTAAAGCATCCCTACCTACACCTGCCTCCCCCGCTCTCCATCCTCAACCATGGGGGTCAGCCCTAGCCCATCCCCTACTTCTGGTGACGCAAAACCTGACTCCGCCTCAGGTGCGACACTCGAAGGCGGTACAACCGGAGGGGGATCTTGGCTGGCTCCAAAGATAGGTGCATTCGGCAAGGCAAATTCACCGAAGCACAATTCTCCTGGGGATGCTCTCCAACCGGGAGGGGCGTTGAGAGGCACCCCAACGTCTATATCTATGGGCAAGGCCTCATGCTGCTGAGCATTTTGGCCTTCCACCCCAGAGACGCTGGGTACCTTCAGTTGTATTCCCTCCAGAAATTCGAGGGGGGGGGGGCTGTACGTGTGTGGGATCCGGTTTACACTGGCTAATCGTAACCAGTGGGCCGGACAGGACCACCTTTTGCGGAACTGATGTTACGTTCCGCTTCAGAGACTTCAGAGAGTAAACGTAAAACGGTTCACCCTCCTCTGCCTTCTCAATCACCCTCTTATTTGTTTTAAATTTCCTCTTTCTGGGGATTGATTCCCCAGGAGAGAGTGCCGCTACCTCCATAACAGGAGCTTCCTCCTGCTCCCCCACACTCTGTACGGTGCTTAAATTTGGGGTAAGGTGATCTTGGGGGGGGACAGCGACAACAGAGGGTGACTGTTGTGGGGTGACTTTTCCTTTTTCCCTCTTTGTAGGGGGGAGAGGTTCAGATGTCACTGTTTGAGTTGAGGCAGTGACATCTTCTATGATCCCAGGGGGGACCTGGGCCCTTGAGGTCTTTTCCTTCTCCCTCTGTTCTTTGGGGAGAGGTTCAGATGTCACTGTTTGAGATGGGCCAGTAACATCTTCTGTGGTCCCAGGGGGGGCCTGGGCCCTCAAGGGCTTTCCTTTCTCCCTCTTTCTTTGGGGGAGAGGTGCAGATGTCACCGCCCGAGATGGGGCAGCAACATCTGCTGTGGTCCCAGGGGGGGGGGGGGCTGGGCCCCCAAGGGCTCCGCCGCGGTGGGCACAGTGGCACAAGGTATTTCCCCTTGGGGGGAGACAGTGATAACAGAGGGTGGTCCCTCCAGGGCGACCCCCTCTCCTTCTCTCCGCTCTCCAGGGAGAGGTACAGAAGTCACTGTTCCAGATGGGACAGCAACATCTCTTGTGGTCCCAGGAGGGACCTGGGCCCCTGAGGGCCCCGCTGTGGTGGGCACAGCGGTACGGGGTGTCTTGGCAGAGGGAGGGGTGGGTGTAGGAGTTGGGATAGGTCCTCTGTTCCCTTTGGGGCAACTCCTACGAGTGTGCCCCAGCTCCTTGCACAGATAACATCTAATTCCCTCCGTGCCATAGAACACTGTGTACATTATGCCCTCGTACGGCACCCTAAAAGAACCCTCCACAGATTCTGTGCTCCCCGGCAGCTGCACTTGTACCTGCCGCCTAAATGAGAGCACGTGCCTCAGCGCTCTATCCCTGCAGCCCAGCGGAATTTTTGTTATGGTAGACTTAATGTCTCCCAGGACTTGCAGGTGCAGCCGCATGAGGCTATCTGGGATGAAGGGGGGCACATTGGAGAGAATAATCCTAGTGCCTAACCCCTCCATGGGCTCTACGGGGATGTAGGTCCCCCCTACACTGATGCCTTTCTGCACCAGGGTGTGCGTGGCAGCCAGCGTACGGAGAAAGAAAATGCCCTTCCCGTACATCTTGCTGGCCGCCACCACAGCAGAGGGACCCACAACGTCTGCCACAGCCCTAACATAAATCTCCATGCTAAGGCCAGGTGACATTGGGCACCTCACCCCAAGCTTCCTGCTCAGACAGGGTGTGGCCCCAGCATTGTTATTGCCGGGGCCGACGCCTGCAGCTGCCACCTGCACCCAAGTTGAACCTGGGACTGCAGGGGTTAAACTGACAAGAGGAGCTGGGGGAGGTGTGGCCAGGGCACTGGAAGTACCAGGCCTTGGGCTATGGTTGTTACTCCTAGGGGCCCCAGTTTTAGGAGTCCGATGTCCAGGTGTGGCCCCTGTTGCTGCACTAGTCCTGTTCCCCCCAGGCATGACGAAATAAGCCTCTAAGTAAGGGGAGGAAAAAGTGCTTAGGGAGAGAGATGCAGAGAGGTAACTGTCTTTTTAAGAACCAATTAACTTTCTCTCTGCACAGGGAGGGAATGAAAACAGCTTTTAAAACCTGCTGTAATCTTCTCTTTGTCCCCTAATTATTTAACTCTCTCTCTCTTTCAAGAAACCACACACAAAAATGAAGGTCTTAAAGTAAGACACAGAGCTCCCAATTGCAAATGAAAAAGAAAGAAATCAGGCTTAAATTAAAGTGAAAACTGGAAGTAAAAAACAACCAGAGGTGGGGGAGGGGAGAGGGGTTGAGACTGCAATTTCTGCCAGCCAAAGTGCAGCTTTGCTGGGTTGAAATACAGCAGCCTCTGGGTGAAAACAAAAACGGTTTTTAAACCTGAAAAAAAACACCCAAACCCTCTACAAAAACCACTGTATACTCACAGTATACTCCCCCACAGATCCACACCAAAGTATACCAAAAAATAAAGAATAAAAGAAAAAAAGAAAGAATACAACCTGATTCTTCAGCAATTGCCTGGGAACTCTGAGTGGAAGAGAAGCAGGCTCCAGCACAGCTTCACACAGGAAAACAGGGCCTATGCAGAACCCTTCCTTTTACCTCTCTGTATGAGGGGGATCTATTTTGATCTGGTTTGAAACTGATTGGCCGGCGAAGCCGGCCAATTCAGTTGAACAGCAATTCTACTTGTTACCAAGTAGAACAAGATAAACCAGTCAAACAAAAATTAAATGAACCCAACAAGTGCACTGATGAAGTGCACTTAAAACAGAAGGGTTAAATCTGAAGAACCCTGATTGGTGGATACCGAGCAAAGCACCCTGCCTAACGCCCACTGGGAGGCAAACTCTGAAACCGTCCCAGTAGACTCGGCGTACGAGTACTCTGCCCGAATACGGGAGTGCACCAGCGCCCGGAACATGACCACAATGTTTGTCGGAACCCCCCCCTCCAAACACTGCTTCCTGGTTTTACAAATGGCTACCTTAGCCAATGCCAGGAGCAGGTTGACCAGGAGATCCCTAGGCTTATTGTCTCGGGACACTGGGCACCCAAAAATAAAAAGATGAGGTGAGAAGTGCAACCAGAACAGCAGGAGCAAGCTCCTCAAGAAGGAAAAGATGGGTTGCAGTCTGGCACAACTCGAATAAATGTGATATACGGACTCCCGCTCGCCACAGAAGGGACAGGTGGCGGGGGAGTCTGTGAAGTGTGCCAAATACTCTCCTGTGCTCAGTGCTCCGTGGAGGACTCTCCAACTCAAATCCCCGGCGGGACGGGGAACCAAAGATGAATAGAGTTCCCTCCACCGGGGTCTCTCATCCTCGTTTGCTGGGAATACCCGCCTCCAGATGGTGTCTGGGCGGGTGACAAGGGCGAGGTAATGCACTATATGGAGCACCAGAGAATACAGGACTTTCCTCGGCATGCCGCGGAAACATGCCGGGGACATTTCCCCCAACTTGCTGAGGTTGGGGGAGAGAAGAGCCCGAGGGGGTTGCCGTGACCTTGGTTCTATGCAAAGATTCGGAGAGCCGAAGTTGATAGGATGACAAGGCTTTCCGGTCTGCAATACCCCCTCAATGAAGGTGCGGGAGTCGGGGTGTATGGCATCTTTAATCTCCTGGATCAAACGACGAGGGACGCGGGCAGAACGCAGATCCATACGGGGCGCGAGCACCTCTGCCCCTACCCAATCCCGCCGCTCATAGTCCAGGAGATCCCCGACTCTGGTCACCTGCGCCAGGATTAGCCGGCGGCAAATAGAGGGTGAATCCAACATCCGAGCCCCCACTGCCGGATTATACAGCAGGGGCTCGGCGAGGAAATCAATCCCCACCGCCTGTTTCTTCCTGGTCGCGGAGACCAGTTTCCAGGCCTTCAGTAAGTCCCGGTAGTATGCCGGCAGCTCCGAGAGGTTTCTACCTAAACCCTCGGGCCTGATGAAAAAGAGTTGCCGGTCATACCTCATATTGCGCAGCTGGCGAAAGAAAAAGGTTGCCAGCTGGCACCACTGCGGAGACGGATCTGCGAATAGGTATCTCTGCAGGTATTGGAGGCGGAAAGTGTGTAACTGGGAGCGGACACACACCACTCCCTGTCCACCCTCCTCCAAAGGGAGACACGCAACTCCCACAGAGACCCAATGCTTCCCCATCCAGAGAAAATCCATCAACTTCCTCTGGATCTTGTTGATAAATTCGGGGGTCGGACCCATGGCTATCAGCCGGTGCCAAAGCTGACTGGCCACTAGCTGATTAATCACCAGGGTTCTTCCCCTAAGGGAAAGCATTCTCGACAGATACACCCATGACCCCAGACGAGCAATGACCCGTTCTTCAAGATCACTGAAGTTTTCTGGGGCAGGGTCCTCTGCAGCAGACAGGTAGACTCCCAGATACTTGAGAGTATCGCTCCCCCACGAGATATTACGAAACGTGGGGGGCAAAGAGTCCACCTTTAAGGGACCCACCAAGATGCCGGAGCACTTGGACCAGTTGATCCGAGCAGAAGAGGCCGCGGTGTAGACCTCTTGACACTCCTGTGCCCGCTCTAGATCATCTAGGTCCTGGGCCACGAGGAGCACATCATCGGCATAAGCCGACAGGACTACCCGCATGTCGGGCTCCCGCAGCACCAGCCCGGTAAGCCTCTTCCTCAGCAGGCAGAGGAAGGTCTCAATGGCCAGCGCGTACAGTTGCCCAGACAGGGGGCACCCTTGACGCACTCCCCGACCAAACACAAAAGGTGCCGTCAGGGACCAGTTAATCTTCACCAGACACTCTGCAGAAGCGTACAGCATCTGGAGAAAGCCCACAAATTGTGGGCCGAAGCCAAACGCCCGCAGGGTCTGCATAAGGTAACGGTGATCCACTCTGTCAAACGCCTTCTCCTGATCTAGGGACAGGAAGGCGAGTGATAGACCAATCCTCTGTGCGTAATGCATCAGGTCCCGGACCAGAAAAATGTTGTCATGAATGCTCCGGCCCGGGACAGTATAGGACTGGTCAGGGTGAATCACCTCTGCCAGTACGGACTTGAGCCTCAGCGAAAGCGCTTTGGCTACGATCTTATAGTCCGTGCTGAGCAGTGAGACCGGTCGCCAATTAGAGATCTGACGGAGATCCCCCTTCTTCGGCAGCAAAGACAGTATTGCCCGCCGACACGAAAGTGGCATCTCACCGATCTCCAGGGCTTCGGCTAGGACCTCGGTGAAATCAGGTCCCAGCATCTCCCAGAAAAACCGGGAGAACTCCACAGTCAGCCCGTCTAGCCCCGGCGCTTTTCCGCGGGACATGAGATTGAGGGCTTCAGAGAGCTCGGCCAGAGTCAAAGGTAACTCAAGCCGCTCCCTTCCATCCTCACCGACCGTGGGAAGCCCCTCCCATAAGACCCTGCATTTATCTGGCTGGATGGACTCCGGAGAGAAAAGATCTACATAGAATCTCCGGGTTCTGTCCCGGATGCTCTCCGGGTCAGTCAGAGGGGTACCGTCCTCTGCCAACAGGCATGTGATATGTCTACGGTTTCCCCTCTTTTTCTCCAGCGTGTAGAAGAGGCGCGACCCGCGATCCATCTCTCGAAGGAAGTTGATGCGGGATCGCACATACGCCCCCCGAGCTCTCCGATCTTCCAATTCCCGGAGAGCGCACTTCCTCTCCATGTACATACTCTGCAGGTATTGGTCTCCCGCCACAGACAGCCGCTTCTCGAGATCGAGCACCTCCTCCCTGAGGGCCTCGATCTCAGCATCGCGCCGCCCGCTGGCACCTCTGGTGTACTCCTGACATACGAGGCGCAGATGAACCTTGCCCACGTCCCACCACTGCTCTAACGTGGCAAAGTCTGACCTGCAACCTCTCCAGGCCATCCAAAAGTCTCTGACCGACGTCGCAAACCCCTTGTCCTCCAACAACGAATTGTTGAAATGCCAATAAGCGGCCGAAGGTGCTGCAGGTAGCAGCATCAGCGTCACGGACGCACAATTGTGGTCCGAAAACGGCGCCAGCCTAATGGCACTGGACTGGGCTCGCGACAGGCTGTGGCTGGAAATATACAGTCTGTCGATCCGGGACCAGGACATCCGTTCACCCCTAAACACCCTAACATGGGTGAACTCAGTGGATGCCTCAGGATGTTGTTCTCGCCAGACGTCTACCAAGGAGTAGCGGGTGATGACCTCCCGCAAGGCCGACGCAGAACACGGGTGTGGCTCCTGACCATTCCGGTCCTTCCGAGCCTCGAGGGTACAGTTAAAATCACCCCCGAGCACCACGTATTCGTCCGCGTCGACTGTCTCCAGGTATTCAGACATTCTGACGAAGAACTGCCTTCTCAGGGGTCCGGTGGCAGGAGCATACACGTTCAGGAAATTAAACGTGTAGTCCTCGTGTCTGACCCTGATATGCAACAGGCGACCTGGAACAACAGCTTTGGCAAGCAGCAGCTCTGGTTGAAAGGACTCAGAGAACAGGGTCACCACCCCACTAGATGTTGAAGTGAGATGGCTGAAGAAGACACTGCCTCGCCACTCCAAATGCCAGCTGGCTTCAGCCTCTGGAGTGGTATGGGTTTCCTGCAGGAAACTCACAGAATACTTCCCCTTCTGCAAGAAGGAGAGTACCTGGAACCTGCGAAACCCATCCTTACAGCCGTTAACATTTAGCGTACCGATGCTTAACGCCATTGGTAATCAGGAGTTTTTTGGTTCCCCACAGGTGCTCAGGGTACTATACCCTGAGAAGCCTTTACGTGGTCTCGCATCACTTTTTCAAACTTCAGGACCCGAATATGGATAGCCCCAGAGATTTTGGCCTTGTGGTTGGCCCTGATGTAAACTCCGAGAGAGTGGAGAATGACCGAGGCATCTTTCCACTTCTCAAGGGCCAACTTCACCTTAAAGTTTTTATGCTTGCAGAGGGTATCCTCTAGGAAAGCATCTAGCTCCTTGGCAGGGATAACAGGGGTCAAAGAGTCCACCAACTCCACGGTGCCAGAAGACTCCTCACTGAGCCCCAACTCCCTAAGCTCCTCTTGACTGAAAGGCTCAAGACCCTCACCCTCCCCTGCGGGGGTCTCTCTCAGTCCTAGAGTGGGTTCCCCCTTCGGTGTTTCCACGAGGGGGTCCACTAAAACCTCCACTTCCAACCCCGGGGTAGGATGTTCAGGGGTATCTGGTGGCGGCATGGCAGAGGCAGCGGTTTCTGGAGTGACCTTTTGAACAAAAAAGGTACCCATTACCCTCCTGGTCTCCTCTATCGCCGTGTAAGTAAACGGAATGTTAGGGGCATCCGCCTCAATCACGGGAGGGCACTCTTCTGTAGGCACCCCAAGGAGAGAGTCTAGCCTGGCAGTCATCTTTGACAAAGACCAAAACTCCCCACTAAGAGGGCTCACGTCAGATAGCCTCCAGTTGAAATCCGAAGTGCTCACTAAAGCATCCCTACCTACACCTGCCTCCCCCTCTCCATCCTCAACCATGGGGGTCAGCCCTAGCCCATCCCCTACTTCTGGTGACACAAAACCTGACTCCGCCTCAGGTGCGACACTCGAAGGCGGTACAACCGGAGGGGGATCTTGGCTGGCTCCAAAGATAGGTGCATTCGGCAAGGCAAATTCACCGAAGCACAATTCTCCTGGGGATGCTCTCCAACCGGGAGGGGCGTTGCGAGGCACCCCAACGTCTATATCTATGGGCAAGGCCTCATGCTGCTGAGCATTTTGGCCTTCCACCCCAGAGACGCTGGGTACCTTCAGTTGTATTCCCTCCAGAAATTCGAGGGGGGGGGGCTGTACGTGTGTGGGATCCGGTTTACACTGGCTAATCGTAACCAGTGGGCCGGACAGGACCACCTTTTGCGGAACTGATGTTACGTTCCGCTTCAGAGACTTCAGAGAGTAAACGTAATACGGTTCACCCTCCTCTGCCTCCTCAATCACCCTCTTATTTGTTTTAAATTTCCTCTTTCTGGGGATTGATTCCCCAGGAGAGAGTGCCGCTACCTCCATAACAGGAGCTTCCTCCTGCTCCCCCACACTCTGTACGGTGCTTAAATTGGGGGTAAGGTGATCTTGGGGGGGGACAGCGACAACAGAGGGTGACTGTTGTGGGGTGACTTTTCCTTTCTCCCTCTTTGTAGGGGGGAGAGGTTCAGATGTCACTGTTTGAGTTGAGGCAGTGACATCTTCTATGATCCCAGGGGGGACCTGGGCCCTTGAGGTCTTTTCCTTCTCCCTCTGTTCTTTGGGGAGAGGTTCAGATGTCACTGTTTGAGATGGGCCAGTAACATCTTCTGTGGTCCCAGGGGGGGCCTGGGCCCTCAAGGGCTTTCCTTTCTCCCTCTTTCTTTGGGGGAGAGGTGCAGATGTCACCGCCCGAGATGGGGCAGCAACATCTGCTGTGGTCCCAGGGGGGGGGGGCTGGGCCCCCAAGGGCTCTGCCGCGGTGGGCACAGTGGCACAAGGTATTTCCCCTTGGGGGGAGACAGTGATAACAGAGGGTGGTCCCTCCAGGGCGACCCCCTCTCCTTCTCTCCGCTCTCCAGGGAGAGGTACAGAAGTCACTGTTCCAGATGGGACAGCAACATCTCTTGTGGTCCCAGGAGAGACCTGGGCCCCTGAGGGCCCCGCTGTGGTGGGCACAGCGGTACGGGGTGTCTTGGCAGAGGGAGGGGTGGGTGTAGGAGTTGGGATAGGTCCTCTGTTCCCTTTGGGGCAACTCCTACGAGTGTGCCCCAGCTCCTTGCACAGATAACATCTAATTCCCTCCGTGCCATAGAACACTGTGTACATTATGCCCTCGTACGGCACCCTAAAAGAACCCTCCACAGATTCTGTGCTCCCCGGCAGCTGCACTTGTACCTGCCGCCTAAATGAGAGCACGTGCCTCAGCGCTCTATCCCTGCAGCCCAGCGGAATTTTTGTTATGGGAGACTTAATGTCTCCCAGGACTTGCAGGTGCAGCCGCATGAGGCTATCTGGGATGAAGGGGGGCACATTGGAGAGAATAATCCTAGTGCCTAACCCCTCCATGGGCTCTACGGGGATGTAGGTCCCCCCTACACTGATGCCTTTCTGCACCAGGGTGTGCGTGGCAGCCAGCGCACGGAGAAAGAAAATGCCCTTCCCGTACATCTTGCTGGCCGCCACCACAGCAGAGGGACCCACAACGTCTGCCACAGCCCTAACATAAATCTCCATGCTAAGGCCAGGTGACATTGGGCACCTCACCCCAAGCTTCCTGCTCAGACAGGGTGTGGCCCCAGCATTGTTATTGCCGGGGCCGACGCCTGCAGCTGCCACCTGCACCCAAGTTGAACCTGGGACTGCAGGGGTTAAACTGACAAGAGGAGCTGGGGGAGGTGTGGCCAGGGCACTGGAAGTACCAGGCCTTGGGCTATGGTTGTTACTCCTAGGGGCCCCAGTTTTAGGAGTCCGATGTCCAGGTGTGGCCCCTGTTGCTGCACTAGTCCTGTTCCCCCCAGGCATGATGAAATAAGCCTCTAAGTAAGGGGAGGAAAAAGTGCTTAGGGAGAGAGATGCAGAGAGGTAACTGTCTTTTTAAGAACCAATTAACTTTCTCTCTGCACAGGGAGGGAATGAAAACAGCTTTTAAAACCTGCTGTAATCTTCTCTTTGTCCCCTAATTATTTAACTCTCTCTCTCTTTCAAGAAACCACACACAAAAATGAAGGTCTTAAAGTAAGACACAGAGCTCCCAATTGCAAATGAAAAAGAAAGAAATCAGGCTTAAATTAAAGTGAAAACTGGAAGTAAAAAACAACCAGAGGTGGGGGAGGGGAGAGGGGTTGAGACTGCAATTTCTGCCAGCCAAAGTGCAGCTTTGCTGGGTTGAAATACAGCAGCCTCTGGGTGAAAACATAAACGGTTTTTAAACCTGAAAAAAACCACCCAAACCCTCTACAAAAACCACTGTATACTCACAGTATACTCCCCCACAGATCCACACCAAAGTATACCAAAAAATAAAGAATAAAAGAAAAAAAGAAAGAATACAACCTGATTCTTCAGCAATTGCCTGGGAACTCTGAGTGGAAGAGAAGCAGGCTCCAGCACAGCTTCACACAGGAAAACAGGGCCTATGCAGAACCCTTCCTTTTACCTCTCTGTATGAGATGGAATCTATTTTGATCTGGTTTGAAACTGATTGGCCGGCGAAGCCGGCCAATTCAGTTGAACAGCAATTCTACTTGTTACCAAGTAGAACAAAGATAAACCAGTCAAACAAAAATGAAATGAACCCAACAAGTGCACTGATGAAGTGCACTTAAAACAGAAGGGTTAAATCTGAAGAACCCTGATTGGTGGATACCGAGCAAAGCACCCCGCCTAACGCCCACTGGGAGGCAAACTCTGAAACCGTCCCAGTAGACTCGGCGTACGAGTACTCTGCCCGAATACGGGAGTGCACCAGCGCCCGGAACATAACCACGATGTTTGTCGGGACCCCCCCCTCCAAACACTGCTTCCTGGTTTTACAAATGGCTACCTTAGCCAATGCCAGGAGCAGGTTGACCAGGAGATCCCTAGGCTTATTGTCCCGGGACACTGGGCACCCAAAAATAAAAAGATGAGGTGAGAAGTGCAACCAGAACAGCAGGAGCAAGCTCCTCAAGAAGGAAAAGAGGGGTTGCAGTCTGGCACAACTCGAATAAATGTGATATACGGACTCCCGCTCGCCACAGAAGGGACAGGTGGCGGGGGAGTCCGTGAAGTGTGCCAAATACTCTCCTGTGCTCAGTGCTCCATGGAGGACTCTCCAACTCAAATCCCCGGCGGGACGGGGAACCAAAGATGAATAGAGTTCCCTCCACCGGGGTCTCTCATCCTCGTTCGCTGGGAATACCCGCCTCCAGATGGTGTCTGGGCGGGTGACAAGGGCGAGGTAATGCACTATATGGAGCACCAGAGAATACAGGACTTTCCTCGGCATGCCGCGGAAACATGCCGGGGACATTTCCCCCAACTTGCTGAGGTTGGGGGAGAGAAGAGCCCGAGGGGGTTGCCGTGACCTTGGTTCTATGCAAAGATTCGGAGAGCCGAAGTTGATAGGATGACAAGGCTTTCCGGTCTGCAATACCCCCTCAATGAAGGTGCGGGAGTCGGGGTGTATGGCATCTTTAATCTCCTGGATCAAACGACGAGGGACGCGGGCAGAACGCAGATCCATACGGGGCGCGAGCACCTCTGCCCCTACCCAATCCCGCCGCTCATAGTCCAGGAGATCCCCGACTCTGGTCACCTGCGCCAGGATTAGCCGGCGGCAAATAGAGGGTGAATCCAACATCCGAGCCCCCACTGCCGGATTATACAGCAGGGGCTCGGCGAGGAAATCAATCCCCACCGCCTGTTTCTTCCTGGTCGCGGAGACCAGTTTCCAGGCCTTCAGTAAGTCCCGGTAGTATGCCGGCAGCTCCGAGAGGTTTCTACCTAAACCCTCGGGCCTGATGAAAAAGAGTTGCCGGTCATACCTCATATTGCGCAGCTGGCGAAAGACAAAGGTTGCCAGCTGGCACCACTGCGGAGACGGATCTGCGAATAGGTATCTCTGCAGGTATTGGAGGCGGAAAGTGTGTAACTGGGAGCGGACACACACCACTCCCTGTCCACCCTCCTCCAAAGGGAGACACGCAACTCCCACAGAGACCCAATGCTTCCCCATCCAGAGAAAATCCATCAACTTCCTCTGGATCTTGTTGATAAATTCGGGGGTCGGACCCATGGCTATCAGCCGGTGCCAAAGCTGACTGGCCACTAGCTGATTAATCACCAGGGTTCTTCCCCTAAGGGAAAGCATTCTCGACAGATACACCCATGACCCCAGACGAGCAATGACCCGTTCTTCAAGATCACTGAAGTTTTCTGGGGCAGGGTCCTCGGCAGCAGACAGGTAGACTCCCAGATACTTGAGAGTATCGCTCCCCCACGAGATATTACGAAACGTGGGGGGCAAAGAGTCCACCTTTAAGGGACCCACCAAGATGCCGGAGCACTTGGACCAGTTGATCCGAGCAGAAGAGGCCGCGGTGTAGACCTCTTGACACTCCTGTGCCCGCTCTAGATCATCTAGGTCCTGGGCCACGAGGAGCACATCATCGGCATAAGCCGACAGGACTACCCGCATGTCGGGCTCCCGCAGCACCAGCCCGGTAAGCCTCTTCCTCAGTAGGCAGAGGAAGGGCTCAATGGCCAGCGCGTACAGTTGCCCAGACAGGGGGCACCCTTGACGCACTCCCCGACCAAACACAAAAGGTGCCGTCAGGGACCAGTTAATCTTCACCAGACACTCTGCAGAAGCGTACAGCATCTGGAGAAAGCCCACAAATTGTGGGCCGAAGCCAAACGCCCGCAGGGTCTGCATAAGGTAACGGTGATCCACTCTGTCAAACGCCTTCTCCTGATCTAGGGACAGGAAGGCGAGTGATAGACCAGTCCTCTGTGCGTAATGCATCAGGTCCCGGACCAGAAAAATGTTGTCATGAATGCTCCGGCCCGGGACAGTATAGGACTGGTCAGGGTGAATCACCTCTGCCAGTACGGACTTGAGCCTCAGCGAAAGCGCTTTGGCTACGATCTTATAGTCCGTGCTGAGCAGTGAGACCGGTCGCCAATTAGAGATCTGATGGAGATCCCCCTTCTTCGGCAGCAAAGACAGTATTGCCCGCCGACACGAAAGTGGCATCTCACCGATCTCCAGGGCTTCGGCTAGGACCTCGGTGAAATCAGGTCCCAGCATCTCCCAGAAAAACCGGAAGAACTCCACAGTCAGCCCGTCTAGCCCCGGCGCTTTTCCGCGGGACATGAGACTGAGGGCTTCAGAGAGCTCGGCCAGAGTCAAAGGTAACTCAAGCCGCTCCCTTCCATCCTCACCGACCGTGGGAAGCCCCTCCCATAAGACCCTGCATTTATCTGGCTGGATGGACTCCGGAGAGAAAAGATCTACATAGAATTTCCGGGTTCTGTCCCGGATGCTCTCCGGGTCAGTCAGAGGGGTACCGTCCTCTGCCAACAGGCATGTGATATGTCTACGGTTTCCCCTCTTTTTCTCCAGCGTGTAGAAGAGGCGCGACCCGCGATCCATCTCTCGAAGGAAGTTGATGCGGGATCGCACATACGCCCCCCGAGCTCTCCGATCTTCCAATTCCCGGAGAGCGCACTTCCTCTCCATGTACATACTCTGCAGGTATTGGTCTCCCGCCACAGACAGCCGCTTCTCGAGATCGAGCACCTCCTCCCTGAGGGCCTCGATCTCAGCATCGCGCCGCCCGCTGGCACCTCTGGTGTACTCCTGACATACGAGGCGCAGATGAACCTTGCCCACGTCCCACCACTGCTCTAACGTGGCAAAGTCTGACCTGCAACCTCTCCAGGCCATCCAAAAGTCTCTGACCGACGTCGCAAACCCCTTGTCCTCCAACAACGAATTGTTGAAATGCCAATAAGCGGCCGAAGGTGCTGCAGGTAGCAGCATCAGCGTCACGGACGCACAATTGTGGTCCGAAAACGGCGCCAGCCTAATGGCACTGGACTGGGCTCGCGACAGGCTGTGGCTGGAAATATACAGTCTGTCGATCCGGGACCAGGACATCCGTTCACCCCTAAACACCCTAACATGGGTGAACTCAGTGGATGCCTCAGGATGTTGTTCTCGCCAGACGTCTACCAAGGAGTAGCGGGTGATGACCTCCCGCAAGGCCGACGCAGAACACGGGTGTGGCTCCTGACCATTCCGGTCCTTCCGAGCCTCGAGGGTACAGTTAAAATCACCCCCGAGCACCACGTATTCGTCCGCGTCGACTGTCTCCAGGTATTCAGAAATTCTGACGAAGAACTGCCTTCTCAGGGGTCCGGTGGCAGGAGCATACACGTTCAGGAAATTAAACGTGTAGTCCTCGTGTCTGACCCTGATATGCAACAGGCGACCTGGAACAACAGCTTTGGCAAGCAGCAGCTCTGGTTGAAAGGACTCAGAGAACAGGGTCACCACCCCACTAGATGTTGAAGTGAGATGGCTGAAGAAGACACTGCCTCGCCACTCCAAATGCCAGCTGGCTTCAGCCTCTGGAGTGGTATGGGTTTCCTGCAGGAAACTCACAGAATACTTCCCCTTCTGCAAGAAGGAGAGTACCTGGAACCTGCGAAACCCATCCTTACAGCCGTTAACATTTAGCGTACCGATGCTTAACGCCATTGGTAATCAGGAGTTTTTTGGTTCCCCACAGGTGCTCAGGGTACTATACCCTGAGAAGCCTTTACGTGGTCTCGCATCACTTTTTCAAACTTCAGGACCCGAATATGGATAGCCCCAGAGATTTTGGCCTTGTGGTTGGCCCTGATGTAAACTCCGAGAGAGTGGAGAATGACCGAGGCATCTTTCCACTTCTCAAGGGCCAACTTCACATTAAAGTTTTTATGCTTGCAGAGGGTATCCTCTAGGAAAGCATCTAGCTCCTTGGCAGGGATAACAGGGGTCAAAGAGTCCACCGACTCCACGGTGCCAGAAGACTCCTCACTGAGCCCCAACTCCCTAAGCTCCTCTTGACTGAAAGGCTCAAGACCCTCACCCTCCCCTGCGGGGGTCTCTCTCAGTCCTAGAGTGGGTTCCCCCTTCGGTGTTTCCACGAGGGGGTCCACTAAAACCTCCACTTCCAACCCCGGGGTAGGATGTTCAGGGATATCTGGTGGCGGCATGGCAGAGGCAGCGGTTTCTGGAGTGACCTTTTGAACAAAAAAGGTACCCATTACCCTCCTGGTCTCCTCTATCGCCGTGTAAGTAAACGGAATGTTAGGGGCATCCGCCTCAATCACGGGAGGGCACTCTTCTGTAGGCACCCCAAGGAGAGAGTCTAGCCTGGCAGTCATCTTTGACAAAGACCAAAACTCCCCACTAAGAGGGCTCACGTCAGATAGCCTCCAGTTGAAATCCGAAGTGCTCACTAAAGCATCCCTACCTACACCTGCCTCCCCCTCTCCATCCTCAACCATGGGGGTCAGCCCTAGCCCATCCCCTACTTCTGGAGACGCAAAACCTGACTCCGCCTCAGGTGCGACACTCGAAGGCGGTACAACCGGAGGGGGATCTTGGCTGGCTCCAAAGATAGGTGCATTCGGCAAGGCAAATTCACCGAAGCACAATTCTCCTGGGGATGCTCTCCAACCGGGAGGGGCGTTGAGAGGCACCCCAACGTCTATATCTATGGGCAAGGCCTCATGCTGCTGAGCATTTTGGCCTTCCACCCCAGAGACGCTGGGTACCTTCAGTTGTATTCCCTCCAGAAATTCGAGGGGGGGGGGCTGTACGTGTGTAGGATCCGGTTTACACTGGCTAATCGTAACCAGTGGGCCGGACAGGACCACCTTTTGCGGAACTGATGTTACGTTCCGCTTCAGAGACTTCAGAGAGTAAACGTAATACGGTTCACCCTCCTCTGCCTCCTCAATCACCCTCTTATTTGTTTTAAATTTCCTCTTTCTGGGGATTGATTCCCCAGGAGAGAGTGCCGCTACCTCCATAACAGGAGCTTCCTCCTGCTCCCCCACACTCTGTACGGTGCTTAAATTGGGGGTAAGGTGTTCTTGGGGGGGGACAGCGACAACAGAGGGTGACTGTTGTGGGGTGACTTTTCCTTTCTCCCTCTTTGTAGGGGGGAGAGGTTCAGATGTCACTGTTTGAGTTGAGGCAGTGACATCTTCTATGATCCCAGGGGGGACCTGGGCCCTTGAGGTCTTTTCCTTCTCCCTCTGTTCTTTGGGGAGAGGTTCAGATGTCACTGTTTGAGATGGGCCAGTAACATCTTCTGTGGTCCCAGGGGGGGCCTGGGCCCTCAAGGGCTTTCCTTTCTCCCTCTTTCTTAGGGGGAGAGGTGCAGATGTCACCGCCCGAGATGGGGCAGCAACATCTGCTGTGGTCCCAGGGGGGGGGGGGCTGGGCCCCCAAGGGCTCCGCCGCGGTGGGCACAGTGGCACAAGGTATTTCCCCTTGGGGGGAGACAGTGATAACAGAGGGTGGTCCCTCCAGGGCGACCCCCTCTCCTTCTCTCCGCTCTCCAGGGAGAGGTACAGAAGTCACTGTTCCAGATGGGACAGCAACATCTCTTGTGGTCCCAGGAGGGACCTGGGCCCCTGAGGGCCCCGCTGTGGTGGGCACAGTGGTACGGGGTGTCTTGGCAGAGGGAGGGGTAGGTGTAGGAGTTGGGATAGGTCCTCTGTTCCCTTTGGGGCAACTCCTACGAGTGTGCCCCAGCTCCTTGCACAGATAACATCTAATTCCCTCCGTGCCATAGAACACTGTGTACATTATGCCCTCGTACGGCACCCTAAAAGAACCCTCCACAGATTCTGTGCTCCCCGGCAGCTGCACTTGTACCTGCCGCCTAAATGAGAGCACGTGCCTCAGCGCTCTATCCCTGCAGCCCAGCGGAATTTTTGTTATGGGAGACTTAATGTCTCCCAGGACTTGCAGGTACAGCCGCATGAGGCTATCTGGGATGAAGGGGGGCACATTGGAGAGAATAATCCTAGTGCCTAACCCCTCCATGGGCTCTACGGGGATGTAGGTCCCCCCTACACTGATGCCTTTCTGCACCAGGGTGTGCGTGGCAGCCAGCGTACGGAGAAAGAAAATGCCCTTCCCGTACATCTTGCTGGCCGCCACCACAGCAGAGGGACCCACAACGTCTGCCACAGCCCTAACATAAATCTCCATGCTAATGCCAGGTGACATTGGGCACCTCACCCCAAGCTTCCTGCTCAGACAGGGTGTGGCCCCAGCATTGTTATTGCCGGGGCCGACGCCTGCAGCTGCCACCTGCACCCAAGTTGAACCTGGGACTGCAGGGGTTAAACTGACAAGAGGAGCTGGGGGAGGTGTGGCCAGGGCACTGGAAGTACCAGGCCTTGGGCTATGGTTGTTACTCCTAGGGGCCCCAGTTTTAGGAGTCCGATGTCCAGGTGTGGCCCCTGTTGCTGCACTAGTCCTGTTCCCCCCAGGCATGATGAAATAAGCCTCTAAGTAAGGGGAGGAAAAAGTGCTTAGGGAGAGAGATGCAGAGAGGTAACTGTCTTTCTAAGAACCAATTAACTTTCTCTCTGCACAGGGAGGGAATGAAAACAGCTTTTAAAACCTGCTGTAATCTTCTCTTTGTCCCCTAATTATTTAACTCTCTCTCTCTTTCAAGAAACCACACACAAAAATGAAGGTCTTAAAGTAAGACACAGAGCTCCCAATTGCAAATGAAAAAGAAAGAAATCAGGCTTAAATTAAAGTGAAAACTGGAAGTAAAAAACAACCAGAGGTGGGGGAGGGGAGAGGGGTTGAGACTGCAATTTCTGCCAGCCAAAGTGCAGCTTTGCTGGGTTGAAATACAGCAGCCTCTGGGTGAAAACAAAAACGGTTTTTAAACCTGAAAAAAACCACCCAAACCCTCTACAAAAACCACTGTATACTCACAGTATACTCCCCCACAGATCCACACCAAAGTATACCAAAAAATAAAGAATAAAAGAAAAAAAGAAAGAATACAACCTGATTCTTCAGCAATTGCCTGGGAACTCTGAGTGGAAGAGAAGCAGGCTCCAGCACAGCTTCACACAGGAAAACAGGGCCTATGCAGAACCCTTCCTTTTACCTCTCTGTATGAGGGGGATCTATTTTGATCTGGTTTGAAACTGATTGGCCGGCGAAGCCGGCCAATTCAGTTGAACAGCAATTCTACTTGTTACCAAGTAGAACAAAGATAAACCAGTCAAACAAAAATGAAATGAACCCAACAAGTGCACTGATGAAGGGCACTTAAAACAGAAGGGTTAAATCTGAAGAACCCTGATTGTTGGATACCGAGCAAAGCATCCCGCCTAACGCCCACTGGGAGGCAAACTCTGAAACCGTCCCAGTAGACTCGGCGTACGAGTACTCTGCCCGAATACGGGAGTGCACCAGCGCCCGGAACATGACCACGATGTTTGTCGGGACCCCCCCCTCCAAACACTGCTTCCTGGTTTTACAAATGGCTACCTTAGCCAATGCCAGGAGCAGGTTGACCAGGAGATCCCTAGGCTTATTGTCCCGGGACACTGGGCACCCAAAAATAAAAAGATGAGGTGAGAAGTGCAACCAGAACAGCAGGAGCAAGCTCCTCAAGAAGGAAAAGAGGGGTTGCAGTCTGGCACAACTCGAATAAATGTGATATACGGACTCCCGCTCGCCACAGAAGGGACAGGTGGCGGGGGAGTCCGTGAAGTGTGCCAAATACTCTCCTGTGCTCAGTGCTCCGTGGAGGACTCTCCAACTCAAATCCCCGGCGGGACGGGGAACCAAAGATGAATAGAGTTCCCTCCACCGGGGTCTCTCATCCTCGTTCGCTAGGAATACCCGCCTCCAGATGGTGTCTGGGCGGGTGACAAGGGCGAGGTAATGCACTATATGGAGCACCAGAGAATACAGGACTTTCCTCGACATGCCGCGGAAACATGCCGGGGACATTTCCCCCAACTTGCTGAGGTTGGGGGAGAGAAGAGCCCGAGGGGGTTGCCGTGACCTTGGTTCTATGCAAAGATTCGGAGAGCCGAAGTTGATAGGATGACAAGGCTTTCCGGTCTGCAATACCCCCTCAATGAAGGTGCGGGAGTCGGGGTGTATGGCATCTTTAATCTCCTGGATCAAACGACGAGGGACGCGGGCAGAACGCAGATCCATACGGGGCGCGAGCACCTCTGCCCCTACCCAATCCCGCCGCTCATAGTCCAGGAGATCCCCGACTCTGGTCACCTGCGCCAGGATTAGCCGGCGGCAAATAGAGGGTGAATCCAACATCCGAGCCCCCACTGCCGGATTATACAGCAGGGGCTCGGCGAGGAAATCAATCCCCACCGCCTGTTTCTTCCTGGTCGCGGAGACCAGTTTCCAGGCCTTCAGTAAGTCCCGGTAGTATGCCGGCAGCTCCGAGAGGTTTCTACCTAAACCCTCGGGCCTGATGAAAAAGAGTTGCCGGTCATACCTCATATTGCGCAGCTGGCGAAAGAAAAAGGTTGCCAGCTGGCACCACTGCGGAGACGGATCTGCGAATAGGTATCTCTGCAGGTATTGGAGGCGGAAAGTGTGTAACTGGGAGCGGACACACACCACTCCCTGTCCACCCTCCTCCAAAGGGAGACACGCAACTCCCACAGAGACCCAATGCTTCCCCATCCAGAGAAAATCCATCAACTTCCTCTGGATCTTGTTGATAAATTCGGGGGTCGGACCCATGGCTATCAGCCGGTGCCAAAGCTGACTGGCCACTAGCTGATTAATCACCAGGGTTCTTCCCCTAAGGGAAAGCATTCTCGACAGATACACCCATGACCCCAGACGAGCAATGACCCGTTCTTCAAGATCACTGAAGTTTTCTGGGGCAGGGTCCTCTGCAGCAGACAGGTAGACTCCCAGATACTTGAGAGTATCGCTCCCCCACGAGATATTACGAAACGTGGGGGGCAAAGAGTCCACCTTTAAGGGACCCACCAAGATGCCGGAGCACTTGGACCAGTTGATCCGAGCAGAAGAGGCCGCGGTGTAGACCTCTTGACACTCCTGTGCCCGCTCTAGATCATCTAGGTCCTGGGCCACGAGGAGCACATCATCGGCATAAGCCGACAGGACTACCCGCATGTCGGACTCCCGCAGCACCAGCCCGGTAAGCCTCTTCCTCAGTAGGCAGAGGAAGGGCTCAATGGCCAGCGCGTACAGTTGCCCAGACAGGGGGCACCCTTGACGCACTCCCCGACCAAACACAAAAGGTGCCGTCAGGGACCAGTTAATCTTCACCAGACACTCTGCAGAAGCGTACAGCATCTGGAGAAAGCCCACAAATTGTGGGCCGAAGCCAAACTCCCCGCAGGGTCTGCATAAGGTAACGGTGATCCACTCTGTCAAACGCCTTCTCCTGATCTAGGGACAGGAAGGCGAGTGATAGACCAGTCCTCTGTGCGTAATGCATCAGGTCCCGGACCAGAAAAATGTTGTCATGAATGCTCCGGCCCGGGACAGTATAGGACTGGTCAGGGTGAATCACCTCTGCCAGTACGGACTTGAGCCTCAGCGAAAGCGCTTTGGCTACGATCTTATAGTCCGTGCTGAGCAGTGAGACCGGTCGCCAATTAGAGATCTGACGGAGATCCCCCTTCTTCGGCAGCAAAGACAGTATTGCCCGCCGACACGAAAGTGGCATCTCACCGATCTCCAGGGCTTCGGCTAGGACCTCGGTGAAATCAGGTCCCAGCATCTCCCAGAAAAACCGGAAGAACTCCACAGTCAGCCCGTCTAGCCCCGGCGCTTTTCCGCGGGACATGAGACTGAGGGCTTCAGAGAGCTCGGCCAGAGTCAAAGGTAACTCAAGCCGCTCCCTTCCATCCTCACCGACCGTGGGAAGCCCCTCCCATAAGACCCTGCATTTATCTGGCTGGATGGACTCCGGAGAGAAAAGATCTACATAGAATCTCCGGGTTCTGTCCCGGATGCTCTCCGGGTCAGTCAGAGGGGTACCGTCCTCTGCCAACAGGCATGTGATATGTCTACGGTTTCCCCTCTTTTTCTCCAGCGTGTAGAAGAGGCGCGACCCGCGATCCATCTCTCGAAGGAAGTTGATGCGGGATCGTACATACGCCCCCCGAGCTCTCCGATCTTCCAATTCCGGAGAGCGCACTTCCTCTCCATGTACATACTCTGCAGGTATTGGTCTCCCGCCACAGACAGCCGCTTCTCGAGATCGAGCACCTCCTCCCTGAGGGCCTCGATCTCAGCATCGCGCCGCCCGCTGGCACCTCTGGTGTACAACATACTGGACACCTAACAAGCTCCTATTGAACCCCCAAAATGACCACAACATATATATAAGCATATGAGTGTCACAGAGGAGTGCTACTGAGCATGGCAATATATATTTTTAAAACCAGAGACAGAACATAAAACACAGACAAAGCTCAGTTTTTAGCACATCCAGTGAGACTCATACACGGTACAGTGCCTAAATATATATGTATAAATATCTAATAAGTAAAATGGTCTTTTAGTTTGACATTTTTGGCCAAAATTGTTGTAAGCCCCTGAGCCAACGCCAAGGCAGACCACATATCAGGGGTCCCTAACGCTAATATAAATTCTTAATAACCTGTGTAATAACAGGAAGAATGATTTATAGTAAATCTGTCAATATTAGTTGCAAAGTTCTGAGTCTGACTGAAGCTTTTATTAACCTGTACATTACCAGGAAAAGCACTCTGTATTAGAGATGTCACAGCCAAACTGCAAGCAGGCAAGTTCCCCTGAGTGGAAGATGCTATGGAGTGGGCCCATAACCATTTAAATGTGGGAGGGGGTGAGCTTAAATTAGGAAGGAGGTTGCCACCCTCCAATCAGCCATGACTAGCTGGACAAGAATTGTAAAACATACTGGACACCTAACAAGCTCCTATTGAACCCCCAAAATGACCACAACATATATATAAGCATATGAGTGTCACAGAGGAGTGCTACTGAGCATGGCAATATATATTTTTAAAACCAGAGACAGAACATAAAACACAGACAAAGCTCAGTTTTTAGCACATCATTCTTCCTGTTATTACACAGGTTATTAAGAATGTATATTAGCGTTAGGGACCCCTGATATGTGGTCTGCCTTGGCGTTGGCTCAGGGGCTTACAACAATTTTGGCCAAAAATGTCAAACTAAAAGACCATTTTACTTATTAGATATTTATACATATATATTTAGGCACTGTACCGTGTATGAGTCTCACTGGATGTGCTAAAAACTGAGCTTTGTCTGTGTTTTATGTTCTGTCTCTGGTTTTAAAAATATATATTGCCATGCTCAGTAGCACTCCTCTGTGACACTCATATGCTTATATATATGTTGTGGTCATTTTGGGGGTTCAATAGGAGCTTGTTAGGTGTCCAGTATGTTTTACAATTCTTGTCCAGCTAGTCATGGCTGATTGGAGGGTGGCAACCTCCTTCCTAATTTAAGCTCACCCCCTCCCACATTTAAATGGTTATGGGCCCACTCCATAGCATCTTCCACTCAGGGGAACTTGCCTGCTTGCAGTTTGGCTGTGACATCTCTAATACAGAGTGCTTTTCCTGGTAATGTACAGGTTAATAAAAGCTTCAGTCAGACTCAGAACTTTGCAACTAATATTGACAGATTTACTATAAATCATTCTTCCTGTTATTACACAGGTTATTAAGAATTTATATTAGCGTTAGGGACCCCTGATATGTGGTCTGCCTTGGCGTTGGCTCAGGGGCTTACAACAATTTTGGCCAAAAATGTCAAACTAAAAGACCATTTTACTTATTAGATATTTATACATATATATTTAGGCACTGTACCGTGTATGAGTCTCACTGGATGTGCTAAAAACTGAGCTTTGTCTGTGTTTTATGTTCAACCTCTGGTGTACTCCTGACATACGAGGCGCAGATGAACCTTGCCCACGTCCCACCACTGCTCTAACGTGGCAAAGTCTGACCTGCAACCTCTCCAGGCCATCCAAAAGTCTCTGACCGACATCGCAAACCCCTTGTCCTCCAACAACGAATTGTTGAAATGCCAATAAGCGGCCGAAGGTGCTGCAGGTAGCAGCATCAGCGTCACGGACGCACAATTGTGGTCCGAAAACGGCGCCAGCCTAATGGCACTGGACTGGGCTCGCGACAGGCTGTGGCTGGAAATATACAGTCTGTCGATCCGGGACCAGGACATCCGTTCACCCCTAAACACCCTAACATGGGTGAATTCAGTGGATGCCTCAGGAGGTTGTTCTCGCCAGACGTCTACCAAGGAGTAGCGGGTGATGACCTCCCGCAAGGCCGACGCAGAACACGGGTGTGGCTCCTGACCATTCCGGTCCTTCCGAGCCTCGAGGGTACAGTTAAAATCACCCCCGAGCACCACGTATTCGTCCGCGTCGACTGTCTCTAGGTATTCAGACATTCTGACGAAGAACTGCCTTCTCAGGGGTCCGGTGGCAGGAGCATACACGTTCAGGAAATTAAACGTGTAGTCCTCGTGCCGGACCCTGATATGCAACAGGCGACCTGGAACAACAGCTTTGGCAAGCAGCAGCTCTGGTTGAAAGGACTCAGAGAACAGGGTCACCACCCCACTAGATGTTGAAGTGAGATGGCTGAAGAAGACACTGCCTCGCCACTCCAAATGCCAGCTGGCTTCAGCCTCTGGAGTGGTATGGGTTTCCTGCAGGAAACTCACAGAATACTTCCCCTTCTGCAAGAAGGAGAGTACCTGGAACCTGCGAAACCCATCCTTACAGCCGTTAACATTTAGCGTACCGATGCTTAACGCCATTGGTAATCAGGAGTTTTTTGGTTCCCCACAGGTGCTCAGGGTACTATACCCTGAGAAGCCTTTACGTGGTCTCGCATCACTTTTTCAAACTTCAGGACCCGAATATGGATAGCCCCAGAGATTTTGGCCTTGTGGTTGGCCCTGATGTAAACTCCGAGAGAGTGGAGAATGACCGAGGCATCTTTCCACTTCTCAAGGGCCAACTTCACCTTAAAGTTTTTATGCTTGCAGAGGGTATCCTCTAGGAAAGCATCTAGCTCCTTGGCAGGGATAACAGGGGTCAAAGAGTCCACCGACTCCACGGTGCCAGAAGACTCCTCACTGAGCCCCAACTCCCTAAGCTCCTCTTGACTGAAAGGCTCAAGACCCTCACCCTCCCCTGCGGGGGTCTCTCTCAGTCCTAGAGTGGGTTCCCCCTTCGGTGTTTCCACGAGGGGGTCCACTAAAACCTCCACTTCCAACCCCGGGGTAGGATGTTCAGGGGTATCTGGTGGCGGCATGGCAGAGGCAGCAGTTTCTGGAGTGACCTTTTGAACAAAAAAGGTACCCATTACCCTCCTGGTCTCCTCTATCGCCGTGTAAGTAAACGGAATGTTAGGGGCATCCGCCTCAATCACGGGAGGGCACTCTTCTGTAGGCACCCCAAGGAGAGAGTCTAGCCTGGCAGTCATCTTTGACAAAGACCAAAACTCCCCACTAAGAGGGCTCACGTCAGATAGCCTCCAGTTGAAATCCGAAGTGCTCACTAAAGCATCCCTACCTACACCTGCCTCCCCCTCTCCATCCTCAACCATGGGGGTCAGCCCTAGCCCATCCCCTACTTCTGGTGACGCAAAACCTGACTCCGCCTCAGGTGCGACACTCGAAGGTGGTACAACCGGAGGGGGATCTTGGCTGGCTCCAAAGATAGGTGCATTCTGCAAGGCAAATTCACCGAAGCACAATTCTCCTGGGGATGCTCTCCAACCGGGAGGGGCGTTGAGAGGCACCCCAACGTCTATATCTATGGGCAAGGCCTCATGCTGCTGAGCATTTTGGCCTTCCACCCCAGAGACGCTGGGTACCTTCAGTTGTATTCCCTCCAGAAATTCGAGGGGGGGGGGCTGTACGTGTGTAGGATCCGGTTTACACTGGCTAATCGTAACCAGTGGGCCGGACAGGACCACCTTTTGCGGAACTGATGTTACGTTCCGCTTCAGAGACTTCAGACAGTAAACGTAATACGGTTCACCCTCCTCTGCCTCCTCAATCACCCTCTTATTTGTTTTAAATTTCCTCTTTCTGGGGATTGATTCCCCAGGAGAGAGTGCCGCTACCTCCATAACAGGAGCTTCCTCCTGCTCCCCCACACTCTGTACGGTGCTTAAATTGGGGGTAAGGTGTTCTTGGGGGGGGACAGCGACAACAGAGGGTGACTGTTGTGGGGTGACTTTTCCTTTCTCCCTCTTTGTAGGGGGGAGAGGTTCAGATGTCACTGTTTGAGTTGAGGCAGTGACATCTTCTATGATCCCAGGGGGGACCTGGGCCCTTGAGGTCTTTTCCTTCTCCCTCTGTTCTTTGGGGAGAGGTTCAGATGTCACTGTTTGAGATGGGCCAGTAACATCTTCTGTGGTCCCAGGGGGGGCCTGGGCCCTCAAGGGCTTTCCTTTCTCCCTCTTTCTTTGGGGGAGAGGTGCAGATGTCACCGCCCGAGATGGGGCAGCAACATCTGCTGTGGTCCCAGGGGGGGGGGGCTGGGCCCCCAAGGGCTCCGCCGCGGTGGGCACAGTGGCACAAGGTATTTCCCCTTGGGGGGAGACAGTGATAACAGAGGGTGGTCCCTCCAGGGCGACCCCCTCTCCTTCTCTCCGCTCTCCAGGGAGAGGTACAGAAGTCACTGTTCCAGATGGGACAGCAACATCTCTTGTGGTCCCAGGAGGGACCTGGGCCCCTGAGGGCCCCGCTCTTGTGGGCACAGTGGTACGGGGTGTCTTGGCAGAGGGAGGGGTGGGTGTAGGAGTTGGGATAGGTCCTCTGTTCCCTTTGGGGCAACTCCTACGAGTGTGCCCCAGCTCCTTGCACAGATAACATCTAATTCCCTCCGTGCCATAGAACACTGTGTACATTATGCCCTCGTACGGCACCCTAAAAGAACCCTCCACAGATTCTGTGCTCCCCGGCAGCTGCACTTGTACCTGCCGCCTAAATGAGAGCACGTGCCTCAGCGCTCTATCCCTGCAGCCCAGCGGAATTTTTGTTATGGGAGACTTAATGTCTCCCAGGACTTGCAGGTGCAGCCGCATGAGGCTATCTGGGATGAAGGGGGGCACATTGGAGAGAATAATCCTAGTGCCTAACCCCTCCATGGGCTCTACGGGGATGTAGGTCCCCCCTACACTGATGCCTTTCTGCACCAGGGTGTGCGTGGCAGCCAGCGTACGGAGAAAGAAAATGCCCTTCCCGTACATCTTGCTGGCCGCCACCACAGCAGAGGGACCCACAACGTCTGCCACAGCCCTAACATAAATCTCCATGCTAAGGCCAGGTGACATTGGGCACCTCACCCCAAGCTTCCTGCTCAGACAGGGTGTGGCCCCAGCATTGTTATTGCCGGGGCCGACGCCTGCAGCTGCCACCTGCACCCAAGTTGAACCTGGGACTGCAGGGGTTAAACTGACAAGAGGAGCTGGGGGAGGTGTGGCCAGGGCACTGGAAGTACCAGGCCTTGGGCTATGGTTGTTACTCCTAGGGGCCCCAGTTTTAGGAGTCCGATGTCCAGGTGTGGCCCCTGTTGCTGCACTAGTCCTGTTCCCCCCAGGCATGATGAAATAAGCCTCTAAGTAAGGGGAGGAAAAAGTGCTTAGGGAGAGAGATGCAGAGAGGTAACTGTCTTTTTAAGAACCAATTAACTTTCTCTCTGCACAGGGAGGGAATGAAAACAGCTTTTAAAACCTGCTGTAATCTTCTCTTTGTCCCCTAATTATTTAACTCTCTCTCTCTTTCAAGAAACCACACACAAAAATGAAGGTCTTAAAGTAAGACACAGAGCTCCCAATTGCAAATGAAAAAGAAAGAAATCAGGCTTAAATTAAAGTGAAAACTGGAAGTAAAAAACAACCAGAGGTGGGGGAGGGGAGAGGGGTTGAGACTGCAATTTCTGCCAGCCAAAGTGCAGCTTTGCTGGGTTGAAATACAGCAGCCTCTGGGTGAAAACAAAAACGGTTTTTAAACCTGAAAAAAAACACCCAAACCCTCTACAAAAACCACTGTATACTCACAGTATACTCCCCCACAGATCCACACCAAAGTATACCAAAAAATAAAGAATAAAAGAAAAAAAGAAAGAATACAACCTGATTCTTCAGCAATTGCCTGGGAACTCTGAGTGGAAGAGAAGCAGGCTCCAGCACAGCTTCACACAGGAAAACAGGGCCTATGCAGAACCCTTCCTTTTACCTCTCTGTATGAGGGGGATCTATTTTGATCTGGTTTGAAACTGATTGGCCGGCGAAGCCGGCCAATTCAGTTGAACAGCAATTCTACTTGTTACCAAGTAGAACAAAGATAAACCAGTCAAACAAAAATGAAATGAACCCAACAAGTGCACTGATGAAGTGCACTTAAAACAGAAGGGTTAAATCTGAAGAACCCTGATTGGTGGATACCGAGCAAAGCACCCCGCCTAACGCCCACTGGGAGGCAAACTCTGAAACCGTCCCAGTAGACTCGGCGTACGAGTACTCTGCCCGAATACGGGAGTGCACCAGCGCCCGGAACATGACCACGATGTTTGTCGGGACCCCCCCCTCCAAACACTGCTTCCTGGTTTTACAAATGGCTACCTTAGCCAATGCCAGGAGCAGGTTGACCAGGAGATCCCTAGGCTTATTGTCCCGGGACACTGGGCACCCAAAAATAAAAAGATGAGGTGAGAAGTGCAACCAGAACAGCAGGAGCAAGCTCCTCAAGAAGGAAAAGAGGGGTTGCAGTCTGGCACAACTCGAATAAATGTGATATACGGACTCCCGCTCGCCACAGAAGGGACAGGTGGCGGGGGAGTCCGTGAAGTGTGCCAAATACTCTCCTGTGCTCAGTGCTCCGTGGAGGACTCTCCAACTCAAATCCCCGGCGGGACGGGGAACCAAAGATGAATAGAGTTCCCTCCACCGGGGTCTCTCATCCTCGTTCGCTGGGAATACCCGCCTCCAGATGGTGTCTGGGCGGGTGACAAGGGCGAGGTAATGCACTATATGGAGCACCAGAGAATACAGGACTTTCCTCGGCATGCCGCGGAAACATGCCGGGGACATTTCCCCCAACTTGCTGAGGTTGGGGGAGAGAAGAGCCCGAGGGGGTTGCCGTGACCTTGGTTCTATGCAAAGATTCGGAGAGCCGAAGTTGATAGGATGACAAGGCTTTCCGGTCTGCAATACCCCCTCAATGAAGGTGCGGGAGTCGGGGTGTATGGCATCTTTAATCTCCTGGATCAAACGACGAGGGACGCGGGCAGAACGCAGATCCATACGGGGCGCGAGCACCTCTGCCCCTACCCAATCCCGCCGCTCATAGTCCAGGAGATCCCCGACTCTGGTCACCTGCGCCAGGATTAGCCGGCGGCAAATAGAGGGTGAATCCAACATCCGAGCCCCCACTGCCGGATTATACAGCAGGGGCTCGGCGAGGAAATCAATCCCCACCGCCTGTTTCTTCCTGGTCGCGGAGACCAGTTTCCAGGCCTTCAGTAAGTCCCGGTAGTATGCCGGCAGCTCCGAGAGGTTTCTACCTAAACCCTCGGGCCTGATGAAAAAGAGTTGCCGGTCATACCTCATATTGCGCAGCTGGCGAAAGAAAAAGGTTGCCAGCTGGCACCACTGCGGAGACGGATCTGCGAATAGGTATCTCTGCAGGTATTGGAGGCGGAAAGTGTGTAACTGGGAGCGGACACACACCACTCCCTGTCCACCCTCCTCCAAAGGGAGACACGCAACTCCCACAGAGACCCAATGCTTCCCCATCCAGAGAAAATCCATCAACTTCCTCTGGATCTTGTTGATAAATTCGGGGGTCGGACCCATGGCTATCAGCCGGTGCCAAAGCTGACTGGCCACTAGCTGATTAATCACCAGGGTTCTTCCCTTAAGGGAAAGCATTCTCGACAGATACACCCATGACCCCAGACGAGCAATGACCCGTTCTTCAAGATCACTGAAGTTTTCTGGGGCAGGGTCCTCTGCAGCAGACAGGTAGACTCCCAGATACTTGAGAGTATCGCTCCCCCACGAGATATTACGAAACGTGGGGGGCAAAGAGTCCACCTTTAAGGGACCCACCAAGATGCCGGAGCACTTGGACCAGTTGATCCGAGCAGAAGAGGCCGCGGTGTAGACCTCTTGACACTCCTGTGCCCGCTCTAGATCATCTAGGTCCTGGGCCACGAGGAGCACATCATCGGCATAAGCCGACAGGACTACCCGCATGTCGGGCTCCCGCAGCACCAGCCCGGTAAGCCTCTTCCTCAGTAGGCAGAGGAAGGGCTCAATGGCCAGCGCGTACAGTTGCCCAGACAGGGGGCACCCTTGACGCACTCCCCGACCAAACACAAAAGGTGCCGTCAGGGACCAGTTAATCTTCACCAGACACTCTGCAGAAGCGTACAGCATCTGGAGAAAGCCCACAAATTGTGGGCCGAAGCCAAACGCCCGCAGGGTCTGCATAAGGTAACGGTGATCCACTCTGTCAAACGCCTTCTCCTGATCTAGGGACAGGAAGGCGAGTGATAGACCAGTCCTCTGTGCGTAATGCATCAGGTCCCGGACCAGAAAAATGTTGTCATGAATGCTCCGGCCCGGGACAGTATAGGACTGGTCAGGGTGAATCACCTCTGCCAGTACGGACTTGAGCCTCAGCGAAAGCGCTTTGGCTACGATCTTATAGTCCGTGCTGAGCAGTGAGACCGGTCACCAATTAGAGATCTGACGGAGATCCCCCTTCTTCGGCAGCAAAGACAGTATTGCCCGCCGACACGAAAGTGGCATCTCACCGATCTCCAGGGCTTCGGCTAGGACCTCGGTGAAATCAGGTCCCAGCATCTCCCAGAAAAACCGGAAGAACTCCACAGTCAGCCCGTCTAGCCCCGGCGCTTTTCCGCGGGACATGAGACTGAGGGCTTCAGAGAGCTCGGCCAGAGTCAAAGGTAACTCAAGCCGCTCCCTTCCATCCTCACCGACCGTGGGAAGCCCCTCCCATAAGACCCTGCATTTATCTGGCTGGATGGACTCCGGAGAGAAAAGATCTACATAGAATCTCCGGGTTCTGTCCCGGATGCTCTCCGGGTCAGTCAGAGGGGTACCGTCCTCTGCCAACAGGCATGTGATATGTCTACGGTTTCCCCTCTTTTTCTCCAGCGTGTAGAAGAGGCGCGACCCGCGATCCATCTCTCGAAGGAAGTTGATGCGGGATCGCACATACGCCCCCCGAGCTCTCCGATCTTCCAATTCCCGGAGAGCGCACTTCCTCTCCATGTACATACTCTGCAGGTATTGGTCTCCCGCCACAGACAGCCGCTTCTCGAGATCGAGCACCTCCTCCCTGAGGGCCTCGATCTCAGCATCGCGCCGCCCGCTGGCACCTCTGGTGTACTCCTGACATACGAGGCGCAGATGAACCTTGCCCACGTCCCACCACTGCTCTAACGTGGCAAAGTCTGACCTGCAACCTCTCCAGGCCATCCAAAAGTCTCTGACCGACGTCGCAAACCCCTTGTCCTCCAACAACGAATTGTTGAAATGCCAATAAGCGGCCGAAGGTGCTGCAGGTAGCAGCATCAGCGTCACGGACGCACAATTGTGGTCCGAAAACGGCGCCAGCCTAATGGCACTGGACTGGGCTCGCGACAGGCTCTGGCTGGAAATATACAGTCTGTCGATCCGGGACCAGGACATCCGTTCACCCCTAAACACCCTAACATGGGTGAACTCAGTGGATGCCTCAGGATGTTGTTCTCGCCAGACGTCTACCATGGAATAGCGGGTGATGACCTCCCGCAAGGCCGACGCAGAACACGGGTGTGGCTCCTGACCATTCCGGTCCTTCCGAGCCTCGAGGGTACAGTTAAAATCACCCCCGAGCACCACGTATTCGTCCGCGTCGACTGTCTCCAGGTATTCAGACATTCTGACGAAGAACTGCCTTCTCAGGGGTCCGGTGGCAGGAGCATACACGTTCAGGAAATTAAACGTGTAGTCCTCGTGTCGGACCCTGATATGCAACAGGCGACCTGGAACAACAGCTTTGGCAAGCAGCAGCTCTGGTTGAAAGGACTCAGAGAACAGGGTCACCACCCCACTAGATGTTGAAGTGAGATGGCTGAAGAAGACACTGCCTCGCCACTCCAAATGCCAGCTGCCTTCAGCCTCTGGAGTGGTATGGGTTTCCTGCAGGAAACTCACAGAATACTTCCCCTTCTGCAAGAAGGAGAGTACTGTACATGGAACCTGCGAAACCCATCCTTACAGCCGTTAACATTTAGCGTACCGATGCTTAACGCCATTGGTAATCAGGAGTTTTTTGGTTCCCCACAGGTGCTCAGGGTACTATACCCTGAGAAGCCTTTACGTGGTCTCGCATCACTTTTTCAAACTTCAGGACCCGAATATGGATAGCCCCAGAGATTTTGGCCTTGTGGTTGGCCCTGATGTAAACTCCGACAGAGTGGAGAATGACCGAGGCATCTTTCCACTTCTCAAGGGCCAACTTCACCTTAAAGTTTTTATGCTTGCAGAGGGTATCCTCTAGGAAAGCATCTAGCTCCTTGGCAGGGATAACAGGGGTCAAAGAGTCCACCGACTCCACGGTGCCAGAAGACTCCTCACTGAGCCCCAACTCCCTAAGCTCCTCTTGACTGAAAGGCTCAAGACCCTCACCCTCCCCTGCGGGGGTCTCTCTCAGTCCTAGAGTGGGTTCCCCCTTCGGTGTTTCCACGAGGGGGTCCACTAAAACCTCCACTTCCAACCCCGGGGTAGGATGTTCAGGGGTATCTGGTGGCGGCATGGCAGAGGCAGCGGTTTCTGGAGTGACCTTTTGAACAAAAAAGGTACCCATTACCCTCCTGGTCTCCTCTATCGCCGTGTAAGTAAACGGAATGTTAGGGGCATCCGCCTCAATCACGGGAGGGCACTCTTCTGTAGGCACCCCAAGGAGAGAGTCTAGCCTGGCAGTCATCTTTGACAAAGACCAAAACTCCCCACTAAGAGGGCTCATGTCAGATAGCCTCCAGTTGAAATCCGAAGTGCTCACTAAAGCATCCCTACCTACACCTGCCTCCCCCTCTCCATTCTCAACCATGGGGGTCAGCCCTAGCCCATCCCCTACTTCTGGTGACGCAAAACCTGACTCCGCCTCAGGTGCGACACTCAAAGGCGGTACAACCGGAGGGGGATCTTGGCTGGCTCCAAAGATAGGTGCATTCGGCAAGGCAAATTCACCGAAGCACAATTCTCCTGGGGATGCTCTCCAACCGGGAGGGGCGTTGAGAGGCACCCCAACGTCTATATCTATGGGCAAGGCCTCATGCTGCTGAGCATTTTGGCCTTCCACCCCAGAGACGCTGGGTACCTTCAGTTGTATTCCCTCCAGAAATTCGAGGGGGGGGGGCTGTACGTGTGTAGGATCCGGTTTACACTGGCTAATCGTAACCAGTGGGCCGGACAGGACCACCTTTTGCGGAACTGATGTTACGTTCCGCTTCAGAGAGTAAACGTAATACGGTTCACCCTCCTCTGCCTCCTCAATCACCCTCTTATTTGTTTTAAATTTCCTCTTTCTGGGGATTGATTCCCCAGGAGAGAGTGCCGCTACCTCCATAACAGGAGCTTCCTCCTGCTCCCCCACACTCTGTACGGTGCTTAAATTGGGGGTAAGGTGTTCTTGGGGGGGGACAGCGACAACAGAGGGTGACTGTTGTGGGGTGACTTTTCCTTTCTCCCTCTTTGTAGGGGGGAGAGGTTCAGATGTCACTGTTTGAGTTGAGGCAGTGACATCTTCTATGATCCCAGGGGGGACCTGGGCCCTTGAGGTCTTTTCCTTCTCCCTCTGTTCTTTGGGGAGAGGTTCAGATGTCACTGTTTGAGATGGGCCAGTAACATCTTCTGTGGTCCCAGGGGGGGCATGGGCCCTCAAGGGCTTTCCTTTCTCCCTCTTTCTTTGGGGGAGAGGTGCAGATGTCACCGCCCGAGATGGGGCAGCAACATCTGCTGTGGTCCCAGGGGGGGGGGGGGGGCTGGGCCCCCAAGGGCTCCGCCGCGGTGGGCACAGTGGCACAAGGTATTTCCCCTTGGGGGGAGACAGTGATAACAGAGGGTGGTCCCTCCAGGGCGACCCCCTCTCCTTCTCTCCGCTCTCCAGGGAGAGGTACAGAAGTCACTGTTCCAGATGGGACAGCAACATCTCTTGTGGTCCCAGGAGGGACCTGGGCCCCTGAGGGCCCCGCTGTGGTGGGCACAGTGGTACGGGGTGTCTTGGCAGAGGGAGGGGTGGGTGTAGGAGTTGGGATAGGTCCTCTGTTCCCTTTGGGGCAACTCCTACGAGTGTGCCCCAGCTCCTTGCACAGATAACATCTAATTCCCTCCGTGCCATAGAACACTGTGTACATTATGCCCTCGTACGGCACCCTAAAAGAACCCTCCACAGATTCTGTGCTCCCCGGCAGCTGCACTTGTACCTGCCGCCTAAATGAGAGCACGTGCCTCAGCGCTCTATCCCTGCAGCCCAGCGGAATTTTTGTTATGGGAGACTTAATGTCTCCCAGGACTTGCAGGTGCAGCCGCATGAGGCTATCTGGGATGAAGGGGGGCACATTGGAGAGAATAATCCTAGTGCCTAACCCCTCCATGGGCTCTACGGGGATGTAGGTCCCCCCTACACTGTGCCTTTCTGCACCAGGGTGTGCGTGGCAGCCAGCGTACGGAGAAAGAAAATGCCCTTCCCGTACATCTTGCTGGCCGCCACCACAGCAGAGGGACCCACAACGTCTGCCACAGCCCTAACATAAATCTCCATGCTAAGGCCAGGTGACATTGGGCACCTCACCCCAAGCATCCTGCTCAGACAGGGTGTGGCCCCAGCATTGTTATTGCCGGGGCCGACGCCTGCAGCTGCCACCTGCACCCAAGCTGAACCTGGAACTGCAGGGGTTAAACTGACAAGAGGAGCTGGGGGAGGTGTGGCCAGGGCACTGGAAGTACCAGGCCTTGGGCTATGGTTGTTACTCCTAGGGGCCCCAGTTTTAGGAGTCCGATGTCCAGGTGTGGCCCCTGTTGCTGCACTAGTCCTGTTCCCCCCAGGCATGATGAAATAAGCCTCTAAGTAAGGGGAGGAAAAAGTGCTTAGGGAGAGAGATGCAGAGAGGTAACTGTCTTTTTAAGAACCAATTAACTTTCTCTCTGCACAGGGAGGGAATGAAAACAGCTTTTAAAACCTGCTGTAATCTTCTCTTTGTCCCCTAATTATTTAACTCTCTCTCTCTTTCAAGAAACCACACACAAAAATGAAGGTCTTAAAGTAAGACACAGAGCTCCCAATTGCAAATGAAAAAGAAAGAAATCAGGCTTAAATTAAAGTGAAAACTGGAAGTAAAAAACAACCAGAGGTGGGGGAGGGGAGAGGGGTTGAGACTGCAATTCCTGCCAGCCAAAGTGCAGCTTTGCTGGGTTGAAATACAGCAGCCTCTGGGTGAAAACAAAAACGGTTTTTAAACCTGAAAAAAACCACCCAAACCCTCTACAAAAACCACTGTATACTCACAGTATACTCCCCCACAGATCCACACCAAAGTATACCAAAAAATAAAGAATAAAAGAAAAAAAGAAAGAATACAACCTGATTCTTCAGCAATTGCCTGGGAACTCTGAGTGGAAGAGAAGCAGGCTCCAGCACAGCTTCACACAGGAAAACAGGGCCTATGCAGAACCCTTCCTTTTACCTCTCTGTATGAGGGGGAATCTATTTTGATCTGGTTTGAAACTGATTGGCCGGCGAAGCCGGCCAATTCAGTTGAACAGCAATTCTACTTGTTACCAAGTAGAACAAAGATAAACCAGTCAAACAAAAATGAAATGAACCCAACAAGTGCACTGATGAAGTGCACTTAAAACAGAAGGGTTAAATCTGAAGAACCCTGATTGGTGGATACCGAGCAAAGCACCCCGCCTAACGCCCACTGGGAGGCAAACTCTGAAACCGTCCCAGTAGACTCGGCGTACGAGTACTCTGCCCGAATACGGGAGTGCACCAGCGCCCGGAACATGACCACGATGTTTGTCGGGACCCCCCCCTCCAAACACTGCTTCCTGGTTTTACAAATGGCTACCTTAGCCAATGCCAGGAGCAGGTTGACCAGGAGATCCCTAGGCTTATTGTCCCGGGACACTGGGCACCCAAAAATAAAAAGATGAGGTGAGAAGTGCAACCAGAACAGCAGGAGCAAGCTCCTCAAGAAGGAAAAGAGGGGTTGCAGTCTGGCACAACTCGAATAAATGTGATATACGGACTCCCGCTCGCCACAGAAGGGACAGGTGGCGGGGGAGTCCGTGAAGTGTGCCAAATACTCTCCTGTGCTCAGTGCTCCGTGGAGGACTCTCCAACTCAAATCCCCGGCGGGACGGGGAACCAAAGATGAATAGAGTTCCCTCCACCGGGGTCTCTCATCCTCGTTCGCTGGGAATACCCGCCTCCAGATGGTGTCTGGGCGGGTGACAAGGGCGAGGTAATGCACTATATGGAGCACCAGAGAATACAGGACTTTCCTCGGCATGCCGCGGAAACATGCCGGGGACATTTCCCCCAACTTGCTGAGGTTGGGGGAGAGAAGAGCCCGAGGGGGTTGCCGTGACCTTGGTTCTATGCAAAGATTCGGAGAGCCGAAGTTGATAGGATGACAAGGCTTTCCGGTCTGCAATACCCCCTCAAGGAAGGTGCGGGAGTCGGGGTGTATGGCATCTTTAATCTCCTGGATGAAACGACGAGGGACGCGGGCAGAACGCAGATCCATACGGGGCGCGAGCACCTCTGCCCCTACCCAATCCCGCCGCTCATAGTCCAGGAGATCCCCGACTCTGGTCACCTGCGCCAGGATTAGCCGGCGGCAAATAGAGGGTGAATCCAACATCCGAGCCCCCACTGCCGGATTATACAGCAGGGGCTCGGCGAGGAAATCAATCCCCACCGCCTGTTTCTTCCTGGTCGCGGAGACCAGTTTCCAGGCCTTCAGTAAGTCCCGGTAGTATGCCGGCAGCTCCGAGAGGTTTCTACCTAAACCCTCGGGCCTGATGAAAAAGAGTTGCCGGTCATACCTCATATTGCGCAGCTGGCGAAAGAAAAAGGCTGCCAGCTGGCACCACTGCGGAGACGGATCTGCGAATAGGTATCTCTGCAGGTATTGGAGGCGGAAAGTGTGTAACTGGGAGCGGACACACACCACTCCCTGTCCACCCTCCTCCAAAGGGAGACACGCAACTCCCACAGAGACCCAATGCTTCCCCATCCAGAGAAAATCCATCAACTTCCTCTGGATCTTGTTGATAAATTCGGGGGTCGGACCCATGGCTATCAGCCGGTGCCAAAGCTGACTGGCCACTAGCTGATTAATCACCAGGGTTCTTCCCCTAAGGGAAAGCATTCTCGACAGATACACCCATGACCCCAGACGAGCAATGACCCGTTCTTCAAGATCACTGAAGTTTTCTGGGGCAGGGTCCTCTGCAGCAGACAGGTAGACTCCCAGATACTTGAGAGTATCGCTCCCCCACGAGATATTACGAAACGTGGGGGGCAAAGAGTCCACCTTTAAGGGACCCACCAAGATGCCGGAGCACTTGGACCAGTTGATCCGAGCAGAAGAGGCCGCGGTGTAGACCTCTTGACACTCCTGTGCCCGCTCTAGATCATCTAGGTCCTGGGCCACGAGGAGCACATCATCGGCATAAGCCGACAGGACTACCCGCATGTCGGGCTCCCGCAGCACCAGCCCGGTAAGCCTCTTCCTCAGTAGGCAGAGGAAGGGCTCAATGGCCAGCGCGTACAGTTGCCCAGACAGGGGGCACCCTTGACGCACTCCCCGACCAAACACAAAAGGTGCCGTCAGGGACCAGTTAATCTTCACCAGACACTCTGCAGAAGCATACAGCATCTGGAGAAAGCCCACAAATTGTGGGCCGAAGCCAAACGCCCGCAGGGTCTGCATAAGGTAACGGTGATCCACTCTGTCAAACGCCTTCTCCTGATCTAGGGACAGGAAGGCGAGTGATAGACCAGTCCTCTGTGCGTAATGCATCAGGTCCCGGACCAGAAAAATGTTGTCATGAATGCTCCGGCCCGGGACAGTATAGGACTGGTCAGGGTGAATCACCTCTGCCAGTACGGACTTGAGCCTCAGCGAAAGCGCTTTGGCTACGATCTTATAGTCCGTGCTGAGCAGTGAGACCGGTCGCCAATTAGAGATCTGACGGAGATCCCCCTTCTTCGGCAGCAAAGACAGTATTGCCCGCCGACACGAAAGTGGCATCTCACCGATCTCCAGGGCTTCGGCTAGGACCTCGGTGAAATCAGGTCCCAGCATCTCCCAGAAAAACCGGAAGAACTCCACAGTCAGCCCGTCTAGCCCCGGCGCTTTTCCGCGGGACATGAGACTGAGGGCTTCAGAGAGCTCGGCCAGAGTCAAAGGTAACTCAAGCCGCTCCCTTCCATCCTCACCGACCGTGGGAAGCCCCTCCCATAAGACCCTGCATTTATCTGGCTGGATGGACTCCGGAGAGAAAAGATCTACATAGAATCTCCGGGTTCTGTCCTGGATGCTCTCCGGGTCAGTCAGAGGGGTACCGTCCTCTGCCAACAGGCATGTGATATGTCTACAGTTTCCCCTCTTTTTCTCCAGCGTGTAGAAGAGGCGCGACCCGCGATCCATCTCTCGAAGGAAGTTGATGCGGGATCGCACATACGCCCCCCGAGCTCTCCGATCTTCCAATTCCCGGAGAGCGCACTTCCTCTCCATGTACATACTCTGCAGGTATTGGTCTCCCGCCACAGACAGCCGCTTCTCGAGATCGAGCACCTCCTCCCTGAGGGCCTCGATCTCAGCATCGCGCCGCCCGCTGGCACCTCTGGTGTACTCCTGACATACGAGGCGCAGATGAACCTTGCCCACGTCCCACCACTGCTCTAACGTGGCAAAGTCTGACCTGCAACCTCTCCAGGCCATCCAAAAGTCTCTGACCGACATCGCAAACCCCTTGTCCTCCAACAACGAATTGTTGAAATGCCAATAAGCGGCCGAAGGTGCTGCAGGTAGCAGCATCAGCGTCACGGACGCACAATTGTGGTCCGAAAACGGCGCCAGCCTAATGGCACTGGACTGGGCTCGCGACAGGCTGTGGCTGGAAATATACAGTCTGTCGATCCGGGACCAGGACATCCGTTCACCCCTAAACACCCTAACATGGGTGAACTCAGTGGATGCCTCAGGATGTTGTTCTCGCCAGACGTCTACCAAGGAGTAGCGGGTGATGACCTCCCGCAAGGCCGACGCAGAACACGGGTGTGGCTCCTGACCATTCCGGTCCTTCCGAGCCTCGAGGGTACAGTTAAAATCACCCCCGAGCACCACGTATTCGTCCGCGTCGACTGTCTCCAGGTATTCAGACATTCTGACGAAGAACTGCCTTCTCAGGGGTCCGGTGGCAGGAGCATACACGTTCAGGAAATTAAACGTGTAGTCCTCGTGTCGGACCCTGATATGCAACAGGCGACCTGGAACAACAGCTTTGGCAAGCAGCAGCTCTGGTTGAAAGGACTCAGAGAACAGGGTCACCACCCCACTAGATGTTGAAGTGAGATGGCTGAAGAAGACACTGCCTCGCCACTCCAAATGCCAGCTGGCTTCAGCCTCTGGAGTGGTATGGGTTTCCTGCAGGAAACTCACAGAATACTTCCCCTTCTGCAAGAAGGAGAGTACCTGGAACCTGCGAAACCCATCCTTACAGCCGTTAACATTTAGCGTACCGATGCTTAACGCCATTGGTAATCAGGAGTTTTTTGGTTCCCCACAGGTGCTCAGGGTACTATACCCTGAGAAGCCTTTACGTGGTCTCGCATCACTTTTTCAAACTTCAGGACCCGAATATGGATAGCCCCAGAGATTTTGGCCTTGTGGTTGGCCCTGATGTAAACTCCGAGAGAGTGGAGAATGACCGAGGCATCTTTCCACTTCTCAAGGGCCAACTTCACCTTAAAGTTTTTATGCTTGCAGAGGGTATCCTGTAGGAAAGCATCTAGCTCCTTGGCAGGGATAACAGGGGTCAAAGAGTCCACCGACTCCACGGTGCCAGAAGACTCCTCACTGAGCCCCAACTCCCTAAGCTCCTCTTGACTGAAAGGCTCAAGACCCTCACCCTCCCCTGCGGGGGTCTCTCTCAGTCCTAGAGTGGGTTCCCCCTTCGGTGTTTCCACGAGGGGGTCCACTAAAACCTCCACTTCCAACCCCGGGGTAGGATGTTCAGGGGTATCTGGTGGCGGCATGGCAGAGGCAGCGGTTTCTGGAGTGACCTTTTGAACAAAAAAGGTACCCATTACCCTCCTGGTCTCCTCTATCGCCGTGTAAGTAAACGGAATGTTAGGGGCATCCGCCTCAATCACGGGAGGGCACTCTTCTGTAGGCACCCCAAGGAGAGAGTCTAGCCTGGCAGTCATCTTTGACAAAGACCAAAACTCCCCACTAAGAGGGCTCACGTCAGATAGCCTCCAGTTGAAATCCGAAGTGCTCACTAAAGCATCCCTACCTACACCTGCCTCCCCCTCTCCATCCTCAACCATGGGGGTCAGCCCTAGCCCATCCCCTACTTCTGGTGACGCAAAACCTGACTCCGCCTCAGGTGCGACACTCGAAGGCGGTACAACCGGAGGGGGATCTTGGCTGGCTCCAAAGATAGGTGCATTCGGCAAGGCAAATTCACCGAAGCACAATTCTCCTGGGGATGCTCTCCAACCGGGAGGGGCGTTGAGAGGCACCCCAACGTCTATATCTATGGGCAAGGCCTCATGCTGCTGAGCATTTTGGCCTTCCACCCCAGAGACGCTGGGTACCTTCAGTTGTATTCCCTCCAGAAATTCGAGGGGGGGGGGGCTGTACGTGTGTAGGATCCGGTTTACACTGGCTAATCGTAACCAGTGGGCCGGACAGGACCACCTTTTGCGGAACTGATGTTACGTTCCGCTTCAGAGACTTCAGAGAGTAAACGTAATACGGTTCACCCTCCTCTGCCTCCTCAATCACCCTCTTATTTGTTTTAAATTTCCTCTTTCTGGGGATTGATTCCCCAGGAGAGAGTGCCGCTACCTCCATAACAGGAGCTTCCTCCTGCTCCCCCACACTCTGTACGGTGCTTAAATTGGGGGTAAGGTGTTCTTGGGGGGGGACAGCGACAACAGAGGGTGACTGTTGTGGGGTGACTTTTCCTTTCTCCCTCTTTGTAGGGGGGAGAGGTTCAGATGTCACTGTTTGAGTTGAGGCAGTGACATCTTCTATGATCCCAGGGGGGACCTGGGCCCTTGAGGTCTTTTCCTTCTCCCTCTGTTCTTTGGGGAGAGGTTCAGATGTCACTGTTTGAGATGGGCCAGTAACATCTTCTGTGGTCCCAGGGGGGGCCTGGGCCCTCAAGGGCTTTCCTTTCTCCCTCTTTCTTTGGGGGAGAGGTGCAGATGTCACCGCCCGAGATGGGGCAGCAACATCTGCTGTGGTCCCAGGGGGGGGGGGCTGGGCCCCCAAGGGCTCCGCCGCGGTGGGCACAGTGGCACAAGGTATTTCCCCTTGGGGGGAGACAGTGATAACAGAGGGTGGTCCCTCCAGGGCGACCCCCTCTCCTTCTCTCCGCTCTCCAGGGAGAGGTACAGAAGTCACTGTTCCAGATGGGACAGCAACATCTCTTGTGGTCCCAGGAGGGACCTGGGCCTCTGAGGGCCCCGCTGTGGTGGGCACAGTGGTACGGGGTGTCTTGGCAGAGGGAGGGGTGGGTGTAGGAGTTGGGATAGGTCCTCTGTTCCCTTTGGGGCAACTCCTACGAGTGTGCCCCAGCTCCTTGCACAGATAACATCTAATTCCCTCCGTGCCATAGAACACTGTGTACATTATGCCCTCGTACGGCACCCTAAAAGAACCCTCCACAGATTCTGTGCTCCCCGGCAGCTGCACTTGTACCTGCCGCCTAAATGAGAGCACGTGCCTCAGCGCTCTATCCCTGCAGCCCAGCGGAATTTTTGTTATGGGAGACTTAATGTCTCCCAGGACTTGCAGGTGCAGCTGCATGAGGCTATCTGGGATGAAGGGGGGCACATTGGAGAGAATAATCCTAGTGCCTAACCCCTCCATGGGTTCTACGGGGATGTAGGTCCCCCCTACACTGATGCCTTTCTGCACCAGGGTGTGCGTGGCAGCCAGCGTACGGAGAAAGAAAATGCCCTTCCCGTACATCTTGCTGGCCGCCACCACAGCAGAGGGACCCACAACGTCTGCCACAGCCCTAACATAAATCTCCATGCTAAGGCCAGGTGACATTGGGCACCTCACCCCAAGCTTCCTGCTCAGACAGGGTGTGGCCCCAGCATTGTTATTGCCGGGGCCGACGCCTGCAGCTGCCACCTGCACCCAAGTTGAACCTGGGACTGCAGGGGTTAAACTGACAAGAGGAGCTGGGGGAGGTGTGGCCAGGGCACTGGAAGTACCAGGCCTTGGGCTATGGTTGTTACTCCTAGGGGCCCCAGTTTTAGGAGTCCGATGTCCAGGTGTGGCCCCTGTTGCTGCACTAGTCCTGTTCCCCCCAGGCATGATGAAATAAGCCTCTAAGTAAGGGGAGGAAAAAGTGCTTAGGGAGAGAGATGCAGAGAGGTAACTGTCTTTTTAAGAACCAATTAACTTTCTCTCTGCACAGGGAGGGAATGAAAACAGCTTTTAAAACCTGCTGTAATCTTCTCTTTGTCCCCTAATTATTTAACTCTCTCTCTCTTTCAAGAAACCACACACAAAAATGAAGGTCTTAAAGTAAGACACAGAGCTCCCAATTGCAAATGAAAAAGAAAGAAATCAGGCTTAAATTAAAGTGAAAACTGGAAGTAAAAAACAACCAGAGGTGGGGGAGGGGAGAGGGGTTGAGACTGCAATTTCTGCCAGCCAAAGTGCAGCTTTGCTGGGTTGAAATACAGCAGCCTCTGGGTGAAAACAAAAACGGTTTTTAAACCTGAAAAAAACCACCCAAACCCTCTACAAAAACCACTGTATACTCACAGTATACTCCCCCACAGATCCACACCAAAGTATACCAAAAAATAAAGAATAAAAGAAAAAAAGAAAGAATACAACCTGATTCTTCAGCAATTGCCTGGGAACTCTGAGTGGAAGAGAAGCAGGCTCCAGCACAGCTTCACACAGGAAAACAGGGCCTATGCAGAACCCTTCCTTTTACCTCTCTGTATGAGGGGGATCTATTTTGATCTGGTTTGAAACTGATTGGCCGGCAAAGCCGGCCAATTCAGTTGAACAGCAATTCTACTTGTTACCAAGTAGAACAAAGATAAACCAGTCAAACAAAAATGAAATGAACCCAACAAGTGCACTGATGAAGTGCACTTAAAACAGAAGGGTTAAATCTGAAGAACCCTGATTGGTGGATACCGAGCAAAGCACCCCGCCTAACGCCCACTGGGAGGCAAACTCTGAAACCGTCCCAGTAGACTCGGCGTACGAGTACTCTGCCCGAATACGGGAGTGCACCAGCGCCCGGAACATGACCACGATGTTTGTCGGGACCCCCCCCTCCAAACACTGCTTCCTGGTTTTACAAATGGCTACCTTAGCCAATGCCAGGAGCAGGTTGACCAGGAGATCCCTAGGCTTATTGTCCCGGGACACTGGGCACCCAAAAATAAAAAGATGAGGTGAGAAGTGCAACCAGAACAGCAGGAGCAAGCTCCTCAAGAAGGAAAAGAGGGGTTGCAGTCTGGCACAACTCGAATAAATGTGATATACGGACTCCCGCTCGCCACAGAAGGGACAGGTGGCGGGGGAGTCCGTGAAGTGTGCCAAATACTCTCCTGTGCTCAGTGCTCCGTGGAGGACTCTCCAACTCAAATCCCCGGCGGGACGGGGAACCAAAGATGAATAGAGTTCCCTCCACCGGGGTCTCTCATCCTCGTTCGCTGGGAATACCCGCCTCCAGATGGTGTCTGGGCGGGTGACAAGGGCGAGGTAATGCACTATATGGAGCACCAGAGAATACAGGACTTTCCTCGGCATGCCGCGGAAACATGCCGGGGACATTTCCCCCAACTTGCTGAGGTTGGGGGAGAGAAGAGCCCGAGGGGGTTGCCGTGACCTTGGTTCTATGCAAAGATTCGGAGAGCCGAAGTTGATAGGATGACAAGGCTTTCCGGTCTGCAATACCCCCTCAATGAAGGTGCGGGAGTCGGGGTGTATGGCATCTTTAATCTCCTGGATCAAACGACGAGGGACGCGGGCAGAACGCAGATCCATACGGGGCGCGAGCACCTCTGCCCCTACCCAATCCCGCCGCTCATAGTCCAGGAGATCCCCGACTCTGGTCACCTGCGCCAGGATTAGCCGGCGGCAAATAGAGGGTGAATCCAACATCCGAGCCCCCACTGCCGGATTATACAGCAGGGGCTCGGCGAGGAAATCAATCCCCACCGCCTGTTTCTTCCTGGTCGCGGAGACCAGTTTCCAGGCCTTCAGTAAGTCCCGGTAGTATGCCGGCAGCTCCGAGAGGTTTCTACCTAAACCCTCGGGCCTGATGAAAAAGAGTTGCCGGTCATACCTCATATTGCGCAGCTGGCGAAAGAAAAAGGTTGCCAGCTGGCACCACTGCGGAGACGGATCTGCGAATAGGTATCTCTGCAGGTATTGGAGGCGGAAAGTGTGTAACTGGGAGCGGACACACACCACTCCCTGTCCACCCTCCTCCAAAGGGAGACACGCAACTCCCACAGAGACCCAATGCTTCCCCATCCAGAGAAAATCCATCAACTTCCTCTGGATCTTGTTGATAAATTCGGGGGTCGGACCCATGGCTATCAGCCGGTGCCAAAGCTGACTGGCCACTAGCTGATTAATCACCAGGGTTCTTCCCCTAAGGGAAAGCATTCTCGACAGATACACCCATGACCCCAGACGAGCAATGACCCGTTCTTCAAGATCACTGAAGTTTTCTGGGGCAGGGTCCTCTGCAGCAGACAGGTAGACTCCCAGATACTTGAGAGTATCGCTCCCCCACGAGATATTACGAAACGTGGGGGGCAAAGAGTCCACCTTTAAGGGACCCACCAAGATGCCGGAGCACTTGGACCAGTTGATCCGAGCAGAAGAGGCCGCGGTGTAGACCTCTTGACACTCCTGTGCCCGCTCTAGATCATCTAGGTCCTGGGCCACGAGGAGCACATCATCGGCATAAGCCGACAGGACTACCCGCATGTCGGGCTCCCGCAGCACCAGCCCGGTAAGCCTCTTCCTCAGTAGGCAGAGGAAGGGCTCAATGGCCAGCGCGTACAGTTGCCCAGACAGGGGGCACCCTTGACGCACTCCCCGACCAAACACAAAAGGTGCCGTCAGGGACCAGTTAATCTTCACCAGACACTCTGCAGAAGCGTACAGCATCTGGAGAAAGCCCACAAATTGTGGGCCGAAGCCAAACGCCCGCAGGGTCTGCATAAGGTAACGGTGATCCACTCTGTCAAACGCCTTCTCCTGATCTAGGGACAGGAAGGCGAGTGATAGACCAGTCCTCTGTGCGTAATGCATCAGGTCCCGGACCAGAAAAATGTTGTCATGAATGCTCCGGCCCGGGACAGTATAGGACTGGTCAGGGTGAATCACCTCTGCCAGTACGGACTTGAGCCTCAGCGAAAGCGCTTTGGCTACGATCTTATAGTCCGTGCTGAGCAGTGAGACCGGTCACCAATTAGAGATCTGACGGAGATCCCCCTTCTTCGGCAGCAAAGACAGTATTGCCCGCCGACACGAAAGTGGCATCTCACCGATCTCCAGGGCTTCGGCTAGGACCTCGGTGAAATCAGGTCCCAGCATCTCCCAGAAAAACCGGAAGAACTCCACAGTCAGCCCGTCTAGCCCCGGCGCTTTTCCGCGGGACATGAGACTGAGGGCTTCAGAGAGCTCGGCCAGAGTCAAAGGTAACTCAAGCCGCTCCCTTCCATCCTCACCGACCGTGGGAAGCCCCTCCCATAAGACCCTGCATTTATCTGGCTGGATGGACTCCGGAGAGAAAAGATCTACATAGAATCTCCGGGTTCTGTCCCGGATGCTCTCCGGGTCAGTCAGAGGGGTACCGTCCTCTGCCAACAGGCATGTGATATGTCTACGGTTTCCCCTCTTTTTCTCCAGCGTGTAGAAGAGGCGCGACCCGCGATCCATCTCTCGAAGGAAGTTGATGCGGGATCGCACATACGCCCCCCGAGCTCTCCGATCTTCCAATTCCCGGAGAGCGCACTTCCTCTCCATGTACATACTCTGCAGGTATTGGTCTCCCGCCACAGACAGCCGCTTCTCGAGATCGAGCACCTCCTCCCTGAGGGCCTCGATCTCAGCATCGCGCCGCCCGCTGGCACCTCTGGTGTACTCCTGACATACGAGGCGCAGATGAACCTTGCCCACGTCCCACCACTGCTCTAACGTGGCAAAGTCTGACCTGCAACCTCTCCAGGCCATCCAAAAGTCTCTGACCGACGTCGCAAACCCCTTGTCCTCCAACAACGAATTGTTGAAATGCCAATAAGCGGCCGAAGGTGCTGCAGGTAGCAGCATCAGCGTCACGGACGCACAATTGTGGTCCGAAAACGGCGCCAGCCTAATGGCACTGGACTGGGCTCGCGACAGGCTGTGGCTGGAAATATACAGTCTGTCGATCCGGGACCAGGACATCCGTTCACCCCTAAACACCCTAACATGGGTGAACTCAGTGGATGCCTCAGGATGTTGTTCTCGCCAGACGTCTACCAAGGAGTAGCGGGTGATGACCTCCCGCAAGGCCGACGCAGAACACGGGTGTGGCTCCTGACCATTCCGGTCCTTCCGAGCCTCGAGGGTACAGTTAAAATCACCCCCGAGCACCACGTATTCGTCCGCGTCGACTGTCTCCAGGTATTCAGACATTCTGACGAAGAACTGCCTTCTCAGGGGTCCGGTGGCAGGAGCATACACGTTCAGGAAATTAAACGTGTAGTCCTCGTGTCGGACCCTGATATGCAACAGGCGACCTGGAACAACAGCTTTGGCAAGCAGCAGCTCTGGTTGAAAGGACTCAGAGAACAGGGTCACCACCCCACTAGATGTTGAAGTGAGATGGCTGAAGAAGACACTGCCTCGCCACTCCAAATGCCAGCTGGCTTCAGCCTCTGGAGTGGTATGGGTTTCCTGCAGGAAACTCACAGAATACTTCCCCTTCTGCAAGAAGGAGAGTACCTGGAACCTGCGAAACCCATCCTTACAGCCGTTAACATTTAGCGTACCGATGCTTAACGCCATTGGTAATCAGGAGTTTTTTGGTTCCCCACAGGTGCTCAGGGTACTATACCCTGAGAAGCCTTTACGTGGTCTCGCATCACTTTTTCAAACTTCAGGACCCGAATATGGATAGCCCCAGAGATTTTGGCCTTGTGGTTGGCCCTGATGTAAACTCCGAGAGAGTGGAGAATGACCGAGGCATCTTTCCACTTCTCAAGGGCCAACTTCACCTTAAAGTTTTTATGCTTGCAGAGGGTATCCTCTAGGAAAGCATCTAGCTCCTTGGCAGGGATAACAGGGGTCAAAGAGTCCACCGACTCCACGGTGCCAGAAGACTCCTCACTGAGCCCCAACTCCCTAAGCTCCTCTTGACTGAAAGGCTCAAGACCCTCACCCTCCCCTGCGGGGGTCTCTCTCAGTCCTAGAGTGGGTTCCCCCTTCGGTGTTTCCACGAGGGGGTCCACTAAAACCTCCACTTCCAACCCCGGGGTAGGATGTTCAGGGGTATCTGGTGGCGGCATGGCAGAGGCAGCGGTTTCTGGAGTGACCTTTTGAACAAAAAAGGTACCCATTACCCTCCTGGTCTCCTCTATCGCCGTGTAAGTAAACGGAATGTTAGGGGCATCCGCCTCAAACACGGGAGGGCACTCTTTTGTAGGCACCCCAAGGAGAGAGTCTAGCCTGGCAGTCATCTTTGACAAAGACCAAAACTCCCCACTAAGAGGGCTCACGTCAGATAGCCTCCAGTTGAAATCCGAAGTGCTCACTAAAGCATCCCTACCTACACCTGCCTCCCCCTCTCCATCCTCAACCATGGGGGTCAGCCCTAGCCCATCCCCTACTTCTGGTGACGCAAAACCTGACTCCGCCTCAGGTGCGACACTCGAAGGCGGTACAACCGGAGGGGGATCTTGGCTGGCTCCAAAGATAGGTGCATTCGGCAAGGCAAATTCACCGAAGCACAATTCTCCTGGGGATGCTCTCCAACCGGGAGGGGCGTTGAGAGGCACCCCAACGTCTATATCTATGGGCAAGGCCTCATGCTGCTGAGCATTTTGGCCTTCCACCCCAGAGACGCTAGGTACCTTCAGTTGTATTCCCTCCAGAAATTCGAGGGGGGGGGGCTGTACGTATGTAGGATCCGGTTTACACTGGCTTATCGTAACCAGTGGGCCGGACAGGACCACCTTTTGCGGAACTGATGTTACGTTCCGCTTCAGAGACTTCAGAGAGTAAACGTAATACGGTTCACCCTCCTCTGCCTCCTCAATCACCCTCTTATTTGTTTTAAATTTCCTCTTTCTGGGGATTGATTCCCCAGGAGAGAGTGCCGCTACCTCCATAACAGGAGCTTCCTCCTGCTCCCCCACACTCTGTACGGTGCTTAAATTGGGGGTAAGGTGTTCTTGGGGGGGGGACAGCGACAACAGAGGGTGACTGTTGTGGGGTGACTTTTCCTTTCTCCCTCTTTGTAGGGGGGAGAGGTTCAGATGTCACTGTTTGAGTTGAGGCAGCGACATCTTCTGTGATCCCATGGGGGACCTGGGCCCTTGAGGTCTTTTCCTTCTCCCTCTGTTCTTTGGGGAGAGGTTCAGATGTCACTGTTTGAGATGGGCCAGTGACATCTTCTGTGGTCCCAGGGGGGGCCTGGGCCCTCAAGGGCTTTCCTTTCTCTCTCTTTCCTTGGGGGAGAGGTGTAGATGTCACTGCCCGAGATGGGCCAGCAACATCTTCTGTGGTCCCAGGGGGGGCCTGGGCCCTCAAGGGCTTTCCTTTCTCCCTCTGTTCTTTGGGGAGAGGTGCAGATGTCACCGCCCGAGATGGGGCAGCGACATCTGCTGTGGTCCCAGGGGGGGGCTGGGCCCCAAAGGGCTCCACCGCGGTGGGCACAGTGGCACAAGGTATTTCCCCTTGGGGGGAGACAGTGATAACAGAGGGTGGTCGCTCCAGGGCGACCCCCTCTCCTTCTCTCCGCTCTCCAGGGAGAGGTACAGAAGTCACTGTTCCAGATGGGACAGCAACATCTCTTGTGGTCCCAGGAGGGACCTGGGCCCCTGAGGGCCCCGCTGTGGTGGGCACAGCAGTACGGGGTGTCTTGGCAGAGGGAGGGGTGGGTGTAGGAGTTGGGATAGGTCCTCTGTTCCCTTTGGGGCAACTCCTACGAGTGTGCCCCAGCTCCTTGCACAGATAACATCTAATTCCCTCCGTGCCATAGAACACTGTGTACATTATGCCCTCGTAGGGCACCCTAAAAGAACCCTCCACAGATTCTGTGCTCCCCGGCAGCTGCACTTGTACCTGCCGCCTAAATGAGAGCACGTGCCTCAGCGCTCTATCCCTGCAGCCCAGCGGAATTTTTGTTATGGGAGACTTAATGTCTCCCAGGACTTGCAGGTGCAGCCGCATGAGGCTATCTGGGATGAAGGGGGGCACATTGGAGAGAATAATCCTAGTGCCTAACCCCTCCATGGGCTCTACGGGGATGTAGGTCCCCCCTACACTGATGCCTTTCTGCACCAGGGTGTGCGTGGCAGCCAGCGTACGGAGAAAGAAAATGCCCTTCCGTACATCTTGCTGGCCGCCACCACAGCAGAGGGACCCACAACGTCTGCCACAGCCCTAACATAAATCTCCATGCTAAGGCCAGGTGACATTGGGCACCTCACCCCAAGCTTCCTGCTCAGACAGGGTGTAGCCCCAGCATTGTTATTGCCGGGGCCGACGCCTGCAGCTGCCACCTGCACCCAAGTTGAACCTGGGACTGCAAGGGTTAAACTGACAAGAGGAGCTGGGGGAGGTGTGGCCAGGGCACTGGAAGTACCAGGCCTTGGGCTATGGTTGTTACTCCTAGGGGCCCCAGTTTTAGGAGTCTGATGTCCAGGTGTGGCCCCTGTTGCTGCACTAGTCCTGTTCCCCCCAGGCATGATGAAATAAGCCTCTAAGTAAGGGGAGGAAATAGTGCTTAGGGAGAGAGATGCAGGGAGGTAACTGTTTCTTTTAAGAACCAATTAACTATCTCTATGCACAGGGAGGGAATGAAAAACAGCTTTTAAAACCTGCTGTAATCTTCTCTTTCTCCCTTTAATTATTTAACTCTCTCTCTCTTATAAGAAACCACACACAAAAAAAGAAGGTTTTAAAGTAAGACACAGAGCTCTCAATTGCAAATGAAAAAGAAAGAAATCAGGCTTTAAATTAAATTGAAAACTGGAAGTAAAAAACAACCAGAGGTGGGGGAGGGGAGAGGGGTTGAGACTGCAATTCCTGCCAGCCAAATTGCAGCTTTGCTGGGTTGAAATACAGCAGCCTCTGGGTGAAAACAAAAACGGTTTTTAAACCTGAAAAAAAACCACCCAAACCCTCTACAAAAACCACTGTATACTCACAGTATACTCCCCCACAGATCCACACCAAAGTATACCAAAAAATAAAGAATAAAAAAGAAAAAAAAGAAAGAATACAACCTGATTCTTCAGCAATTGCCTGGGAACTCTGAGTGGAAGAGAAGCAGGCTCCAGCACAGCTACACACAGGAAAACAGGGCCTATGCAGAACCCTTCCTTTTACCTCTCTGTATGAGGGGGAAGAACCATAATAGATTCATTACCTGCAGCAAGATGAGACACTCCACCATTAAAAAGGGGGAGTTGACGTGAGCTCTGGGGGAGGTGCCACAACCTCCATACAACTGATAACAGTCAGAAATTAATTAAACACACAAACCCAGCAAGCTCAAACGCCCACACCCTCCTAATATTGACTATATGCAATGCCACATAGAGTGCAACTTGGCTGTGGCACATGAATATAGGAAAACACAGGGGGTGCCCAGTGCTACATCCAAATGACAAAACATACATGGTAATAATTACAAGAAATGATGCTTCAATACTAATAACATTGCTAATGCTAATAATAAAAAATGGTTTTTTAGTTAGAAATTTTGGCCAAAACATCATAAGCTTGCACACCAAACGTCAAGGTAAACCATAATAAGTGCAAGTCCTACACTACACTGCATTTGTTCCCAATACCTCTGTATGAGGGGGAAGAACCATAATAGATTCATTACCTGCAGCAAGATACATATACATATATATATATATATATATATATATATATATATATATATATATATATATATATATATATATATATATAATATATGTATAGTGACAGAAACCAGGGGATGGTAATAAATTCCATATATAGGGCTCCCAGGATACTGAACAGTTTCTATCCTCTTTGGCCTGGGAGTGCAGCCTTATAATACATGCACTCCATCCCACAGTTTGGCAAGCGGTGGAACTGAGGGATGAGAGATCCAGACCAGAGTTTGTCTGCTGCCTGATTTCTGTCACCTGTCATGCTAATTAGAAATCAGGTATGTAAGACTGATTTCCTGTTTCCTCTCCCCAAGAGCCTGGGGACAGGAAGGCTGCTGAAGTAGAGAGGGAAAAAGCCTCTCCCCAAACAGGTTAAATCATTCTGTTCTTTCTGTCGAAGACTGCAAAATTACTTATTTTGTTGGTGGAAGTGGAAAAGCCACTTCAACCCTGAGTCAGGGAATATCTAAGTTAAGTTATCGCTCAGGTGAGCAGCTTTTTGTTTTGCTATATTTCTGTTGTATGCACTGTGGCACTCTCAGTGCCTGGGACTGAATAAACCAGGCATAGCCTGTTTAAAGGAACAGCACGTGACGCCTCATCATTTAACCTACCCTAAAAGACCGTGTTCTAACAGTCCCGGACTGACGGCGGAGCCCCGGAGTAAGCCGTTTGTCACATATGGTGGAGAATGCGGGCAGAACACTAAAAGGTCTGCGGGTTAAAGAACGTTAAAAAAAAAAAAAAAAAAAGTTTTTTTTTCTCTCCAAACAAGATGGAAGACGTGGTGAGTGCGCTGGTACGCAATGTCGCTGTCCAGAAAGACGCGAATGAAACCCAGCAACAGCTGTTAATAGCCCAGCAAAAGACTAATGCTAACCAGCAAGAGACTAATGCAGCCCTGCAACAGGCAAATGAAACCCAGCAACAGCTGTTAATAGCCCAGCAAAAGACTAATGCAAACCAGCAAGAGACTAATGAAAACCAGCAACAGACGAATGCAGCCCAACAAGAGACGAATGCAGCTCTGCAAATCGCGAATGCAAACCAGCAAGAGACAAACCGCTTGCTGAGAGAGGAGCAACAACGGTTCGCCCAGGGCTTACACCAGGAACTCGAGATCCTGAGGGGGACTATCAGTAACCTTCCACTGGCAGAGGAAGCCCCAGTCCCGAAAATGATCAGGGCAAGCCACTACCTCCAGAAGATGGGGCCCTCGGATGATGTGGAAACCTATCTTCTCACGTTTGAACGCACGGCACAGAGAGAGGGATGGCCAGAAGCTGAGTGGGCCAGTTTAATCGCACCCTTCCTAAGCGGCGAATCCCAGAAGGCTTACTTTGATCTAGAGCCAGCCGAAGCTAACGTCTATGCAAAATTGAAGTTTGAGATCCTCGCCCGCCTCGGCGTAACCACGGCTGTTCGTGCCCAAAGATTCCACGCATGGTCCTTCATGTCGGATAAAGCCACCTGAAGCCAGATGTATGACCTCATCCACCTCGCTCGGAAGTGGCTACAACCCGAGATCAACTCAGCAAGCAACATCGTGGAACGGTTGGTCATGGACCAGTTCTTGAGGAAACTTCCCTCTGCCCTACGCAGTTGGGTCAGTCAGAGTGACCCCCACAATGCAGACGAGCTGGTGGCCCTCGTAGAAAGGTACCATGCAGCAGAAGAGCACCCGCAACCCATAGTCGTGGAGCAACCCCACTACCCAAGGTTCCAGGACTCTTCCAGAGACGGTAAAAGGTACCAGGGTTAAGGGGGGCTGAAGAGCGACGACCGCCTTCACACAGCACCAGTAACAATGGCTCGCACACTAAGGGCAACAGCCAACATGGCGAGCCGAAAAAAGGCCCTAAGTGGGACACAGACTATGTACCTAAATGTGTAAATTGTTATGAGAGGGGCCATACCGCGTAAATCTGCCCACTAAATGCTGAACCCATGCAATGCAACAGTGTTGAACCTTATTCGCTGTGGTCCCAATGTATGGGCCCTAGCCCTGAGGACCCCTTGAATAACCATCTGTGGGCATTTGTAAAGGTAAATGGTAAGAGGGTTCGGGCACTTCTTGACTCTGGGAGCATGGTCACACTAGTGTCCGAATACCTGTTGCCCATTAAGAAGAAACAGGTAAACAGTTCACAAAGAGTGTCAATTTGTTGTATACATGGGGATAATCACGAATATTCCACTGTTGATGTTTTTTTTAAAACAGAGTTTGGTTCTTCAGATTTCAAAGTGGGTATAGTACCCAAACTGGCACATGAAGTGTTAATAGGGACCGACTTTCCCCATTTTCTAAAAATGTGGTCCTCCTCTCAGAAAAGCGCCCAGAGTTCGATAGCGGACCATAACGAAGTAACAGAAGAAACAAATCCTTTCCCTTTTTCAGAAATAGAGGTTGACGAGTGCCCAAATAAGAAGGGGAAAGAGGAAGAGTGCTGTAAAATTCCCTTCCCTATGGCTACCTTGGTAGGGAATACCCCAAATCAAGATGTTGAACAGGCACTTACCACCCCAGAACAGGATAAGACCCTCGCTGACCTAGAGGTCAGTCCTGGGAGTTTTAAGAAGGCCCAGTGGGAAGACCCCACATTAGCAGTAGCAAAGGGGAATATACGGGACCAGAATAGCACTCCTGGCCAACCAGATAGGTCACTTGCCTACCCCTACTTCGAGGTAGAGAATGACCTAGTATATCGGGTTGATAAAAGGAAATCAGTTACAACTAAACAATTGTTGGTACCACGGACATTCCGTTATGTAGTATTACACCTCGCACATAGTCACCCATTGGGGGGACACCTAGGGGTGGAAAAGACAAAAGAAAAGGTTCTCCGAAGCTTCTATTGGCCTGGGGTTCTGGCAGAAAATACAAATTATTGCTCCTCATGCCCAGAATGTCAGATCACCGCCCCGTTCAAAGCGTACTGTAGCCCATTGGTACCCCTTCCCATAATAAAGGTGCCATTTGACCGGATTGCTATGGATCTAGTAGGACCCCTAATAAAGTCCGCTAGGGGACATCAGCATATATTGGTAATATTAGATTATGCCACCCGATATCCGGAAGCAGTTCCCCTACATAGCACCTCTGCTAAAAACATAGTAAAAGAGTTAATAGTTCTGTTTTCCAGGGTCGGAATTCCTAAAGAGATCTTATCTGACCAAGGAACACCATTTATGTCCCAAGTAACAAAAGAGTTATGTAAACTCCTAGAAATCAAGCATCTCAGAACCTCAGTCTATCATCCACAAACAGATGGTTTAGTGGAACGGTTCAATAAAACCTTAAAGAGCATGTTACGCCGGGCGGTCGATAAGGATGGGAAAAACTGGGATTGTTTGTTACCATACCTGTTATTTGCCATTAGGGAAGTTCCCCAATCATCCACAGGCTTCTCCCCGTTTGAACTATTGTATGGCCGACACCCAAGGGGCTTACTGGATATAGCCAAAGAGACTTGGGAACACGAGGTTACCCCTTACAGAAGTGTAATAGAGCATGTTGCCCAGATGCAGGACCGCATAGCTGCAGGCCTACCTATAGTGAGGGAACACATGGAAAAAGCTCAAGAAGCACAGAGGAATACGTATAATAAGGGTGCTAGGGTCAGAATTTTTTTCCCAGGCGATAGGGTGCTAGTTCTGGTTCCCACCGTAGAGAGTAAATTCCTTGCTAAGTGGCATGGGCCATATGAGGTCTTGGAAAGAGTGGGAGAAGTAAATTATTAGGTGAGACAGCCAGGTAGGAGGAAACCTGAGCAAATTTACCATATAAACCTACTTAAGCCCTGGAAAGATAGAGAGGTCTTGTTAACCTTAGTACCCCCAGGTCAGTCAGAGAATCGAGAAACTGACCCAGAGGTTAGCATAGCTGAAACCCTGTCCGTTCATCAGAAACGAGAGGTTCAGAATTTAGTGAGAAGAAACAAAGAAGTCTTCTCTACACAGCCAGGTAGAACTAGCGTAATTGAACATGACCTAGTCTCTGAACCGGGGGTCCGAGTTAACCTTAAACCGTACCGAATCCCAGAGGCCAAAAGAGAGGCTATAAGTTTAGAGGTTAAAAAAATGCTAAAACTAGGCGTAATTGAGGAATCCCAAAGTGGGTGGAACAGCCCTATAGTCTTAGTCCCAAAGCCAGATGGTACAGTACAACAAGTTTTTGTAATGACTACCGGAAACTAAACGCGGTGTCAAAATGTGATACTTATCCTATGCCCAGGGTAGATGAACTTGTAGAGAGACTGGGCAAAGCCCGATATCTCACAACCCTAGACCTAACAAAAGGGTACTGACAGGTTCCCCTCACAGAAAGGGCAAAAGAAAAGACAGCCTTCTCAACCCCAGACGGCCTCTTTCAGTATAAGGTGCTGCCTTTTGGCTTACATGGAGCTCCCGCCACATTCCAAAGAATGATGGATAAAATTTTAAAACCACATGCTCGGTATGCTGCCGCCTACCTGGATGATGTGGTAATCCATAGTGAAGATTGGCAATCCCACCTTCCAAAGGTCCAAGCTGTGCTCGACGCAGTTCGGTCTTCTGGACTAACTGCTAACCCCGCTAAATGCACTATTGGTCTGGAGGAGGCCAAGTATCTGGGGTATTCTATTGGCAGAGGTTTACTCAAACCCCAAACACTCAAAGTAGAGGCGATACAAAATTGGCCAAGGCCAGTTACAAAAAAACAAGTAAGGACCTTTTTGGGGTTAATTGGGTACTATAGAAGGTTTATTCCCAATTTTGCAACTAAGGCAACCCCACTAACCGACCTCACAAAAGCAAGAGGACCGCTAATGGTAAAGTGGTCCCCCGAAACCGAACAGGCCTTTAGAAGCCTGAAAGAAGCTCTCTGTGCCCAACCAGTGTTGGTCACACTGACTTCTCCAAAGAGTTCGTAGTCCAAACCGACGCATCTGAGGTAGGGCTGGGCTCGGTACTCTCCCAGGAGTCGCAAGGTGAGGAGCACCCCATCCTTTATTTAAGTAGGAAACTAAATCCCCAGGAGAAAAATTACTCCATAGTCGAGAAAGAGTGTCTCGCAATAAAGTGGGCTGTAGAGACGCTCAAATACTACCTGTTGGGGAGAAAATTCCGGTTGGTCAGAGATCATGCACCCCTTACCTGGATGTGTCAAAACAGAGAAAAGAATGCTAGAGTGACCAGGTGGTTCCTAAGCCTACAACCCTTTAAATTTTCTGTGGAACACAGGTCAGGGCACAAACATGGCAATGCTGACGGGTTAAGGATGCACTCCCTAATATCCATGGTCGCTCATCCCTCGAGGTCTGAGCTTGGGGGGAGGATATGTGACAGAAACCAGGGGATGGTAATAAATTCCATATATAGGGCTCCCAGGATACTGAACAGTTTCTATCCTCTTTGGCCTGGGAGTGCAGCCTTATAATACATGCACTCCATCCCACAGTTTGGCAAGCGGTGGAACTGAGGGATGAGAGATCCAGACCAGAGTTTGTCTGCTGCCTGATTTCTGTCACCTGTCATGCTAATTAGAAATCAGGTATGTAAGACTGATTTCCTGTTTCCTCTCCCCAAGAGCCTGGAGACAGGAAGGCTGCTGAAGTAGAGAGGGGAAAAGCCTCTCCCCAAACAGGTTAAATCATTCTGTTCTTTCTGTCTAAGACTGCAGTTACTTATTTTGTTGGTGGAAGTGGAAAAGCCACTTCAACCCTGAGTCAGGGAATATCTAAGTTAAGTTATCGCTCAGGTGAGCAGCTTTTTGTTTTGCTATATTTCTGTTGTATGCACTGTGGCACTCTCAGTGCCTGGGACTGAATAAACCAGGCATAGCCTGTTTAAAGGAACAGCACGTGACGCCTCATCATTTAACCTACCCTAAAAGACCGTGTTCTAACAGTCCCGGACTGACGGCGGAGCCCTGGAGTAAGCCGTTTGTCACAATATATATATATATATATATATATATATATATATATATATATATATATATATATATGAAAAACGAAAAAAAGAAAGCGCCCGATCCTAGTGCAATATGTAAAAAATAAAATGTAATATTCCCAATAAAAAGTGGTGTCCTCCGGAAGCAAACCGCATGTGTTATGGGTATCACACACATTCCCAGTAAGATATACATATCTTTTTCCATCTATCAATCAATCTTACTGGGAATGTGTGTATATGTATGTGTAGCCATGTGTAAAATTGGTGTACATATCTCTTTCTCATGCTGGCAGTAAACCTGGTAAGTATGCAGAATTGCCAGTAGTAGTCATCATGGAGGTCTGCCCTCAACCCCTGGTGGTGTGTAAGATAGTAGCCAAGGAAGTGACAGCCTGTCTGTGTCCCCTGTTAGTGACACAGAGAAAAGGTGGGTCTTTCTGGAAGCTGATATATTGCACAGCACTTCCTAAAGTTAGTTCAGTTGGTTTTCTGACTCTGTTCAGTAAGAGGCACGTGGAGGTCTGCAACAGTGTTGCAGTGGTCTGATGCAAGAGCTGTGAGTCTGTGCAGCTCTGAGCAGAGAGACAGAGAAGCTGGTGAATCTCTTTGAGAGGAGAGGTGGAGAGCAACTCTATTAGTGGAGAAGGAACCTTCCTAATGGAGTGCAGCAGAGGAATGAGCGGCTAAGCTGCTAGCTGTGAGGGGCAGCTGGCCCATACCACCATGCCAATAAAGATGTCCTTGATAAAAGATACCCTCATGTATGAGTCTGGAATTACTATGCAGAGGAAGGCACCACAGAGGAGTTCCTCATCAGAACCATCCCCATGCGGACGCAGGGATTCTGATGAGGTGGAGGCGCTGCACTGGATATAGGTAGGACTCATGCACACTACCTCAGCTGCCTGTCGGGGTTGGCATTCCCCACACAACATCATGCGGGAGATTCATGAGTCCTGTTGCCAACAGGTGCACCACCAGACACGACCATGTAATGGGGACTGGTTAGACCACAGGGGCCAATGTGAGATTGGGTGGGTCAGGCTAGGCCAGAAAATCCGTTACATATGTATGTATGTATGTATGTATGTATGTATGTATGTATGTATGTTTTAGGTAAGTGGGGGTTTTGTATGCATTTGGGGGTGGGGTAGGTCATATATATTTTGGGGTGGGAAGTTTTTTGCATTGGGGGTGGGAAGTTTTTTGGTATATATCTTGTGGGGGGAATTGTGTGTTGGGGGGACGGAGTGAGAGAGCGTGGGGTAATTGACGAAGGGAGAGGAGAGGGGGTGAGTGAGAAAAAGAGGGAGTAAGAGAGTGAGAAGCAGGGGAGAGAAATACATGCGAGGCGGGAGAGTGAGATGGGGTGAGACAGAAGAGAGAGAAATACATGGGATGGGGGGGAAGAGAGGGGGCTCGTGAGATGTGAAATGGGGGAGGGGTGGCGGGCAATACCGCCAACACGGGGGGGGGGGCCTGCTTAAAATGTTTGTCCCGTGCCCCACGATTTCTGTTGGCGGCCCTGCCCTGGGTTATCACTGCTATGCAGATGACACTCAGCTCTACTTATTCTTTGCACCAGGTTCGAAGGACCAATTATCAGTAATCAATAGATGTTTATCTGAGCTTCTATATTAATGAGTGCCAGTTGGTTGAGGTTAAATCCTGATAAGAAAGAAGTGCTTGTGGTGAATGCTCACTGTCGAAAGACAACAAGACTGCAACTAGGTCAACCAGCTGGCCTTAAACTTGAGGACAGCAAACCACTACAAATTAGTGGTTTTATTGGTGATAAATGGTCACTCTGATAGTTAGTGTAGCATATGCAGGTGATGGTAGGTAGAATAGAGTTAACAAGCAGAGAAAGAAAATGGAGAACTGATGGTGCAAGTGGAGGACTGATGAGTGGACAAGCAGCATGGTGTGAATATATTACCAAATAAGGAATTTAAGATCAACAGTTTTATAAATTGTAAAAGTCAATTTGTGATTTATCTAATAACATGTGGTTGTGGCAAGAGGTATGTGGGGAGGACGACTAGAGCCATTAAGGTCAGGATGTTAGAGCATTTAAGGCTCATAAAATTGAGAGACACTAATCATCCAGTCTCAAAACATTTCACTGAATGTGGTCAGGGAGGAATTAATAATTTTTCCTTTTTGGGGATTGAATCAGTTATTTCTAAATCTAGAGGAGGTGATCATATCAACCTTCTGGACCGTAGGGAGGCGTATTGGATCTTCACTCTCCAAACGCGCTTCCCTATGGGCTTGAACATTGACTGGCAACTAACACATTTTTTGTAAACATTTTTGTGATAGACGTATTATGGTGTAATTAGTTGGTAATACAGATTAAATAAGACAATTGTCATTATATTGGACATTATATTCTTATCATTATAACCTTTGAACCTATGCCTTATCATGCAAATATTATGCTAATATGTAAGCTTAAATTGTTCTTTGATGTATCTTGTGGATAATACACTGGCGACACACTTTATTCGAGCTCGGCTAGTCCCACGAATTCGGGTATACCCGGGTGTATTGAGGTTTGTGACTGTTTTCTGCCCGAGTGCATTGAGGTATTTTTCAGGCAGGGATTGAAGCATTTTATTCCCGCTGGCTGCAATACTGCACAGTATATATATATATACTGCATTATAATTCATGAATTTATGCCATCTGGTAGACACGCGAAGCATTGCAGCCTATTAAATCCTAATCATTATCATTTAACAGATCAGCCGCCCGTCAGCCAGGCATGAACCCAGGCTGGGAAGGCAAATGCAACGGGGCTTGTCAGAGGTGAGGAGCGGCGCATTCCAGGTATCTGCCAGGTACATACTGGGTATTTGCTCGAATAAAGTGTGTCGGTGCAGTACTTCATATTTTATAATGGTTGTATTTCCCTGGTTCCTATGATTTAGGTACACAATCTGTGTTATGCAGTATGTATGTGTAATATGTTTTTAAATTTACTTTTCTTGCACATTTTTTTAATCATGTCTAAAGGTTTTTATTTTCAACTTTATTTTGTATATAACTTAGTTGCAACACAGCTAGTTTTTTAATCCACCTTGTTCATGTTTTTCCTTGATATAATAGTACCCTTTATTAAGCATTAGTTTAGTTTAATATAGCTTTATTTCGTTTAATTATGCTTGTCCAGTTAGCAGCAATGTATTTTGTGCTGCTGGAATGGTCAATAAAGCTTTGTTATTGTGTTCCTATGTTTGCCCACATCCAAAATGGCCACACTGCCTTTGGTACTTCCTTTTGCCCTTAGATCGGCACTGAGTCGCTCTGTTATGACGTCATCAGGGTCTGATTTTTGGCGCGAAATGGCCCACAGGTAAGAGGGTATATAATGGATGTTATTACATTGTGTTTTATCCTTGAAAAAGAACGCTGCGACGTTCGAAATGCATTGGATGGGTCTTTTGCCACATTAAAGTGCCCTTTTAATCATTTTTTTGTCCTGGTTTCTTCCTGCTCCGTTTGTGCTGGTGCGCTTTTTGGTCTCCCTTTTCCCTGTATTGCATTGAGTAGCTGCACAGCCTGCCTGCCTGCCCTACCAGGATGTGAGTATTTGCATATTTTTCAGGGGAACCTGCCAATGAGACTGATGGTGAGTGGGTTGCACCACACACCACCTGTCTTCAGGAGGATAGTACCCATTATATGACACAATAGGTACTATATCAATTGTTAGTACCCTGGTACAGTGGTCTGGCTTATTATCATTTTGAGATATACCTGCATTTGAGCGCTTCAGCTATTTTCCATATTGCAATATATACAGGTTGGAGCCGCACATGCATAGGTTTTTTGGAGCTTAATCTTTGAATTTAAAAGGAAGATCCCTAATTTTTATATTTTTGCTTTTTATACACTTTTATACTGTAGTTACTTTTTTGTGGCTTCAGTACCCCCTTTGTGTTCCATTATATTGGTATGGAGGAACCAGGGGATAATATGGATGAATTAGAAGATATTTCAGATACTTATTTTTTCAACACTTGTGATGATACACAGAGAAAAAAACAAGCTTTACGTGTGTTTGATAACATTGTGGATTTGGATACCACTGACATCTCTGATCTCAAAATCCACTTTCAAAAATTGGAAAGTTTATTGATTCATAAGAACCGCTTATGGTGGGACATTATAAGCCTGGAGAACTATGCTAAATGTAAAAGGATCCCAAGAGGACTAAGGGTTAAAAAAGCCCCCTCCTTTGGTTTTCCGGATGTGGATTTTGAAAATAGATGGGTGACAGCCCTCAATGACTGCTCTTTTCGTTTGATGGAGTTAATAGTGTTTCAGAAAATGAAGGAGAAAGATCAGCTTGATATTCAAATCACAGAACTGCAAAAAAACCTATACAGTTTCAAAGGTTTAAAGGGCTTTAAGGAATTTGATGTTATTCTCTCCAAAACGGTAAAAAATGTGGAATGTGGTATTACAGTGGCGACACAGTTTATTACACTGCGGCCAGATCCGCAAGCCGGGAGATTTCCCGGCTTGCTAGTGGCCGCCCCTCGGCGTGCCGCGCGTCATAGACGCGCGGTCACGCGTCTTCGGGAGCCTGCGCCCCCTGCACGTGCGTCCAGGGCTCCCCGAGGGAGCCCTGGTGTCCCCCGATCGCGGGACGGCGGCAGGGGGTTCCGGGGGACCCGGCGGACCCGGCAGCGGTAGGGAGAGCGCCCCGATCGGAGGGCGCTCTTCCGCTGCTTCGGCGCGCGCCCGTCACCCTCGGGTGCGCGCCAAGCTACTGCTGCGGCCAAGAACGGGCAAATGCTCGAATAAACTTGGCCGCAGCAGTATGTCTAAAAAACAAAGTAAATATGATCGGGACAGATATGACTATGAAAAGAACCAGGTTTACCATTGGCAGAGGATAAATTCTATTCAGGAAAGATCAAATAACAAAGATAAATCATTCATTCAGTTTAAATCTACTCCCAATAAGTCCATTTTAAAATCTAAGAATGTGGATTATCAGAGTGGCGAATCTGATGTTTCAGATGCAGAAACTGCCTCTACCTCTCATTCTGTATCTTTTGTCAATACATTTGAGAATGATGATCATCGTGGTCGTGGAGCTCCATCTAGGGGGCGAGGGAGGGGTGGACGCACCTTTTGGGGTCAACCACCTAGGTCTGATTCTGGTCAGGACCAGTCCCAGGATGCTTTTTCTTATCAAAATGTTAATCAACAGAGACAGCAACAGCAACAACCAAAATCTTTCCCTTTATTTCAAAAGGACACAAGAGAATCAGAAAGGGAAGAGGGGGGGAGGAGGAGGGGGCTACAGGTCCGCCTCCAAAAGGAAGAAGTTTTGAATGATATATCTAATGTTATAAATATTTCAGGAACTGCTCTCTCTCCTACAGAGTTGTCACTACTGGATAAAGGCCTAAAATTTTCACCTTCAATGAACTTTAATTTGTTCGAAACCACTATTGATGTGTATAAGTTTGTTCGGAAATTATCCTTGAAAAAGTTTTTTGACAATTTTATTCCAAATGTTACTAGGTCGACCGGAGATGAGGATTTAGATGGGGGGCCATCACACGCTACCGAGAGTGATGTCCCCTCATCCGACTCTGTTCCTCCGGTATCTATTGCTTTACATACATTTAATGATTTTTGTACCCTGCAAGATATGAATGATCTTTTATCTGAACAGACGGTTGATGATGTTAATATTCCTACATTTTCTGAATGGAATTCAGGCCTAAAAAGGAGTTCTGTGTTCTACCCCACTCATGCCAAGGGTCAATTTCTGACTATGTTTGAAAATCTGGTTATAAGAGACCTTCGTCTTCTAGCTCAGGGATTTTCCCTATCCTATATAGATCACTAGCTGAGAGCCCCGGCGTTGCCCGGGATGTTTGTGGTGTGGGGGTGGCATTTGGGTGGGGAGTGGTCCACGCGGCCCATGTGCGGTGGTAGTGCTGCTGTGGCTGTACTTATGGTGATTGTATCGGTGTGCTGATTTGGGAGGGTTTGGTGCTGATGTGGGGGTGCGGATGTGGGTGTGCCGATGGGGGAGGTGCAAAGGTGGCGATGTGTGAGTGCTGATAGTGTTGATGGGGGCTGGGAATGGCGGGGAGCCGAGAATGCCAGTGTGCTAGGGGGGCATGGGATACCGGTGTGCTGATGTGGTGGTGCTGGGGATAGTGTGTGTGTGTGTGTATGTGTGTGTGTGTGTGTGTGTGTGTGTGTGTGTGTGTGTGTGTGTGTGTGTGTGTGTGTGTGTGTGTGTGTGTGTGTGTGTGTATGTGTACGTGTGTGTGTGTATACATGTGTGTGTGTATACATGTGTGTGTGTGTATACATGTTTGTGTGTATACATTGTATGTATGTGTGTGTGTGTGTGTGTGTATACATGTGTGGGTATGTGTACGTGTGTGTGTATACATGTGTGTGTGTATACATGTGTGTGTGTGTATACATGTGTGTGTGTATACATGTGTGTGTATACACATGTGTGTATACATGTTTGTGTGTGTGTATACATGTTTGTGTGTATACATGTGTGTGTATACGTGTGTGTGTGTGTGTATATACGTGTGTGTGTACATTATGTGTGTGTATACCTGTGTGTATACGTGTGTGAGTGTATACGTGTGTGTGTATGTCTCCATATGTGTGTGTGTGTACGTGTACATGTGTGTGTGTGTACGTGTCCATGTGTGTGTGTGTGTGTGTCTACGTGTACATGTGTGTGTGTGTACGTGTCCGTGTGTGTGTGTGTCTACGTGTACATGTGTGTGTATACGTGTACATGTGTGTGTCTACGTGTACATGTGTGTGTCTACGTGCGTGTACGTGTGTGTGTGTGTGTGTGTGTGTGTGTGTGTGTGTGTGTGTGTGTGTGTGTGTCTGTGTTTGTGTATACGTGTGTGTGGGAAGGGGAGGGGGAGGAGGTGGGAAGGGGGGGAGGTGGTGGGAAGGGGGGGGAGGTGGTGGGAAGGGGGGGAGGTGGTGAGGAGGGGGGAGGTGGTGGGAGGTTGTAAGGGGGGAGTGAAGTGGGGGTGAAGGGGGGGGGGGGGTGGAGGGGAGGTGAAGGGGGGGGGTGGAGGGGAGGTGAAGGGGGGGGGGAGGGGAGGTGACGGGGGGTGGGGTGGAGGGGAGGTGAAGGGGGGTGGGGTGGAGGGGAGGTGAAGGGGGGGGTGGAGGGAGGTGAAGGGGAGGTGAAGGGGGGGGTGGAGGGGAGGGGGGGGGGTGGAGGGGAGGTGAAGGGGGGGGTGGAGGGGAGGTGGAGGGGAGGTGGAGGGGGGAAGGGGGGAGGAGGGGGGAAGAGGGGGGAGGAGGGGGGAAGAGGGGGGAAGAGGGGGGAAGGGGGGAGGTGGTGGGGTGGAGGGGAGGGGGGAGGTGGTGGGGTGGAGGGGAGGTGAAAGGGGGGTGGAGGGGAGGTGGGTGGAGAAGAGGTGAAGGGGGGGGTGGAGGGGAGGTGAAGGATGGGGTGGAGGGGAGGTGAAGGGGGGGGTGGAGTGGATTTGAAGGGGGGGTGGAGGGGAGGTGAAGGGGGGTGGAGGGGAGGTAAAGGGGAGGTGGAGGGGGGCTGGAGGGGGGTGAAGGGGAGGTGGAGGGGAGGTGGAGGGGGGGTGGAGGGGGGGTGGAGGGGGGGTGAAGGGGAGGTGGAGGGGGGGTGAAGGGGAGGTGGAGTGAAGGGAGGGGGAGGTGGAGGGGAGGTGGAGTAAAGGGAGGGGGAGGTGGAGGGGAGGTGAAGGGAAGTGGAGGGGAGGGGTGGGTGAAGGGAGGTGGAGGGGAGGGGTGGGTGAGGGGAGGTGGAAGGGAGGTTGAGGGGAGGTGGAGGTTGAGGGGAGGTGGAGGTTGAGGGGAGGTGGATGGGAGGGTGAGGGGAGGTGGAGGGGAGGGTGAGGGGAGGTGAAGGGGGGTGAGGGTAGGTGAAGGCCGCTCAGTCACCCGTCCGGCCGCTCACTCACCCGTCCGGCAGCTCCCTCACCCGTCCGGCCGCTCCCTCACCCGTCCGGCAGCTCCCTCACCCGTCCGGCAGCTCACTCACCCGTCCAGCAGCTCCCTCACCCGTCCGGCAGCTCACTCACCCGTGTTGTGGCCGCTCCCCCGCTGTGTCCCGGGCGCTCGCTCCCCACTGACTGTAGCGGCGCCGGGGGGGGGTGAGGTGAGGGGTGGGTGAGGGGAGGTGAAGGGGGGTGAGGGGAGGTGAAGGGGGTTGAGGGTTGGGTGAGGGGAGGTGAAGGCCGCTCACTCACTCGTCCAGCCGCTCCCTGAGGCAGGAGGCCCGCGCTTCCCCTATCCGGTAGCGGCGCACGTGAGGGGGAGAGCAGGAGGCCCGGGCCGCGCTTCCCCTCTCCGGTAGCGGCGCACGTGGGGGGGAGTGCAGGAGGCCCGGGCCGCGCTTCCCCTCTCCGGGAGCAGGAGGCTCGGGCCGCGCCGCGAGGGAGGAGGAGGCTGGAGTTTGCTGCTCTCCGCGGCGCAAGGTGAGGGTGATGGTGCGGCTGGGGATGTTGCGGAGCGTGGGGATTTGGGTGAGGTGGGGAGGGGGGAGAGAGTGAGGGGCACCGGGAGGGTGTGTGTGTGTGTGTGTGTGTGTGTGTTTTTTTTTTTTATTATTATTTTTTGTTTGGCCCGTCACTCTGCCTCAGGCCAATGAGAGGTGCGGGGGCGGGCAGGCCAAGGGACCAATGAGATTGCCGCTAGGGACGCAGACATACAGTGAACTCAGAAATATATAGTAGATGACAATTTGAATCAAAGTGAACGTTTAGCTTTAAAATCTTTGAAAAATAATTCTGCATTGGTCATTAAGAGTGCGGACAAGGGGGGTGCGGTGGTGGTGCAGGGCAGAGACGGTTACATCAGGGAGGCATTACGCCAACTGGATGATGGCCGGTCCTATCGTGTACTATCCTCCGACCCCACACCGCAATTCTTGGAGTTCCTTGTAGAACTGGTTGACTCAGGTGTTATTATGGAAGTTCTGTCGAAGGACGAGGTTAAATTAATTATTCCATCTCATCCCATTATTCCTATCTTCCACCATCTCCCAAAGATCCACAAGACATTGGTCGACCCTCCAGGTCGTCCCATTGTCTCTAGTATTGGATCTTTGGGAGATGGTCTGTCAAGATATGTTAATGGTTTTCTTCAGCCATTTGTTAGGAAATTGCCCTCATTTATACGGGACTCTGGTGATCTTCTTGATCAGATCAAAAATGTTAAATGGGGTAATGATTACCTGTGGGTAACACTTGATGTTACCTCTCTGTATTCTGTTATACAACATGACCATGGTTTGGCAGCGGTCCGCCAATTTATTGAGATACCAGAAATATCAATTTTTCAATCGGCTTTTATTTTGGACGCTATACACTTTTTACTCACGCACAACTTTTTCACATTTAATGGTAAGTTTTATTTGCAACTTATTGGCACTGCTATGGGTACAAGTTTTGCTCCTTCTTTTGCGAACTTATTTATGGGATGGTGGGAAGCACTTTTTATTTATTCGAGCACTAATTTATTTCGTCACAATATTGTTTTTTATAAAAGATTTGTGGACGACCTAATTATTATATGGAGGGGGGATGTCACTACACTTCACACTTTTGTATCTTATCTTAATAATAATCTTTATAATCTAAGATTTACATTAAATTTTAATTTCCATCACATTGAATTTCTGGATTTACAATTATTTGTAGACATAGACAAAAAAATCCAAACGGATGTTTATAGGAAGCAAAATGGCAGGAACACCTTTCTTAGGGCGGACAGCTGCCACCCATCCCATGTCATAAAGGCCATACCAAGGGGACAGTTCCTCAGACTGAGAAGGAATTGTTCCACTATGAGTGGTTTCCTTTCTCAGTCTGAGGAACTTACAAGGAGATTTTTGGAAAGGGGATACCCCAAATCACATTTAGCAATTGCATTTGAAAAAACATTACATACAGAGAGAGCATCATTGTTGCCCACACATCCAATTGGAGATTCTCGCCTTGCTAACAATGTTAAGACAATTGGTATTAAACAGGACTCACATGGACTGACAGAATTAAAAAACAAATGTCCTCTTTTTATTTCACAATTTAGTAAACAAAGTGGAAAAGTAAACTCTATAATTTCAAAACATTGGAATGTCTTATCCATGGACCCTGTCCTTAAAAAATATGTGGATTCTGGTCCTACTTTTGTATATCGTAGAGCGAGAACAATTGGATCTCATGTTTCACCAAGTGAACTCAAATCTTCTGGTCTCAAAAAACCTTTTATCACTAGGGGTTCCTTCAAATGTGGCTCTTGTAGTGCATGTAAACACATGAAGCCTGCCAAAAGTTTTTTCCAGTTTGCCTTGCCACCGCCACATGGTGTGAATATATTACCAAATAAGGAATTTAAGATCAACAGTTTTATAAATTGTAAAAGTCAATTTGTGATTTATCTAATAACATGTGGTTGTGGCAAGAGGTATGTGGGGAGGACGACTAGAGCCCTTAAGGTCAGGATGTTAGAGCATTTAAGGCTCATAAAATTGAGAGACACTAATCATCCAGTCTCAAAACATTTCACTGAATGTGGTCAGGGAGGAATTAATAATTTTTCCTTTTTGGGGATTGAATCAGTTATTTCTAAATCTAGAGGAGGTGATCATATCAACCTTCTGGACCGTAGGGAGGCGTATTGGATCTTCACTCTCCAAACGCGCTTCCCTATGGGCTTGAACATTGACTGGCAACTAACACATTTTTTGTAAACATTTTTGTGATAGACGTATTATGGTGTAATTAGTTGGTAATACAGATTAAATAAGACAATTGTCATTATATTGGACATTATATTCTTATCATTATAACCTTTGAACCTATGCCTTATCATGCAAATATTATGCTAATATGTAAGCTTAAATTGTTCTTTGATGTATCTTGTGGATAATACTTCATATTTTATAATGGTTGTATTTCCCTGGTTCCTATGATTTAGGTACACAATCTGTGTTATGCAGTATGTATGTGTAATATGTTTTTAAATTTACTTTTCTTGCACATTTTTTTAATCATGTCTAGAGGTTTTTATTTTCAACTTTTTTTTGTATATAACTTAGTTGCAACACAGCTAGTTTTTTAATCCACCTTGTTCATGTTTTTCCTTGATATAATAGTACCCTTTATTAAGCATTAGTTTAGTTTAATATAGCTTTATTTCGTTTAATTATGCTTGTCCAGTTAGCAGCAATGTATTTTGTGCTGCTGGAATGGTCAATAAAGCTTTGTTATTGTGTTCCTATGTTTGCCCACATCCAAAATGGCCACACTGCCTTTGGTACTTCCTTTTGCCCTTAGATCGGCACTGAGTCGCTCTGTTATGACGTCATCAGGGTCTGATTTTTGGCGCGAAATGGCCCACAGGTAAGAGGGTATATAATGGATGTTATCACATTGTGTTTTATCCTTGAAAAAGAACGCTGCGACGTTCGAAATGCATTGGATGGGTCTTTTGCCACATTAAAGTGCCCTTTTAATAATTTTTTTGTCCTGGTTTCTTCCTGCTCCGTTTGTGCTGGTGCGCTTTTTGGTCTCCCTTTTCCCTGTATTGCATTGAGTAGCTGCACAGCCTGCCTGCCTGCCCTACCAGGATGTGAGTATTTGCATATTTTTCAGGGGAACCTGCCAATGAGACTGATTGAGTGGGTTGCACCACACACCACCTGTCTTCAGGAGGATAGTACCCATTATATGACACAATAGGTACTATATCAATTGTTAGTACCCTGGTACAGTGGTCTGGCTTATTATCATTTTGAGATATACCTGCATTTGAGCGCTTCAGCTATTTTCCATAAAGCAGCAGGAAACCGACAGAACCAGATACCAGGGACACCAGAGCATCATGGCAAACCGCACGCCAACCCCAGCAGCCACTTTCGGGGTGACAGAAGGTGAACCCACAAGAAGACACCGACCCGCACCGGTTCATAGTGTCGGAGGAAAAGAGACTAGGGCACTAGCAATTGTAAGTGCCCCAGTAGGGGATTTTTTTTTTTTTTGTTACTAGCTGAGAGACCCGGTGTTGCCCGTGAGTTAAATTTCCCGCTAGGAAAGGGGGGGGGAGAGGGGGGGAAAGGGGGGGGAAGGGGAGGGGGGAAGGGAGGGAGGGACAGTGGACAGGAGGAGGGGAGGGGGGGGGCAGTGGACAGGAGGAGGGGAGGGGGGGACAGTGGAAAGGAGGGGGGGGACAGTGGACAGGAGGGGGGACAGTGGATGGGGGGGCAGGGGGGGCAGTGGACAGGAAGAGGGGAGGGGGGACAGTGGCCAGGAGGGGGGGACAGTGGACAGGAGGGGGGGACAGTGGACAGGAGGGGGGAGACAGTGGACAGGAGGGGGGGGCAGTGGACAGGAGGGGGGGGCAGTGGACAGGAGGGGGGGGCAGTGGACAGGAGGGGGGGGCAGTGGACAGGAGGGGGGGGCAGTGGACAGGAGGGGGGGGCAGTGGACAGGAGGGGGGGGCAGTGGACAGGAGGGGGGGGCAGTGGACAGAAGGGGGGGGCAGTGGACAAGAGGGGGGGACAGTGGACAGGAGGGGACGGGACAGTGGACAGGAGGGGACGGGACAGTGGACAGGAGGGGACGGGACAGTGGACAGGAGGGGACGGGACAGTGGACAGGAGGGGACGGGACAGTGGACAGGAGGGGATGGGACAGTGGACAGGAGGGGGGGGCAGTGGACAGGAGGGGGGGGCAGTTGACAGGAGGGGGGGGACAGTGGACAGGAGGGGGGGTGGGTTGCTTAAAATTTCTTGGTCCCTCCTCTCCACTGCCCCTGTATGTTTCTCCGCTCCCCCCTCTCTCTCCGCTCATGCCCCCCCCATGCGTAGCTCCGGTTCCCACCCTAGAGTGTCTGACACACACACAGTGACACACACACACACAGTGCCCCCCCCCCCACACACACACACACAGTGTCCCACACACACACACACACAATGTAACACACACACACACACAGTGTTACACACACACACAGTGTAACACACACACACACACACACAGTGTAACACACACACACACAGTGTCCCACACACACACACACAGTGTCACACACACAGTGACACACACACACACACACACACACACACAGTGTCACACACACACACAGTGACACACACACACAGTGACACACACACACGTCACCTCTCCTTCCGGCCACCGCCATCTTAGTTACTCCGCGAGGCAGGAAGGGGGTCCTTCTGGGCGCCGCCATCTTAGGCGCTGCGTGGCAGCTGCAGGCTGCCTGCCCACTGCCTGTCCCCCCACCGGGGAGGGAGGGGAGGTGAGTGGAGCACCGGGGAGGGTGGTGAGTGGAGCGCGAGGGAGGGAGGTGAGTGGAGCATGAGGGAGGGAGGTGAGGGGAGCGCGAGGGAGGGAGGTGAGTGGAGCACGAGGGGGGGAGGTGAGTGGAGCGCGAGGGGGGAGGTGAGAGGAGCGCCGCGGAGGGAGGGGAGGTGAGTGGAGCACTGGGGAGGTGAGTGGAGCACCGGGGAGGGGGGGAGGTGAGTGGAGCACCAGAGAGGGGGGGAGGTGAGTGGAGCACCGTGGAGGGGGGGAGGTGAGTGGAGCACAGGGGAGGGGGGAGGTGAGTGGAGCACCGGGGAGGGGGGAGGTGAGTGTAGCACCGGGGAGGGGGAGGTGAGTGGAGCACTGGGGAGGGGGGAGGTGAGTGGAGCACCGGGGAGGGGGGATGTGAGTGGAGCATCGGGGAGGGGGGAGGTGAGTGGAGCACCAGGGAGGGGGGGAGGTGAGTGGACCACCGGGGAGGGGGGGAGGTTAGTGGACCACTGGGGAGGGAGGGAGGTGAGTGGAGCACCGGGGAGGGAGGGAGGTGAGTGGAGCACGGGGGAGGGAGGGAGGTGAGTGGAGGATCAGGGAGGGAGGGAGGTGAGTGGAGTGCCAGGGAGGGAGGTGAATGGAGCACCAGGGAGGCAGGGAGGTGAGTGGAGCACCGGGGAGGGGGGAGGTGGGTGGAGGGGAGGGAGGTGAGTAGAGGGAGGTGAGTGGAGCACTGGGGAGGGGGGAGGTGAGTGGAGGGAGGTGAGTGGAGTGCCGGGGAGGGAGGTGAGTGGGATGGGGGGGGAGAGGACAGAGAGAGAGGTGTGTGTGTGTGTGTGTGTGTGTGTGTGTGTGTGTGTGTGTGTGTGTGTGTGTGTGTGTGTGTGTGTGTGTGTGTGTGTGTGTGTGTGTGTGTGTGTGTGTGTGTGTGTGTTGCCGAGGGGGAAGAGAGTGGCAGTTGGGGGACGTCAGACCCACCAATCTGATTGGCCAGAGGCTGAGGACCAATCAGATTCACCGCAGATAGCACTAACCTTTCGATTTTATATATTAAGATGTGCTTTATGTATTAAATATTCATTGAACATACTGCACCATCAGTCTTCCATTTTCTTTCTCTGCTTGTTAACTCTATTCTACCTACCATGACCTGGATATGCTGCACTATCTATCACAGTGACCATTTACAGTAACACCAATAAAACCACTAATTTGTAGTGGTTTGCTGTCACCAACCAACTCCCTTACCTGTTTTGTATTCGCTTCCATAGAGGAATGTGGCTGTTCCTGTCTAGAGGTTGAGTGATTGTGACATTGTGTTGTATTGAGACACCTTTACTTTACATTTTACTGCATTGTATTCCCTATACCACTAGGTGGTAACATTAGACTAACTTATTTAGTGTGTAGAGAGCGCCAAAGAGTCTTGATTTTTGCTTCTCTTAAACTTGGGGGTTCCAAGTTGCTTTACTCTGTCCGTGTCTGGCATCTTTGTGTTGTCCTTGACTGTGACTTGACCCTTAAATATCAACTGTCAGCTGTGATCAAATCTTCATTCTTCCACCAAAAGAACATAGCCAGGTTTAAGCACTTGATTCCCTTTCCCCCCCCCCCTCCCGAGAATCTTACTACGCTTGCCCATGGTTTGTGTCCTAATGCCTGGACTACTGCAATGCACTATACCTGGGTCTTCCGGAAAAAGAGCTACCCTGCCTGCAGCTGGTGCAGAATGCTGCAGCCAGTTGTTAACCAAGATACATTTATTAATTAATTTATTTATCTAAAAATGTATATGTATCAAAGAGAAAAGGAAACCTAGTATGTAAGCACTCTGTCACAACTGTATGTATAGTGGATGTATTAAAATACTTTATTTGTATCAATAAATAAAAAAAGGGGGTTTCAAATAAATATGTATCAAACAGTACGTGACTGTCAATTTGTAACGTAACTCTGGTAAGTTAGGTTGATATAATGTATGGAGATCCTTGATAGATTTTCAGGATCTGTTGCTATGGTATAGCTGCCTATAGATATAGGAATGGGGCCATAACGGGGCCACCGTATAGATACCGTCTTGTCCCCTTAGGGACTGGATCAAAGCATGTAGTGATTTACTGTATAGTAATGTATTAATGATCTGTGGCAAGGGTGCGATGATGGTTCCAGTTAATGTGACCACCTATACACATATATTCAGTACCAGCAGGTAACCTCCTTGACTGTATGGCAAATGATAGAATTACGCTAATAGCATTGGAGACAAACCCATGTAAGAGTTTTTCTTCCCAAGACCCCCACTAGCCTATAGGGCAATGTAATGTGCACTGTGAGGTGAGTTGGTAACCCTCACAGTGTAATCATTGCACAAATGCAGCCAGATAGGTGCTGATATGTGCACTGGCTAAGGCTGATGTGGGGGATAGTGGTGTGTCCCCCAGAGATGGTATAAATATGATCTCCTGTGTTGGAGATATTTCAATAAATATTAAATTGAACTTTACACTTACCCCATGTTTTGTGAGCATTGATAACAAGAATGCCTTACAGTTACATTTATTGTTTAGCCACAGATACCAAGCCCCTTGTGAAACTTGACAAATAACATATATAATTTGCAATCTACAAGGAGCATTATGGTCAGGACATTACAGTTGCTATTAATATCAGCCCACCCCTGTTGCACTGCTTTCAGTGGGATGCACTATCTGTGCTGATTCAGCAACTAAAGGGTTAAGTGTACCGATAGACACACCTACAGTGACTATTTAAAGGTCTACCCAGACACAGGGACCTCCCCTTACGTGCCCTGAAGAAGTGTTCCCACGTTAAACGTGCGCGTTGGCTACACACTTGCATACACACGCGGGAAGCCTTTCATTTGAATACAGCACTCCGGCAAAAGCCCTACTGCTGCCACATATCCAGCTTCCTTCGTGTATTTGACTTTGGTGATTCTGCGGGTTACTATTCCTACCGCAGTAACCAACTATTATATGGGGCTGTTTTCCTAAACCCACTGTTTAGATAGGCATACCCTCGAGCATATCAGCGCTGAAATATAAATGATCAGCGCTGATATAGGGGACTATGCGTCTATGGTTTCACATGTGATCCACCAAGATTCAGACCTCCTCTATTTACACCAACTTATTGTTTATTTGGCATGAATAGATACTCATTTTGGTAGCCTCATGACACTCTATCAAGCATAAGTGGATACATTATCCACTTGTGGTTGCCTCAATCGGGTAATCAATTTACCTATACCACCACCACGGCTTACAAGTCTATGTTTAACTCTGTGCACCCCCCTACAGTGCATGCGTGGTTATACTCACGCGTGGACAGTTGTATTCGGGTGTAGGGGTCTATGCGGGTAACGGCTACCAGCCGCACAGCTTACTGTGGAAGGAGAGGCCAGCCTAATCAGCTGTTAGGTACCGGCATTTGAAATTCTCCCTACTCAGACGTTTTCGCGCTCCCACTGGAATACTTATACTAGCCTGCTACACTACGCAGTGACCGTATCTTACCAGTCACGGCGTGTTACTTTCAGCATTACACTGAGGCTAGAAATAGTGTATTTATTATTGCTATCGAGAGCGAGAACCACGGGTTTACATGCACCGCTGAGCACGATACTTACCTCTCCGTGGTAGAAACTGACTTATTTCAGCCCATTGACTCTTGAGGCTCCAGGACAGGTACACATCTCACTGCGCAGCATATTTATCAGATAGGTATTAACCATTGCACTACCATATTCCTATGCTCTGTGCATGATGCGCTATATACCCCCTCCACACAAAGGGTTTTTACTAGTGCTTTATTTATTCCTGGATGTGAATCTTGCCATTTATGTGCTTACGAGTTTGTTACCCTCTTTTGGGCAATTGTTATGAGGGTCCTCCTTATTGAAATATCTCCAACACAAGAGATCATATTTATACCATCTCTGGGGGACACACCACTATCCCCCACATCAGCCTTAGCCAGTGCACATATCAGCACCTATCTGGCTGCATTTGTGCAATGATTACACTGTGAGGGTTACCAACTCACCTCACAGTGCACATTACATAGCCCTATAGTCTAGTGGGGGTCTGGGGAAGAAAAACTCTTACATGGGTTTGTCTCCAATGCTATTAGCGTAATTCTATCATTTGCCATACAGTCAAGGAGGTTACCTGCTGGTACTGAATATACTGTATGTGTATAGGTGGTCACATTAACTGGAACCATCATCGCACCCTTGCCACGGATCATTAATACATTACTATACAGTAAATCACTACATGCTTTGATCCAGTCCCTAAGGGGATAAGACGGTATCTATACGGTGGCCCCGTTACGGCCCCATTCCTATATCTATAGGCAGCTATACCATAGCAACAGATCCTGAAAATCTATCAGGGATCTCCATACGTTATATCAATCTAACTTACCAGAGTTACGTTACAAATTGACAGTCACGTACTGTTTGATACATATTTATTTTAAACCCCCTTTTTTTATTTATTGATACAAATAAAGTATTTTAATACATCCACTATACATACAGTTGTGACAGAGTGCTTACATACTAGGTTTCCTTTTCTCTTTGATACAATCATGTCCCTTCCTAGTTAGCACCTCACTTTGGTTCATTGCTAAGTTGTGCGGGTGTTCTTTGTATATCTAAAAATGTATACAAATATAATATTGGTTAATAAGATATTTATTAATTGATTTATTTATCTAAAAATGTATACAATTATAATAATGGTTACATTTATCACTGCCCGTCACTGTAACGTTAGTGAGTCTTTTCACATGCACTTGTTAAATGGATATGTCACACACCAGTTTTTTCTAGACGTGCAAACAGAAATCTAAATCTAGATTAAATTTTTGATAATGATATAACTGACAATGTAGAGCAGCAGTGCGCAAACTGGAGGGCGCAGGCTGCGTGCGGGGAAACCTAGGGGCGGGCAGAGCTGTGCAAGGGCAGCCAAGCAGCTCAAGCTCCGTGCTGCTGTTGCTTCTCTGTGCTGTCTGCCTGTTGCGGGGGTGGGGCCTTGCTGTGGGGTGAGGCTTCTCTGTGCTGCTTCTCTGCTTTCTTCTTGCAGTGGGGGTGGGGCCTTGCTTTGGGGGCGGGGCTTTCCCTGCACACAGACAAGCCCTCCTCCTTGTAACGGATCGGGGGACTCGCGCTTCCCAGCGTGTCCCCGTCACCCCAGTTCCCACGACACCTCTCTACCCCTCTTCCATACACTCCTGACACTTCGCTGCCTCTGCTCGCGGGCGTTCCTCTGTGGCGCGGTCTGCGCGCTCTGACGTGCATTCGGGTCACGTGCGCGCCTCCCACTCTGTGCGCACACGTTCCCGCTCACTCCTTACCCCCCGAGGTGCGCGCATTGCTCAGCGTGCCTCTATCACCCCAGCCCCTGTCTTACCTGGCTCCTCCACCTCTCCTTCCCTTCCGCCTCCACTGCCAAGCGTCTCCCCGGCGGTACGCCCCTCACGCCCTGTGACACGCACGGTGCACGCGCATAGCAGCCTTACAGAAAGCGCACGCACCCGCTCCAGTTGTAGGCCTCCCCCGAACGTTAGCTCCGTCCCCCGTGACTTACAGGCCATCTCTCTTGATTATTTCCCTGTCTCCTCCCCTGCTCTCTCTGACCTATAAACACAAAAAACAAAACTGTGCGCTACTTCCTAACTACCTATAAAGTTTAAATGTATAAATATATACAGTGCAGTGACTATACCATCAATTTAGTGATAAAAATTTATAAAAAATTAAACCACAACTCCCACAGTGAGATAATTATACCTTAAATAATAAGTGCCACATAACCGTGTTGGGGATAATGGCGTCTGCAGCTGTAAACGCAGGGGTGGCTCAGCACCCCACACACACTAAGAGAATGTAAACAAAAGAAAACAGCGCACAACGCCAAATAGTGAAGCAAATTCACCAATATATTATAGAATTAAAAAGGGGGTAATATATCTGCATACATGAAAAAAGTTGGTAAAAGGCATGTAGTGTGTATCACATTGTTTACCACTCGGCAGCTGTTAGCTGTAGATTCAGGTGCTTGCTTCCCTCTGCTGCTGCAGCTCAGTTGATTCTGGGGCAGGACGTCAGTCTTTTCACTCCCAAGGGGATTTCCCTTCATGCAGCCAGGTTCAGCAGCTGGTACTGGGGCTCGGTGAAATCGCTCCTGCTTCCTGGCCGATATGAAGCTGCTCCTGTACCTCGGCAGGTGTATCCTCTGCACAGAGGTTAAAACGCAGCTTGCTGGGGTGCCCTCAGCGTGCCACGATGCAGCAGTGGTGGATTCAATAGGGAAGTTTGAACAGTCTTACAAAGTCTCTCACAAGTGTCCAAAACAGCACACAGGATGAAATAAAAACAGGACAGGCCAATACATAGACAAAGGCCAATGTAAGCAGATATAAGGCAATAGAATGTTACATCCAACTAGTTTCGTAGAATTAACTACTTCTTCAGGGAAGTTTCCCTGAAGAAGTAGTTAATTCTACGAAACTAGTTGGATGTAACATTCTATTGCCTTATATCTGCTTACATTGGCCTTTGTCTATGTATTGGCCTGTCCTGTTTTTATTTCATCCTGTGTGCTGTTTTGGACACTTGTGAGAGACTTTGTAAGACTGTAGCGACAGGAGCGATTTCACCGAGCCCCAGTACCAGCTGCTGAACCTGGCTGCATGAAGGGAAATCCCCTTGGGAGTGAAAAGACTGACGTCCTGCCCCAGAATCAACTGAGCTGCAGCAGCAGAGGGAAGCAAGCACCTGAATCTACAGCTAACAGCTGCCGAGTGGTAAACAGTGTGATACACACTACATGCCTTTTACCAACTTTTTTCATGTACGCAGATATATTAATCCCTTTTTAATTCTATAATATATTGGTGAATTTGCTTCACTATTTGGCGTTGTGCGCTGTTTTCTTTTGTTTCCACTCTCTGACCTATCCCTGCAAACTCTCACTCAACCCTCTGCTCCTCCCCTCATCCCTATTGGTCATCCTTCCTTTATAACCCCACTCTGTCCCTTCAGTCATTGCTCTGCATAGCTTTCCTGTAGCTCCTGTGTGTGCAGTCTTTATGCTTAGCTCCCTTGCCTGTTGCAGCTTTGGTTCCTGTCCCTGCTCCTGTTTGGATTCCCCTGGTTTGAACTTGAACTCTGCTTTGGATTTGACTACTCTACCTTCTCCTGCCCTTGAACACTGTCTTACGGACTTCACTACGCTGCTCTCTCTAATACTTGAACTCTGGCTATTGGACACTACACTCCGACCTCTGGCACCCCAGACTCAGCAAGTATACGTTAACCCTTTCTTACCAGGCCCGGCAAGGCATTACCACACTGCGGGCACGCCCTCACTGCTGTGGGTGCGTGTTATACCCTTACCCACCTCAGTACTGGGGACTGGCCAGGTCTGCGGGCATACAGGCGTAACATTATGCAGAGCCAACAAATGCAAACCCCCCTGAGGTGGGCCAAGGTGTTTCCGTGGAACATTTGCAATTTCTAAGCATCCAACTTACCACTGTTTCACAGCAACTTTCCAATCTATCCCTCCAGGAAACCCCAGTAGCCCCGTCACCCCCGGCTCCTGTAATTATAAGTAATTCGGGACCACGTATACCACCGCCCAACCGGTATGATGGGGACCCCCTCGCTTGCCGAGGATTCTTGAATCAGTGCAAAGTTCAATTCGAGATGTCTCTGTCCCCCTTCCCTACTGGTCGTACCAAGGTGGCTTACATATCTGCCCTACTCACTGGCCATGCACTCGCTTGGCCAGCTCCTCTCTGGAAACACAAACCTGAACTAACCCAAGATTACCCCAAATTCCGGCGCGAGTTTGAACAAGTGTTTGACACGCCAGAGCGTAGGGAGACTACTGCTTTTTCCTTGTTCCATATCTCTCAGGCTCGAAGGTCAGCTGCAAGATACGCGGTTGAGTTCCGCACCATCGCAGCAGAAACCCAGTGGAACGATGAAGTTCTCGCCGCAGCATACTGGCACAGTTTGTCCGAAGCTCTTAAGGATGATCTCGCTGCCCATGCTCGACCATCTTCCCTTGAGGAACTCATTGCTCTCAGTATCCGAATGGATCAGCGCACTCAAGAAAGACGCCACGAGCGTCACTGTTCCCGTTCTCTCCCGCCTCCGCTTGTTTCTCCTAGGTTTCCTCCTTCGGTCTTCCCTGCGTTGGATGCTCCGGAACCGATGCAAATCGGTAGCCAGCAATTTTGGGTTGCTGAGAAAGCACGACGTCGTGAGGAGGGTCTCTGCTATTATGGTGGTTCCTCAGAACACCAACTTCGTCCCTGCCGCCAGAAACCGGGAAACGGGAACGTCCAGTAAAGGTAGAGGGGCTTTTACTGGGTACTATCTCTCCTTGCCCCTCTCTCCCTAAGGAACTACTGAAGAAAATATTACTCCCTGTAACACTGACGGGTCGTGATCTTCAGATAGAAGTGGAAGCGTTCATCGACTCCGAGTCTTGTGGTAATTTTCTTGATCACACCTTCGCTGACAAAAACCAAATACCATTAGTCAAGAAAAAGTCGCCCATCGGCCTGGAGGCTATCGAAGGTCGACCGCTCCAACCAGCCTTCATCATTTGGGAATCTATTCCACTCACCTTGACCACCGCGGATGGTCATACCGAGGTAATGGTCTTCGATGTTTTCCACTCCCCTACTGTCCAGGTTATTCTGAGATTGCCGTGGCTCCAACTTCACAACCCACGTATTGATTGGACCAATGTGTTACTCATCCAATGGTCAACTACCTCTGAGAAGACCGTTACTCCTCCTGTGGCTGTGCTCGCTGGCCTCGACGCCACCTCTTCTGACCACTCTGCTTTGCCGACAAAGTGCAGTAGATGCACGAAATGCATCAGTTCCTTCTCAAGATGATTTTTTCTTTTTATTGAAGTCTTTGCTGTTCATTGTTGTTCATTAAATTTTTGTACTGAAAATCGCCATCCAGCTTCCGTTTTACTTCCTGCTTCCGGAACGCATGAGGCACCTGTTGGCACGCTGTGCACCGCCATCTTTCCCCCTATCCAGGGTGATTTCCACTACTATACACATTGGTGGTTTGGGGCATACGTCCCAATAACAGTGTTCAATCCAATTCTGAACTCCAATGTTATGAATATTTTCAGTCCATATGTATATGAAGCCGGTATAACCATACAGTGAGATATTGGACCCAGTGCTAGATTAAAGCAGCAAAACCACAGACACTAACAATATGAGATGATCCATGTGTCAGAATAAATCAATAAGGGTATTACATACCATTGATGTGTAGGATAGCGCCATACGGGACACTGGTGCTGCAGCACTGTTACCGGTCATCAAGTCTCCAATTGGGGAGAAAAAACAATACTCACTGAGGTCTGCTTCCTTGGTTGCGTGCATCAACGCTCCATAGTCAAAGTTGTGGTAGAAATCCCTGGATTCCAGCGGTGCACAGCTTAGTAGATTTAGGAGACCAGCAAGGTGTAGGTTAAAAATTGAAATTTATTAATGCAGCATGGTATGGGGGATACACTCTGACGCGTTTCGGACTAACATAGTCCTTAATCATAGAGCTGACTCGCGCCGTTTGTTTCCCCAGTCTTAAAGGGTACGCCCCCCCCCACCTGCGTCATCGCGCTGCGTGAATTTGGCGCGAAAATCGCCGAACTGTACCCTCATTGGTTAGTGCTCTTAACCAATAAGCAGCAGTATGCCGCGGGTGTGTTTCGAGCAGGGGAATGACGTGCATGTTGGTAACTGCGCGTACAACCCCTCCTTCCAGACAGGTCGCGATGTTGCTAAGCAACCGTCATAAACAAAAACAATGAACTGCCCGTCTCTGTGTTCTATGGGAAAAGTACATTATCATGTGGGGGGGTTGGGGGGGGGTGGGGGGGGGGGTGGGGAGGGTGGGGGGGGGGGGGTGGGGAGGGTGGGGGGGGGGGGGGTGGGGGGGAGGGTGGAAGAGGGAAGGGGAGGTGGAGAAGGGAACAAAAAGACTTGGGGAAAAAGAAACCGGAATAAGTAAAATTGGCATGATGCAACATGCCCAATTACAGTAAAAAACATACATAACAAACAGAAACAATTACACATTGTATAGCAAATCTTTAAGCTGCAATGGAGATCACAGAGTCTACTAAAGGGCAATCGATTAACGTTGTTTTGCCATTTAATCATAATTAATAATAGCAGTGCATTCGTCATAAGGCATAAAGCAACTTGTCCCTATTGTACTCCATGTTAAGATATATTAATCAATCATATCTGTGAATACCTATTTATTTCACCATATGGGGAAACTGATATTAACCCCATACATCTAATTGATTTGATGACAAAGACTATACTAAGTATGGTGAATAGGCAGAAAGAATAGGCTGTGTTTAGAACATGTATGATCTTTGGTAGAGTGATTGTTAGTCCTCTTGAAGGACTAATATCTAAATTTAATATAATAAGATCTATTGTATAAGTAGACCCTAAATTTCCTGAGAGTTGTGTTGTCAATTATAGATCTTAATATGTAGGGCAAGTGAATGTTACATATGCCAATGCATGCATCTAAAGTGAGGACACTAAACTTATGTTGTTGTCAGTTAAGGAAGTGTTTCAACTCCCAGTCCTGATTCATGCCCCTGGGTGCCATTGTCCCAAGGGCATAAATCCAGAACATCTCCCGACGATTTAATGAGGCCTCCCTGTGTCCCCCTCTAGGATGTATAGAGATATTCTCAATGGCGCTGTATGTAAGCGTTTTAATAGATCCTAATGGGCATGTATTAAAATGGCGCGCTACAGGGAAGCGTTCGTCGCGATTTTTGATACTACGGATATGCTCTGTAATTCTCACTTTCAATGCTCTAATATTTCTATCTATGTACTGCTGCGGCCGAGTTTATTTGAGCATTTGCCCATTCTCGGCCGCAGCAGTTACCTGGCGCGCGCCGGAGGGTGCCGGGCGCGCGCCGAAGCAGCGGAGGAGAGGCCCGCCGATCGCGGCTTCCCCCTCTCCTCTCCAGGTCCGCCGGGTCCCCCGGAACCCCCTGCCGCCGTCCCCCACATCGCGGGACACCAGGGGAGCCCTGGACGCGTGTGCAGGGGGCGCAGGCACCCGATGACGCGTGACCGCGCATCGGTGACGCGCGGCACGCCGAGGGGATGCCACTTGCAAGCCGGGAAATCTAATTTTAGAACTCCCCAATGTTTCTGTAAAATGTATCTTATCTGCTCTGCTTGTTTGGAGAAGGTGGTTATGAAGAGTGGGCCCTGTTTAGTATCGTTGTTATAGGATGGTTTTTTGGGGGTTCTCTTCTTAATCAGGTGTTCCCTATCTGCTTGTAAAGCATATTCATAGGCACTCTCCAGGTCCCCCTCTCCATAACCACGCTCTCTGAACCTTTGTTTGAGTTCTTTAGCTTGTACCAAAAAGGACTCTTTTGTAGAACATAGCCTCCTTAATCTTAAAAATTGCCCTTTGGGTATACCCTTTATAAGTGGTCTCGGGTGGGCACTGTTCGATCTGAGCAGGGAATTTTTGGAATTCGTTTTTCTATAGATGTTGGTCTGAATTTGTTGTCCAACATCTATATATAAATGTAGATCTAGATAATCAATCTGTGAGTCACTGTATGAATGTGTAAATTTCAAATTATATGTATTTGCCTCAAGATATTCAAAGAAAGCGTGTAAAGTGTCAATATCCCCATTCCAAATAAGTAATAAGTCGTCAATAAAACGACGATAAAAAATAATATTATCTCTAAACGGGTTGTTGTCACCAAAAATGTGAGTTGACTCCCAAAATCCCATAAAAAGGTTTGCGTATGAAGGTGCAAATGACGTGCCCATGACTGTGCCTTGTGACTGTAAATAAAATTGTGCATCCAACATAAAATAATTGTGTTGTAACAGAAACATTACCGAATCTAACAGAAAAGTGTTTTGTGCTAAATTTAAATTGGAGTGATTGAGAAAGTGACTAATTGCTCTTGTGCCCAAAGTCTGATCAATAATAGTGTACAACGAAGTTACATCGAGCGTGACCCAAGTGTAACCATTAAGCCATTTGATTCTTTGAATATCTTGAAGCAAATCTGCAGAGTCCCTTAGATAAGCGGGTAATGTTTTGACCAATGTTTGTATAAAATAATCAACGTACCTAGATAGACCATCTCCCAAAGATCCAATACTAGATATAATTGGTCTGTCTGGAGGGCAGACTAGAGTTTTGTGGATCTTTGGGAGATGGTGAAAAATAGGTACGACTGGGAATGGATTGTACAAATAAGCTGACTCACGATTATTGAGTACTCCCAATTCCCTACCCAGATCGAACAGTTCTTGAATCTCCATCAAATACATCTGAGTAGGGTCCCTGTCCAACTTACAATATGCTTGTGTATTGGACAACTGTCTTATGGCTTCTGTATGGTACAGTAAGCTTGTGTGCTCATGATCACCACTGCTCCCCCCTTGTCCGCATTTTTGATAATAATATCGGACCTCTTCTTGAGTGTATTCAAATTTGTCCTATCCTCTTTGGACAAATTGTCGAAGGAGGGAGCAGTGAATGTATAGCCTTTGGCCAGAGCCTGTAGATCCTTCTCCACTAGTCTCTCATAGGTCTGTAAATGAGGACCCTTGGAGAAGGATGGACAGAAAATGGACTTGCTCCTGAATTGTGTGTGTTTTGTACCACTCAAAAATGTGAACTGCTCTTCATTACTCAAAGAATCTGATACTGTATCATCTACATCTAGATCTAACATGTCCTGAAGGACCCCATACTCTTTGAAGAATAATCTCCCCTCCTGAGGTTCATCCATTGTTTGAGAGGGGTCGGTATGACCACTATCACCCAAGGGAGGAGGCTCAGTGGTTGATTTCTCCGTGGAAGCGAAACATTTTTTTAAGGACAATTTGCGGACATACTTCTGTAAGTCGATAACCGTGTTGAACAAATTGAAGTCATTCATAGGTGCAAAATTAAGACCTTTGTTCAACACGGCTATCTCTCCATCTGGAATAGTGATTCCTGAAATATTTATAACATTGTGGTTTTCCATCAAGGGTCGATTTTTCTTTTCTTCTGAGCTCCGTCTCTTGTTCGAGCGCCTTGTCCCTTTACTGAGTTTTTTGCCGTCTTTTGGCTTCTCAGATAATAGGATGTGGAAGCCTCACTATGTTGCTTCATACTTCTGGCCTCGTAATCTGTATTTTCACTGTATCTATCCGTATCCTCATCTGTAGAGAACGATACTGTATGCTGGCGACTCTCTCCATCAGAGATATCCGAAATACTTGATGTTTCTGCAGATTTTTTCAAGATGGATCTCTTGGGTGTCGACCTTCTGGATCTATCTTTTTTGTTGTAATTATTCTGGGCTTCTCTCTGTCCGGATTCCTGGCGTGTATTATTTCTCTGTGGAGGTGGTCTCTGCCAGACGTAGACCTAATAACGCTCATAGTCCATACGGTCCCTCTCGAATTTTTGTTGTTTTTTCAACATAATGTCAGCCTCAGCTTTTTCTACATTTTTTAACAATTTTTTATCCAATGTTTGAAAGTCTCCCATTTCTTTGAATGTATTTAATTTCTGCTGAAGATCTTTTATATTCTTCTTCACACTGATCCTTTCTTGGATTTTTGTTTTAATGATCAAGTCCATCAATTTCATTGGAACACTCATCAAGTGTGTTAGTCCATTCCTGTTCAAACTCCTTTGATGGAAATCCAAAGGATGGTGTCTTCTTCACACGAAGACCCCTGGGGATCCTCTTCGTGAGGATATAGTTGTCTAAAGTCGTGATATCCCACCAGAGTCTTATGTTTGTTAGTAAGATTTTTTCTAGTTTGGTGAAGTAGATATCCAAATCAGCATCGTCTTCAGTCATATCTTGGGGTACATTATCATCTTTCCCCCTATCCAGGGTGATTTCCACTACTACAGTATACACGTTGGGCTGAGAGCACGCCAGGACCAGAAGGACTGCATGTATAAGGGTCGTGAGTAACATGTCTTTGACACTGTTCTTTATTTCTATGGTCTAGTTCTAAGGGTTGCTGTTGGAGTTATTATTTAGATAGGGGTCAGGGTCCCTGGTTTATTTAGGTTCCATTGACATCCCTTTTCTATGTGTTACCCACACCCCTAATAATGAGCATAATTGACCTTATTACAGGTTTACTCAATACATTTACCTGGATCCTCCAACAATGGTGCAATTGAAATGATGATCATGCTATACAGCTATTAAACATTTCTAAATTGAAGCAATTTATTTAACTTTGAGCACTGGCAGAGAAGATTCTTCTCTTTCCACCTCTACACGGTGTATCACGAATACTTGGATGTCTTCAATAAGGTACAGGTGAGGTACTACCTCCCCATCGCCCCTACGATTGTCCTATTGATTTAATTCCTGGAACCATACTTCCTAAGTCTAAGTCGTATCCCTTATCTGTACCTGAGACAGAGGCGATGACATCTTATATCGAGGAGAATCTTGAGAAAGGGTTCATCCGCAACTTTACTTCCCCCGCCGGGGCAGGCTTCTTCTTCGTGAAGAAGAAAGATTGCTCTTTTAGACCCTGTATCGACTTTCATGGGCTTAACAAAATTACGGTAAAAAAACGATACCCTCTCCCTTTGATTTCCAACTTTTCGACCGTCTTCAAGGAGCCTCTATATTCTCCAAACTCGATTTAAGAAGAGCCTACAATCTTATTCGAATAAGAGACGGGGCCGAATGGAAAACCGCGTTTAATACGCTTTCGGGACATTATGAATATTTAGTGATGCCGTTCGGCCTGTGCAATGCCCCTGCTGTTTTCCAAGAGTTCATGAATGATATCTTCCGGGACATTTTGGGAACATTCGTCATCGTATATTTGGATGACATCCTCATTTTCTCTAAAAACTTGGAGGAGCACATTCGCCATACCAAATTGGTTCTCTCTCTGCTTCGTGCTAATCGCCTCTACGCAAAAATGGAGAAATGTCTGTTCCATCAGGCTTCCACAGCCTTCCTGGGCTATATTATCTCTGACAAAGGCTTTACCATGGATCCCGAGAAATAGAAGTCTGTACTCGACTGGCCCTTGCCAAATTCACTCAAGGCCGTACAACGCTTCCTTGGCTTTGCCAATTACTATCGGAAATTCATCGTAACTTATCTACCATTGCACTACCTATTACTGCTTTGACCAAGAAAGGTGCTGATCCGACTGTTTGGTCTCCCGAAGCCATCGAAGCCTTTGAATTCCTCAAAAAAGCCTTTGTGTCCACACCCATCCTATGGCATCCGGATACTTCCCTTCTTATTACGTTAAAAGTAGATGACTCTGAGGCGCATGCGCGACGGGGATGGTGCAGGAGGTGTAAGACAGAGGCTCCACTACCCGTCGGCAATAATAAGCTAAATAAAGCTATTTTGGGCGCAGCAACCCGAGTCCAAAACACAGCATCGAAACTGTGAACATATACTGCTTAAGATAATACCACATAAAGGGGGCAATGGCGACGACCAGACAGAACAACAAGCGCAAAATGGACGTGCGCTCCTACTTCACTGGGGGGAGCAAGGCAAGGCCGGAGGAGATACCAGCAGCCTCAGACTCTGATTCTACCCCAGAGGTGGAAGGTACATCAGCAGAGCAAAAAGGGGTAATAAAGAAAGAAATCACCCGGCTTCTCATTGATTTAAAAACATTTTTTAGGGGAGAGGTGGAGAGCCTACGCAAAGATATCCAGCAAATCGGATCCCGCACAAATGAATTGGAGGAAAGAATGGAGGAAAGTGCACGATGCCAGGGGGAAACAAATAAAAGAATGGGAGACTTGGAAGCCAGGGTACTGGAACTAGAGGACAGACAGGAGGACAGTGAGAACCGCGACAGACGCAACAATTTGCGGATAAGGGGCATACCAGAGGAGATCCTGAACCCAGAGGAGCTGCTCAGCAGGTGGATGACCTCCATCATGCCAGGCAAGACAGAGGCTGAATTATCCATGGATCGCTGCCACCGTGCCCTGCGGTCGCGCCCCACACCTAACAACCCACCCAGAGACGTGATCCTCCGGTTACACTATTATAGAACCAAGGATGAGATCTGCAAAATCACGAGGTCCACTCCCACGGTAACCTTTGAGGGAATCTCTATGGCAATATACCAAGACCTCTCCCCTATCACTCTAGCACGACGAAGGGCCCTCCACCCGGTCACTAAAGTGCTGCGAGACCGGGAAGTCCGCTACAGATGGGCTTTCCCGTTCGCCCTCGTGGTTATGCGGAATGGTCGCTCGCACGTGCTAAAGCACCCCACAGAGGGGAAAAACTTTCTAAAAAAAACTGGGCATAGCAGCTGCGGTAGCAGAACCGGGGAGCCCGGAGGCACGACCACCACGTCCCGCGGTATGGGAGACAGTGCCCACATCAGCAGAAAGGCACAAAGAGAGTGCTGACCCAGAAGCCCAGTAACCCCTAAAAGTTTCACTCACCGTTTAAGAAGTTCTGTTCTAAGTTGAAATCAAAGCCTGATCTGTATAATCTGAACTATAGTCCTGGCCGGGCCACAAACGATGCAGAGCGGGAGCTCCAGCGGTGAAACAGCCCCTTCCCTTCCCTGCACAAAGATCAAGAAAACCCTGCTTTTGGGAACCAAAATGGCGATTGGGGTTTCACCTGTAGAAGAAGGACAGCCGGCGGGAAGATCTCCATGGCACATTTGGCGGGAAGGAGTGAGGAGCAGCGCGAGCCCACCCACAGAAGCATCCCTCCACGCCCACAGCCTGCCTCCGAGTGACGCGACTCCACAGCGCACACAGCCGTGCTCACGGGGTCTGGCGGATATCCAGGGGCGGATGTGACGTCAGACCGGAGACGCGGACCAGGAAGTGCCCTGACCTCTCCGGCGGGGGTGCGCGAATTCCGCCGCCGGAGCAAGGCGAGGTGGCCTTAACAGCTGCACCGGGCGGCGGCCCTCTCTCCCCCTCCGGTGGAGCACACGTGGTGGGGGCGCGTTCGGGGGGGCGTGTACGGGGAGGTGTGGGGGGGGCGTGTTCGGGGAGGTGTGAGGGGGCATTCGGGAGGGGGTAGGGGGGCATTCAGGAGGGGGTAGGGGGGCAATGCAGTAAGGGAGGGGACATAGGGGGAGTTCAGAGAGAGATGGAGGCGAGAAAGTCTAGAGAGGCCCAGAGAGGCGGAGGGCTGCAGGGAGAACAGAAAGAGGGAGATGGGCCAGCAAGACCCCAAGAGGGTCATCAGAATGGTAGCCTGGAAGGGAGGCAATAGGGGAGGGCTCCCGACAGGAACTAGAAAGTGAGGGAACCCTCAGTAAGCAACCCAGGACGTAGAGTGCCCACAGAGGAGACACAAGACAGGAGATACCAGACAGGCACATTTAGTCATACCCATAGTTTCATGCCACCGGGTTCCGGGGTGGCGGTTCCTGAAATATACATTTGATGCCGGCGGGTAGATAGGAGAACACCACTAATCCTACCCGAAGACATGCGTTTCGGCGGCAGGGGTGTGGGTTACCCCCACACTCCTGCAAAAGTCCCGGAAATACATGGTCTGCAGGAGAGGCCATGGGTCTGGACTGGGAGGGAGGTGGGTCCAGAGCGGCGGAGCCACAACCTAGCACCGAACCTGGGGTCCCGAGGGATCACTATGGTTCTCTATGTTTCTTTATATGTTGGTTGTTTTCCCTGCTTTTCCCCAGTGTTTCCTCCCTTCAATGTATCCCATCCTCATCCTGAAGGTGCAAGAGGGAGCGTGATTCTCCACCAAGGAAGTCTCCACCAACAAAAGCAATCTCCAGTGGGCCCCCTCGGCGTAAGAAGGAGGGTCAGCAGATGCCACCAACGGAGCATGTCCAGGGTCTGGGGTAAGATCAGATCGGCTTACATATTAGGTCCACACAGACACTGCTGCATAAAATGGAGGTACTTTTTATCTCGCAAAACGCCAAAGGGCTCAACAGTCCCCATAAGCGAAGAGTCGCTTTCACTGAGTTCAAGAGGAGACGGGCTGATGTGGTCTTCCTCCAGGAGACTCACTTCAGCTCGCGTAATAACCCGAAATTCCTCGATTCTAACTTTAGAAAGTTTTTCCTAGCATCAGGGGAGGAGAAAAAGAAAGGTGTAGCTATTCTGTTTCACAATCACACCCCCTTCCAGGTTGAAAAGGTTAAAAGGGACCCGAAGGGGAGGTACCTAGTACTGATCGGGCTCCTTAAGCAGGTCAGAATGACATTAGCGTGTATATATGCGCCAAATGAAGGTCAACCAGACTTTTACAACACATTTTTTCAGAAGCTTCAGTTATGGGCCGAGGGACAAATAATTCTGGGTGGCGACTTTAACACAGTCATGAATGCAAATGTAGATAGGTCCACGTCCCAGAAAAACAATAAGAGAGAAGGGAATATCTCATTACTGAAAGGCCTCAAACAGATTAGACTGGTGGACATCTGGAGAGAGCAGCACCAGGGAGAACGCAGTTATTCTTTCTACTCCAACCCACATGACAGCTACAGTAGGATTGACCACTTCTTTGTATCGAGCAGAATGGTCCCACAAATTTCCGATACAAGCATACATGATATCACTTGGTCGGACCATGCATCGGTAGAGCTGAGATGCATTTAATTTGGTAGTGCCAGCCCAGGAGCAAACTGGAAGCTAAATGAATCGATAATTAAAATCCCGGATATTCAAAACAAAGTGAAGTCTGAAATATCAGATTATTTCCGGATAAATAGTGGCAGTGTGGAGTCCCATTCACTGTTATGGGAGGCTCATAAGGCCACGATTCGGGGGTACTAATCGGTATAGCTGCAAATAGGAAAAAGAAAAAGGAAGCCAAATTATCACAGCTTTATCACAGGTTACATGAGCTCTCTATCCTACATAACCGGACAGGTAGAGATGATGCCCCAAAGGAGTTGAAGGATGTTAGAATTCAGCTAAACCTCCTCCTTACTTCCCGAGCGGAGAAAGACATGAGTTGGACGCAGAGGAAGTTCTATGAGAAAGCTAATAAACCGGACACTATGCTAGCCACCAGACTCCGTAATCGGAAACCAAATTTTAACATTCAATCTATTAAGACAGCCGGAGGCCAGAGTTCCTCAAACCCTAAAGTCATTGTAGGGGAGTTCGCGAAATTCTACGAACAGCTATATAATGGAGAGAAGGTAGTTCACAATGCTAGGACAAGTAGTAATCTACAGAAATTCCTAGCAGACGCAGCCTTGCCACAAGTGAACAGAAGGGAGCGAGAGGCTCTTCAACGAGACTTCACAAGGGAAGAACTAGAGGCGGTAGTAAAAAACTTAAAAGCATCAAAAGCCCCAGGCCCGGATGGGTTCTCCAACCTGTACTATAAAAAATTTATCGGAGTTTTGGCTCCGCACATGCTCCAGCTGTTTAATGGAGTATTAGCAGGAGAGCCCTTCCCGGGACAGATGCTCCAGGCGTCGATCTCAGTAATCCATAAAGAGAACAAGGATCCCACTAGCTGCCAAAGTTACTGGCCGATATCATTAATTAACACAGATGTAAAAATCTACTCTAAATTACTGGCCAATAGATTAAATATAATCCTGCCAGGGCTCATCCACCCGGATCAGGTTGGCTTCATTAGAGGTAGACAAGCGGCCGACAACACTAGGAGAATTGTGGATATAATAGACTTTATGGGAGCCAACAAGGTTCGGGGTGTGGCCCTAAGCCTAGATGCGGAAAAGGCCTTTGACAGGATTGATTGGCCATACCTGGAGACCACGCTTGGCGCATTTGGGTTTGGAGGCAAATTCCAACAGGCTGTTAAGGCATTATACACGGCACCATCAGCCAGGGTGGTTCACCAGGGATTCCCCTCGGAACTATTCCCAATTAAAAGTGGTACGAGACAGGGATGTCCGCTTTCGCCCCTGCTATTCGCCTTATGCATCGAACCACTCGCAGCACAAATTCGGAATAACGCTGATATCTCTGGGGTACAGATCCATTCGCAGGAGCACAAAGTGGCTCTGTACGCGGATGATATTATTCTAACCCTTGCCAAGCCGCTCATCTCGTTGCCCAATCTGTTCGAGCTTCTAGAGCGTTTTGCCCAGATCTCTGGCTTCAAAATAAATCAATCTAAATCAGAGGCCCTAAGCCTATACATGCCAAGAGAAATGGAGAAGCTGATAGAACTCAACTTTGAGTTTAGATGGCGCCCCTCCACCATGAAATACCTAGGAGTGCAGATCACAAAAAAAACGAGCTCCTTATATTCGGCTAACTATCCCAAACTGTTGAGGACTCTCAAAAAAGAGCTACAGGAGTGGAAGGCATATGGTATTTCTTGGTTGGGGAGGATCTATAGTGTCAAGATGAACATCCTTCCCCGAATTCTATATCTGTTCCAAACTCTCCCAGTTGCCGTGGTTAGAGCAGACATTGCAGGGCTCCAAAAAGCTATCTCTCAATTTATTTGGAAAGACAAAAAACCACGGATTAAAGGTAAAATTATGCAGAAAGCTAAGGAAGCTGGTGGACTAGCAGTTCCGAGCGTCATATCCTACTACAAAGCGGCACATTTGTGCCAAATCACGCAGTGGCATGGGGACCCGGGGCTCAGGAGGTGGGTGGCACTGGAGAAGGAGGTGTGCGCCCCGCTTGAGCTCAGGGACCTGATCTGGTACCCGAGGACACGGGTGAAGGATATACTCATTCCTCTGTCCTCTGTGCTCAACTCTCTCTCGGTCTGGGAGGCTTCTAAAAGTAGCTGCTCTTTGACCTCCAAACATACGTTGATGGCTCCTTTATATGGCAATCCAGACTTTGCTCCTGGGCTGGTAGAAAAATGTTTCCCGCGCTGGCGGCAATTAGGGATTAGTCGATTGAAGGACCTGGAGGATAAGGGCAAGATCAAATCTTTTGAACTATTAAAGTCAGAAACGGACTTACCTAGCACTGATTTTATGAGGTACCTCCAGGTTCGGGCATTTTATAACGCACACCCGGTGAGACCACCGCTGACTAAATTTGAACAGCTCTGTGTGCGCGGAGCAGACACGAGGGGACTGATTTCTGCCTTGTACAGAGAGGTGGTGAATACTGAATCAGACAGGACAGTCAAACCCCGCTTCGTGGCACAATGGGAAGAGGATCTCCAGGCTCAACTAGAGGACGAGGACTGGGCCGCGGTGTTCAAAGCTGCGGCCTCGAGCTCCATATGCACGACATTGAAGGAGAACTCATATAAGGTATTATTAAGGTGGTATCTCACCCCAATCAGATTAGCTAAATTCGTCCGGGGGGCTTCCCCGCTCTGCCCCAGGCGGTACGGGGAACAGGGGGATCTGGTGCACATGCTGTGGTCTTGCCCGAGATTAGTGCCGGTCTGGACCCAGATCCGAGATTGGCTGCAGAGGATTTTTTTGGGGCTCAAAATTCAGCTGGACCCGTGGCTATTTTTATTAGGTAAACCTACAAACGAGGTATCTAGATCGGGTAACAAGCTGATAGCACATTTTGCTACCGCTATGAGGTGCGAGACCGCAGCACTGTGGAACCAGAATGCGATTCCTTCGATTGATAAAGTCAGAAACAGAATTTGGTTCATTTGCAGAATGGAGAAGTTAACGAGTTTAGTTAACGACTCAGCCGACAAATTTGAAAAAGTATGGTCATTATGGCTTGCCCATACTGATATTCAGGGGATGAATTAGGCCACAATATGGCTTTGATAGAGATAGATGGGTTCTCCTTGGATGTCGGGCTAGGGGCTGGAAGGGACGATCGGACAGTAGGGCTCCCCCCGAGGTACAGTGGTGAACCGAGTTAACGATCAACGGAAAAGTGATGTGAACCGGACTTGGGCTCCTCTGAGAGGTGGACTGGAGCAGAGCATCGGCAGAGGTGGTGAAGGACGCCAGAGAAACGAGGAATCAGCGCTTCTCCCAGGCCGCTCCCCCATCCCTACCCCCCCCCCCCTCCCCGCCTTCCTCCCCCTTTTTGCCCTGTCCCTAGATGTTGTCAGTCTGTCTGTGTCCTGTCCTGTGGTTCCCCCAATGTTCGTCCGTTACTCGTAAAGTGTTCCTGTAAGTTTGGTGTATACCTGAAACACTTGACAATATTCTGTACGCTATGATGTGTATGCACAAAAAAACTAATAAAAACAAATTCTCTTCGGCCGAGAGAAATTACGATGTCGGGAACCATGAGCTTCTGGCCATCAAATTGGCTCTCCAGGAATGGAGGCATCTCCTTGAGGGTACCAAGGAACCTATTGCCATCCTCACCGATCACAAAAATTGTACATTGAGGGGGCTCGTCACTTGGGATCCCGTCAGACTCAATGGGCACTGTTCTTCTCCCGATTCAATTATACTATTTCTTATATTCCTGGCACCAAAAATATCAAGGCCGACGCTCTTTCTCGCCAGTTCTCTACGGAAAACGACTCTGACGAATCCTCAGAGACAATCCTTCCCGCTAGATGTATAATTTCCGCCAATAACTTTGATATCTTTGACGAAATTAAGAAAGCTCAGACTCACATCCCCAGGAGGTTTAGGGTGCCAGAAGGTCGCTTGTACGCAGCTCCGCGTTTCCGCCATAAGATACTTCTATGGGGACATTCTTCGAGATCTGCCGGTCATCCAGGCTTCAAGAGGACCTTATCAAACTGACTTTTTGGTGGCCTAAGATGAACAACGACATTTTCGATTTCACCAGTGCTTGTCCGGTCTGTGCCCAAAGCAAATCCGCCCGACACAAACCTTCCGGTCTCCTCATGCCTCTCCCTATTCCGGAACAACCTTGGAAGCATATCTCTATGGACTTTATTGTGGAACTTCCCAATTCCAAAGGGATGAATACTATCCTCGTTGTAGTAGATAGATTTTCCAAGCATTCACACTTTATACCCCTCAAGGGTCTTCCTAATTCAGCTACTTTGGCCGACATTTTTTCTAAGGAAATTTTTAGATTACACGGTGCACCTATTTCTATTGTTTCGGATAGAGGTACTCAATTCATTTCTAAGTTTTGGCGTGCTTTTTCTCAGAGACTTGGTATTTCCCTCCTGTTTTCCTCGGGTTATCACCCTCAGACCAACGGGCAGACAGAAAGAATGAATCAAACCCTGGAACAGTATCTCAGATGCTTCGTGTCTGAATCTCAAGACAACTGGGTGGATCTATTACCCTGGGCTGAGTTTGCCATTAACTCCTTGAAAAACGAGTCCACACAAGAGTCGCCGTTTTTCATTAATTTCGGATTCCATCCCAGCAGTCTTCCCCTATCCTCCCTCCCTTCTGGTGTTCCCGCAGCAGATTCTCATGTTTCTAATCTTCAGAACTCTTGGAGAAAGATCCTAAAAACCTTGCAAAGTTCTGTGCAAAGACAAAAAACAAAAGCAGAACGGCGACATCAGGCGGGCCCAGTATTCAAACCCGGAGACAGAGTGTGGCTGTCTTCTAAGATTATCAGGCTCAAGACTCCGTCCCAGAAACTGGCCCCAAGATTCTTAGGTCCTTTCAAGGTCCTCGAGAGGATAAACCCGGTCGCCTACCATCTTGCACTTCCTTCTACCATGAGGATTCCTTCAGTGTTCCATGTGTCTTTACTTAAACCGGTGATCCAAAATGCCCATTTTCCAGACCGTCCTCAAAGACCCAATCCTGTCGTCATCCAAGGACAACAAGAATACGAAGTCCACTCCATACTCGATTCTCGCTGGTCCAGAGGCAGATTACAATTTCTTGTACATTGGAAAGGATATGGGCCGGAGGAATGCTCTTGGATACCGTCTCACCACATTCATGCCCCAACGCTCCTCTCACAGTTCCGTCAGAACTTCCCTCATAAACCTTGGGAGGATCGTTCAGAGTCCGATCTTCAAGTGGGGGATACTGTAACGGATCGGGGGACTCGCGCTTCCACTCGGATCCTTCCACTCGCGAAGGATGTGAAGCTATAGAAAAAAATTTGAGAGACAAAAACATTTTAAACCCACGTCAAATTGAATTTATTTTAGATGGAATCAGATTTATTTTAAATCAGAATTATTTTTTGTTTGAAGGAGAATTTTATTTACAGCTTTGCGGCACGGCCATGGGGACCAGGTTTGCGTCCAGTTACGCAAATTTATTTTTAGGCGTATGGGAGGAAGAACACATCTATAATCATAATCCCATTGGCGCAAACCTGGTCCTATGGCATCGCTATATTGACGACATTAAGTGGGGGAAGGAGAGAGCGCAGAGGGAGGGAGAGAGAGCGCAGGGGTGGGTGGGAGAGAGAGAGTGCAGGAGGGGCGGGAGAGAGAGCAGGGGGGACAGGAGAGAGAGCGCGGGGGACGGGAGAGAGAGCACGGGGGTGGGAGAGAGAGAGCGCAGGGGGGGCGGGAGAGAGAGAGTGCAGGAGGGGCGGGAGAGAGAGCAGGGGGGGCGTGAGAGAGAGCGCAGAGGGGGTGGGAGAGAGCACAGGGGGGGATGGGAGAGAGAGCGCAGGGGGGGGCAGGAGAGAGAGGGCAGTGGGGGTGGGTGAGAGAGAGCACAGGGGGGCCGGAGAGAGAGAGCGCTGGGGGGGAGTGGGAGAGAGCGCAGGGGGGGTGGGAGGGAGAGAGCGCAGGGTGGGCGGGAGAGCAGGGGAGAGAGCAATGGGGGGGAGAGAGAGATGGGGGAGAGAGAGTGGGGCAGAGAGAAAGCCGGGGGGGAGAGAGAGAATATATATATATATATATTTAAAACCAGAGACAGAACATGAAACACAGACAGAGCTCAGTGCACATCCAGTGAAACTTATACATGGTACAGTGCCTAAATATATATGTATAGATATCTGTTAAATAAAATGGTCTTTTAGTTTAACATTTTGGCCAAAGTGTTGTAAGCCCTTGAGCCACTACACGGCAGACCACATCTCAAGGGTGCCTAACACTAATATAAATTCTTAATAACCTGTGCATTACCAGGAAGAATGATTTATAATAAATCTGTCAAAATTAGTTGCATAGTTCTAAGTCTGATTGAAGCTCTTATTAACCTGTACATTACCAGGAAAAGCACTCTGTATTAGATTTGTCACAATCAAACTGCAAGCAAGCAAGTTCCCCTGAGAGTGGGAGATGCAATGGAGTGAGCTTTTAACCATTTAAATGTGGGAGGGGTTAAGCTTCAATTAGGTATATATATATATATATATTACAACAAGACAAACTGCCTGCATCAGACTAAGCAAATAATGAGTACTTAAATTAGTAATATAATAACCACTAACGGTGCTAGGGACTAGAAGTAATATAACAACGAAAAGAAAAAGAAGAGCGTCGCAACTCAGCACTCAAGTACACTCAGAACAAATATCAAAGAAAAATATGATTTATTAAAAGGCACAAATAATCAAACATATAATACAAAAAATATTAAATCAAACCCTGAAAACCTCCTGTGATAGAATATGTATCAGACAGGGGAAATCCCCTATGAAGATACTGATGGACCCCTAATACCCAAGGCAAGGGAAGAAAGCCTATAAGCACAAAATATATGTAGAACAAGGAGTTAACAATAACCCCTTGAACCTACAAGGCCGGCCTCACCCCTAGTTCATATAAAACCACACAGTAAGCATAGATGACGTCACTGCTCAAGAGCGCCAGCCCACTCGCTACGCTCTTCCCTTCACCCTGGACAAGGCCTTAGAAGCAGATGCGAGACAGGATGGTGGGGAGCAACAGTACAGATGGATAGCCTCAGAGGATCCAGTCCAACGCAGGAGCCTCTTCAGCGTAAACACCAGTGTGCCATCTCAACACGACAGGAGTGACACCAAAGACACCGAAGACCTGCTAGGTCCACGAGGAGAAGACGCTGTTCCTTCAATGGTACATGCTGCCTGGGACAGCCACAGCCCCAACAGTGATCCACACGCCAGCACGTACACGGATACACTACAACAGACTCGCAATCCAGGCACACCCACACAGGAAAACACAGCCCCTCACACTGACCAGCAGTCACCACGCATCCACGCCAAGGAAGAGGCAACCGCATGGACCCTCCCAGCAACTACCTCAGAACGCGACCAACACGCCGATACCTCAGGCCTGACAGACATGGCCAAGTACATGATCCGGCGTGACATGGTGCAAACAAGACTTACCAACTTTGACGACCGTCCTGAGAACTACCGAATGTGGAAGTTTCCGTTCAAGGATGCAATCAAGAGCCTTGGCTTCTCAGCAAGGGAAGATCTCAGCCTGCTATCCAAATGGCTGGGGAAAGAATCCATAGAACATTCTAAGAGACTCCGGGCAACAAATGTGAACCACCCCAAGTAGGTCTCGACTTAGTATGGGAAAGGCTAGAGGAGTGCTATGGTAGCCCCGAAGCGGTTGAAGACGCACTCTCTTCAAGAGAGTCGACAACTTTCCCAGAATCACAGCCAAAGACTACTCGAAGTTACGAGAGCTTGGAGATCTGCTGCAGGAGCTGGAGTTTGCAATAACTGACCAATCACTGACATGTCTCAACATACTAGACTCAGCTCGCGGAGTAAGACCCATCTTGGAGAAGCTACCCTACAACCTCCAGGAAAGATGGACTTCACAAGGCTCCAAATACAAAAAGGGAGAAGCAAGTGGCCTTCCCTCCCTTCTCATTCTACTTGAGCTTCATTCGCGAAGCAGCAAGGACAAGAAACGATCACAGTTTTATCTTAGGTGTGCAGACCACACACAGTGCAAACAACCTGAGGAATGAAAGGCCAACGGCGAGATACGGTAATGCTAGAATATCTATCTCGGTCCACAGAACGGACGTGTCCCCCAAGACCCAAATAAGTCCCGACCAGTCGGTCGCTGAAGGCAAGAAACCAAGGGACCCAAACAGGGGATGTCCCATACATAAGAAGCCACACCCACTTAACAGATGCTTTGGGTTCAGGATGAAGTCCCTAGATGAACGCAAGAAGTTACTCGGAGAGTTCGGAGTTTGCTTCAGGTGCTGCGATTCCTTGACCCATCTAGCCAAAGACTGTAAAGAAGCCATCAAATGTGCAATGTGCAAAAGTGACAAGCACGTGACATCTCTACATCCAGAGATGCTGACACTCCACCAACTCAACAACCCATCCTCCATAGCAGAGCATGGCGGGGAGGAAGGAGAGCCAACATCTGTCATGTCTCACTGCACCGAGGTTTGCGGAAAAGGATGTGACAAAAGGTCCTGCTCCAAAATATGCCATGTCGCAGTGTACCCCCAGGAACAACCTGAGAGGGCGGTAAGGATGTATGCCATCATCGATGATCAAAGCAACAGATCATTGGTGAAAACGGAATTCTTCAGCTTGTTCAATGCACAAGACAATGCCTCACCCTACACCCTCAGAACCTGTGCAGGGCTAACTGAGACAACAGGGAGAAGAGCAACTGGCTACATCATATGTTCAGTGGACAACAGAGTGAAGATAGCTCTCCCTACACTCATCGAGTGCAGTCACCTGGCTGCAAACAGGGACGAGATTCCCACACCAGACGTGGCACGCCATCACCCACACCTCAGAGGGATAGCCAACTACATCCCGCCGGTAGAACAAGGCACCAAGATCTTGCTGCTGCTCGGTAGGGACATCCTGAGGGTACACAAAGTCCTCAAACAGCAAAACGGACCCCACAACACCCCATTCACCCAAAGACTTGATCTAGGATGGGTGAGAGTTGGCAATGTGTGCATTAACAAGGGCACGAACCAGACAATGTTGACGCCCGCAGAACAGTACTAACAGAATGTGGACACACATATCTCTCCGACCCATGTCTTGGCCACATCCAAGTTACAGGAAGGCCAAGCGAGGAGAAGAGACAAGGTCATACCCCTGAGATCAGCAAAAACATCTTCACATCAGGGGAATGTGACAATGGCCTAGGATGCTCAGTAGTCCAGACAACTAAGGATGATGAGTCGACTCCACCGAAGGAAGAAAGTAACCTCCTGAAGGTGACCGACAAAAGGATCATCCAAAAGAAAAGAAACAATCGGACAATCTTCCTGCGAGCAATGGCACATCTGAGACGTACAGCCATTCCTCTCTGCAGAATACAAGGTGGCAAAGCAGCCAGCCGCCACGGCTGGCATCACTGCAAAAGATTGCACCATGCAGGTGAAACTACAGGGGCAAAAAGACTGTCTTCTCGCACGCCTAAAAAGAGACGGTCGCAGAGACATTTTATAAAGGGATTTACAAGGGCAAAAGAGATTGTTCTTCGGTATGTCCAGGGAGAAAACAACCTCCAAAAGCAACTAACAATGAGATACAAAGATACATCACCAAAATATGTGGAGACGTTCTCGTGCAAGAAAAACGTTCTGAGGACTTAGGATGCACAGCGTTCCAGACAACAAGAGACGACCACGCAAGCGACCTTAGGAACTTGGATTTGGGGACCGACATGCCTCCCATACAGCGGAGTCTGGGGATAAGCTGGGATCTCAAAACAGACGCATTCACATTTCAGGTGTCCATCGATGAAAAACCCTACACCCAACGCGGGGTCCTGTCCACGGTCAATAGTCTTTACAACCAGCTGGGATTCGTGGCTCCAGTCACAATTCAAGGGAAGTCTCTGCTCAGAGAATTGTCCTTCGAGAAGCAGGACTGGGATACCCCACTACCTCCAGAAAGATGGAAAGAGTGGGAAACGTGGAAGGATTCTTTGAAGATCCTAGAGCAACTTCAGATCCCACGCCCCTACTCACCTACATCTCTCACCGCTGCACACAGCAAAGAGCTTTGCGTGTTCTCAGACTCTACAAAGTTCTCAGTTCTACAAAGGCCATAGCAGCGGTAGCCTACTCAAAAACCATGATGTGGATGGAGGTGACCATGTCAGGTTCATCCCCGGCAAGAATAAATTGGCGCACAACCCAACTACACTATACCCAGACTTGAGCTATGTGGCACAATATCAGCGGTAGAACTTGCAGAATTCATCGAAAATTAAAGGGACTGGAAGCCAGACGCTGTTAGGTTCTACACAGATAGCAAGGTGGTACTGGGTTACATATGTAACAAGAAAAGAAGATTCTATGTATACTGTACGTGGCCAGCTGTGTAGGAAGAATCAGGAAGACAACCCAACCAGAACAATGGTACCATGTACCCACAGACCAAAATCCTGCAGATCATGCCACCAGATCAGTGCCCACAACGCAACCCGAGGAAACACCATCAACCCCAGCCGACGACTTTAAACTCGTGAATCCCGAGAAGGACACGGAGATAAGGCCTCAAGTATCCGTGTCACTCACGAATATACGGCCCAGAAACGCCCTCAGAAGATTCTTTGCCATCAGAGGACCAGTCAAACAAATACGCTCTGACTGCAGAACCAATTTCGTTGGGGTACGTGAAGGATTACAAATAAACACTAAACAGTGCCAGAGACTTTTGCACAAAGACATTGTGGTGCAACCAGCTAACCTGGAGCGGTTCATCCACCTGGCATCCTTTGCCAAAGAACCTTGGCCAAGGGACTTTGAAGCCAGGGATACCATCGCTATGTGGATATGGACTATCGCATTGTTTGAGAATGTGATGTTATATTTGTTATGTATTTACATATGTTCCACATACAGTAGTTAGTTATATAGTGGTATCTCCAGATACCAGACGGGGAGTGTCCTAGAACAAGATTCATTGTTCTGTTCCTTTCGCCCTTCTTTGCAGCTCTGCCGCTAGCCCTTTATTTAGAAGTACTTTCCCTGCAGTTATTATTCCCAGTGCAGGTGGAAATGGATACTTTTAGATATTTTCTCTATCTCCTAGCTTGCTAGAGTTGGTTGCTATGACAACCCCTGTAATTCCCCTGGCATAGTGGACTGTTCCTTTGCCCCCTGCCTGTATTCACAGTTTACTCAGCCCAGTCTCTGTTCCTGTGAGACACCCTCTATTTTCTTTCTTTTCTACCTCAGCAGGCTAATTAAGCACTACTCATGCCTTCCACCTCTTGGTAAGACTATCGTTTTTTACTTTTTCCCCACTATAAGCATCCTCACTGTAGAGAAGCCCTCTCTCATTACACCACCATCTACAAGTAACTTTGTATATCTGCTGCTTTCCAATAAAGTGAAGAAAAGACAAAGAACTTGTGGTGCTAGTTAAGCTGTCTGGACATATATTACCCAGTGTATTCCCTGTGGTTCCAGAATAAATATACCTTATGGCCAATTTAGGTGAATAAAAAGAAATTGCTCAGACTTACAGGAATTCAATATGCAAGCTGAGATCTTAGAAAAAATATTTATTGAAAAGAAATATAATAAATCTATCATTGAAGCTGCAAAAGAAAAAGTAGGGAATTTTAACAGGGAACAACTGTTAATAAGCAAAAATCACACACCCAAAAATGGACAGGCGCTACCACACTGATATTATAATATTAAAGTGGTTAATTAGATGTAGATGAAAGAAACTGGGTATACGATCCGCTCAAAACCTCTGATGAGGACTTGTTTCCAAAAGTCCTCTAGTTCCAACGTTACACCTCCAGATTCCAGAAGGAGCAGGATCACCCCAGAATAAAGAAAAACACAATATAGTGCACACTGTATAAAAATGCTGAAGATATGATGCTAAGCTTGACACAAATCAAATAAAGCTCATCAAATCAAAGGTTGTAAATAAAGTGTTTTCTTGCTGCTGGTGTGCCTTTTGGATCCCAGGACTGTATGTGATCAGGTATGGCAGTATCCCCAAGTGTGGATGTTATCCTCAAAACAAGAAAGGAGACATAGTGTATTCCAAAAGACACAAAGTTTTAGTGGGCTTTTACACAGAATACTCACATTTTGCACAAATAACACAGCCAATAATAAACAGAGGGAGTTGGTAGATGTAAGTGCCCACTTTGACGGTCTGAGGTACTCAGATGCTGCTTTGCTGTCAGCTCCAACTCTCTGGGTCTTGCCTGGAAATCCCCTACTTCGCCACTTCACTTGATTAACTCCCCGCACTCCCAGGCGTGTGGCGTCACTACCTAGTGCACTCCTGCCTCTGGTGTTTGTCGGTAATGAATAACGGCAAGTGAAGGCTGTTCCTGTGGCTCTGCTACCGCACATCCTCTCTCCCTCCGTTTAGTCACTCAACATGTTTCTCAGCTTACGCTGCTTCGTCAGGATACAGCCATACCTGATCACATACATTCCTGGGATCCAAAAGGCACACCAGCCGCAAGAAGACACTTTAAAACCTTTGATTTGATGAGCTTTATTTTATTTTATCTCTAGTAAGTGGGCTGACATATGGGCCAAGCTTAGCATCATATCTTCAGCATTTTTATACACAGTGTGCACTATATTGTGTTTTTCTCTATTCTGGGGTGATCCTGGTCCTTCTGGAATCTGGAGGTGTAACGGAATAACCAAAAACCAACAAAAAAGAAATGGAGTCCAACTTTATTCCATTCATCCCGCGCTTCAGCACAGAAGCAGACAGCATTCAACAGATTGTCAAAAAACATTGGCACGTGTTAAAACAAGATCCAATCTAGGGGGATTTTCTTTCAACTGTACCACGAGTGATGTTCTCGAAGGCACATAGTATGAAGGATAGTTTAGCTCCAAGGGCCCTAAGAAAAATAGAAATAGAGAATAAAAACATATGGATACCTGACAGACCGAAAGGTTTTTTTCAAGTGCAGCATGTGCAAAGCATATAAATTTGGTTACGACAAAACGGATACTTTCATTTCAAATGTAACCGGTAAAACATCACAGATAATGAGCTTCATCAACTGCAAAACTACCTACGTGGTATATGTCCTCACATGTCCATGTGGACTGCACTATGTGGGCAGAACCACCCACCCTGTGCGGGTGAGAATCCTTGAACATTTTAGGAATATTAGCTTAGGTTTAGAAAATCATAGCGTACCTTTATGTAGCCCTGGCTGGTTTTGGGCTATAAGTCTGCCCTCCTCCTGGCAGTAATCCCTAGTAAGAGTAGGTGCCAGGAGTAATCATGGGTATTCCCCACACATTGCAGCTCAGTGAGTCAGAGAAGGTAGTGCAATCAGGCCTGCTGTCCAATCAGGGACAGGGGCTGGTTCTTACTGGAATTGACTTAAGGAGCTGCACATCCTCAATTTAGTAGTTGTGCCTCTACCATGATAGAGGTGTGGTCTCTCTAACTCAGTAGTGCAGGGCTCTGATTACTGAGGCCTTCCCTACGGGGACAGGTGGAAGTCTATTCCCTTACCCCACAAGGGGGTAAGGGAACAGCAAGGACTGCTCCTGGTGGCTGGTGGCCGGGAGTGAATGTCCAGGGACATCCTAAAGGTGAAGACCTGAGTGATAAAGAATTGATTCAGTGTAAGCTATGCACTGCTGTGATTGAGAGCCAGAGACTGAATAAAGATCACCTGTTTCTACAATCTCCTTGCCTGAGACTGAATTCTATCAGGGAGGAGAAGAGATAGTTCTCCTGCAGAGATTTCTCCCCACACATCTGGGGACTGCAAGAGATGGAGGCGCTGTCACCGTGAGTACGATTTGGGCAAGACCCCAGAAGCATGTCCTGACCTCCCCTATAACACCATGCGGGAGACCCAGGGCCCCCTGTTACCAGCAGGTTTGCACAACACTACCGTGAGTAACCAGAGCAGCTTTCCCCAAGATAGACCCTATATGAGATTGGGTGAGGGAAACAGGGTTACATTTGGAGGTGCTGCTGAGTTTAATTAGGACAGGCTTTCAGCGAAGCAGAACTGGAAGTTAGGATGTGTGCTTCCAGAGCAAGTGTTGAGGAAGGAGGGAGTTTAGGTGCAGTAAGGGGCACATAAATCTCGCAAAGCACGACCTAAGACTGTCCTAAAGAGGTGAATAGAGCTGGCAACAGGGCTATAGCTGTTCTAATCCCCTGAGGTGGATGCTACTATGGATTGCAGTGTTCACAGGAGAGCGAGTCCCCTACCAAATTGTGAGAGTCGCGCTGTGTGGAAACCCGTCGTTAGTGCACCCAAAATGGCATCTGCCCAGCAAGAAAGTATGTGGCGGAGAAGATGTGAGCTAAAATGGCGGTTCCCGCCGAGTCTGGATGGCGCACGTGCTGCATGCAAACAGGCTGTGAGAAAGCTAATTGCAAAGATTTGGCCGGGTCTGGCAAAAGCCAGCACCCCGCCTGAAGAAGGGTAGTGACGCGAAAGCTAAAGATGCGCCCACCTGTGGTGGGGATGGTTCAGAAAAGAGTCAGAGCCAACCCCTAATGACGAGTGCCCCTCCTCTAATCTCCACCAGAGGGAGGGGGTACGATGAGAGCCAATCACAGAGTTCTGCCCAAGCTGAAGGAGGAGCTGGATGTGAGCTACTGAACCCTCAGTCTTGCAGAGCTGGCGACAGAGAAGGAGTGAATTGTCGAGCTAGTGGACTGAATACACTAAACACGGCAAGTAATATGGCTGCATGCCATATCTCCACATATCAAACATATCAACTCCCAGGAGGCTTCTTGGTTGTTGAGGTAAAAGGCCGGGAGTTCCTTAGGTGTCTGTGCCTACAATGCAGACTACCTGGGGCTAAACCCAGCACCACTGCAGGATACCCGCAGTGTGGGATCTATTATCTATGGCCAGTAGATCCATTCCCTACCATCGTTGCCCAGCCTGAGGGACCTCAAGCAACGCTGAGGGAGGTGGACAACCCCGACATGGCTGCAAGTCCGGGCCCGTGTGCCAAACAGAGAGATCAGGTTGTTGACCTGGTTCCCTATGCGGGTCCAGTGGCGGAACCGAAGCAAGATAAGGTGACTGCCCAGGGTGAATAGGGATCGCTAGCATTGGTGGTGCTGGAGCTGGACCAGTTTGTGCCCATTACCGCCAGTGACTGCGAGGGGCCCCGATGTCGTTCCCCATGCGGAGAGTTGCCCCTGCTGCCTTCGTCGGATGACGAGAAGGACAGCGTTTCATCGGTGGTGATGCGCCGGCCGGCGAACTACCCCAGCGGTGCGGTCTAGACGAGCACACTTAACTGTGAGAAGAAGCGAGTGAGTCCGTAGATTCCCCGACAGCAGGCGCTGGTGCGGCCTGAGCCGCGTAGATGTCCCATGGCCGTGGCAACTCCCAGTGTGGCAGAGTAGAGACCGGAGAATGCTCCTGAGGACCAGAGAATCATCGCGAGCCAGCGGAGCGGTGAACCACAATTCGGATCCTCAAGGTCTAAAATATCTGGGCCTTGAACAGGTATTAAACCACTAGAGAGGGGGTGATAGGACATTACGTCTATCCCAGAGAGAATCCTTTTGGATCCATCGTCTTAACACCTTACATCCAAAAGGTCATAACATTGATAAAAATTCCATGTTAGTACAACTAATTTATCTTTTAGTCCGTAGTTTCTCAAACTGCAAGTGCCTACGACATCTTTTATAGTGATATTTAGTTATTCTATCACTGACAACAATTGGATTTGGAACTTAAAAACATAAATATAGCAAAGATTGTCTTACAGGACAACGCACTTTTCATTTAGCAAATTATAGAACCTCACCACTGGGGGACAGTGATACACCACATTTCGTGGTGTTCTGTGTGAGAAGTTTGAACGTGCGCACGCATCAGGGACCGAGTCCCAAACCTCTAAAACTCCGCTATGCACACATTATGATGCTCTGCAGACCCCTGGTAAACATCATGATGCTCTGCAGGCTGCTGGTACACATCATGATGCTCTGCAGACCCCTGGCACACATCATGATGCACTGCATTCCGCTGGCACACATCATGATGCTCTGCAGGCCCCTAGCACACATCATAATACACTGCAGGCCCCTGGCACACATCATGATGCTCTGCAGGCCACTGGCACACATCATGATGCACTGCAGGCCCCTGGCACACATCATGATGCACTGCAGGCCCCTGGAACACATTGTGATGCTCTGCAGGCCGCTGGCACACATGATGCACTGCAGGCCCCTGGCAAACATTGTGATGCTCTGCAGGCCACTGGCACACATCATGATGCACTGCAGGCCCCTGGCACACATTGTGATGCTCTGCAGGCCACTAGCACACATCATGATGCACTGCAGGCCGCTGGCACACATCAATATGCAATGCAGGCCCGTGGAACACATTGTGATGCTCTGCAGGCCACTGGCACACATCATGATGCACTGCAGGCCACAGGCACACATCGTTATGCACTGCAGGCCCCAGGCACACATTATGATGCTCTCCAGGCCGCTGGCACATATCATGATGCACTGCAGGCCGCTGGCACACATCATGATGCACTGCAGGCCCCTGGCACACATTGTGATGCTCTGCAGGCCACTAGCACACATCATGATGCACTGCAGGCCCCTGGCACACATTGTGATGCTCCTTAGGCCGCTGGCGCACATCATGATACTCTGCAGGCCCCTGGCACAGATCAGGATGCTCGGAGGGCCGCTGGCACACATCATGAGGCACTGCAGGAAGCTGGCACACATTGTGATGCACTGCAGGCCCCTCGCACACATCATTATGCACTGCAGGCCCCAGGCGCACACTGTGATGCTCTGCAGGCCACTGGCACACATCATCATGCACTGCAGGCCGCTGGCACACAATGTGATGCTCTGCAGGCCACTGTCACACATCATGGTGCATTGCAGGCCACTGGCGCATATCATGATGCACTGCAGGCCCATGCCACACATTGTGATGCTCTGCAGGCCGCTGGCACACATCATGATGGTCTGCAGGCCCCTGGCACACATCATGATGCACTGCAGACCCCGGGCACACATCATGATACTCGGCAGGCCGCTGGCACACATCATTATGCACTGCAGGCCCCTGGCACACATTATGATGCACTGCTGACCGCTGGCACACATTGTGATGCTCTGCAGGCCACTGTCACACATCATGATGCACTGAAGGCCGCTTGCGCACATTGTGATGCTCTGCAGGCCCCTGGCACACATCATGATACTCTGCAGGGCACTGGCACACATCATGATGCACTGCAGGCCCCATGAACACATTGTGATGCTCTGCAGGCCGCTGGTACACATGATGCACTGCAGTCCCCTGGCACACATTGTGATGCTCTGCAGGCCACTGTCACACATCATGATGCACTGCAGACCCCGGGCACACATCATGATACTCGGCAGGCCGCTGGCACACATCGTTATGCACTGCAGGCCCCTGGCACACATTGTGATGCACTGCTGACCGCTGGCACACATCGTGATGCTCTGCAGGCCACTGTCACACATCATGATGCACTGAAGGCCGCTTGCGCACATTGTGATGCTCTGCAGGCCCCTGGCACACATCATGATACTCTGCAGGGCACTGGCACACATCATGATGCACTGCAGGCCCCATGAACACATTGTGATGCTCTGCAGGCCGCTGGTACACATGATGCACTGCAGTCCCCTGGCACACATTGTGATGCTCTGCAGGCCACTGTCACACATCATGATCCACTGCAGGCCGCTGGCACACATCATGATGCACTGCAGACCCCGGGCACACATCATGATTCTCGGCAGGCCGCTGGCACACATCATTATGCACTGCAGGCCCCTGGCACACATTATGATGCACTGCGGACCGCTGGCACACATCGTGATGCTCTGCAGGCCACTGTCACACATCATGATGCACTGAAGGCCGCTTGCGCACATTGTGATGCTCTGCAGGCCCCTGGCACACATCATGATACTCTGCAGGGCACTGGCACACATCATGATGCACTGCAGGCCCCTGGAACACATTGTGATGCTCTGCAGGCCGCTGGTACACATGATGCACTGCAGGCCGCTGGTACACATGATGCACTGCAGTCCCCTGGCACACATTGTGTTGCTCTGCAGGCCACTGTCACACATCATGATGCACTGCAGGCCACTGGCACACATCATGATGCACTGCAGGCCCCAGGCACACATTGTGATGCTCTGCAGGCCGCTGGCACACATCATGATCCACTGCAGGCCCCTGGCACACATCATGATACTCTGCAGGCCCCTGGCACAGATCAGGTTTCTCGGAAGGCCGCTGGCACACATCATGATGCACTGCAGGCCGCTGGCGCACATTGTGATACTCTGCAGGCCACTGGCACACATCATGATGCACTGCAGGCCCCTCGCACACATCATTATGCACTGCAGGCCACAGGCACACATCATTATGCACTGCAGGCCCCAGGCACACATTGTGATGCTCTGCAGGCCGCTGGCACACATGATGCACTGCAGGCCGCTGGCACACATCATTATGCACTGCAGGCCCCAGGTGCACACTGTGATGCTCTGCAGGCCGCTGGCACACATCATCATGCACTGCAGGCCCCTGGCACACAATGTGATCCTCTGCAAGCCACTGTCACACATCAGGATGCATTGCAGGCCACTGGCACACATCATGATGCACTGCAGGCCCTTGGCACACATTGTGATGCTCTGCAGGCCTCTGGCACACATTGTGATGCTCTGTAGGCCCCTGGCACACATTGTGATGCTTTTTAGGCCACTGGCACACATCATGATGCTCTGCAGGCCCCTGGCACACATCATGATGCTCGGCAGACCCCTGGCATAGATCAGGATGCTCGGAAGGCCGCTGGCACACATCATGATGCACTGCAGGAAGCTGGCACACATTGTGATGCACTGCAGGCCCCTCGCACACATCATTATGCACTCCAGGCCCAAGGCGCACACTGTGATGCTCTGCAGGCCACTGGCACACATCATCATGCACTGCAGGCCACTGGCACATATCATGATGCACTGCAGGCTCTTGCCACACATTGTGATGCTCTGCAGGCCGCTGGCACACATTGTGATGCTCTGCAGGCCCCTGGCACATTGTGATGCTTTTTAGCCCGCTGGTACACATCATGATGCTCTGCAGGCCCCTGGCACAGATCATGATGCACTGCAGACCCCGGGCACACATCATGATACTCGGCAGGCCGTTGGCACACATCATTATGCACTGCAGGCCCCTGGCACACATCATGATGCACTGCTGACTGCTGGCACACATCATGATGCTCTGCAGGCCACTGTCACACATCATGATACACTGAAGGCCGCTTGCACACATCATAATGCTCTGCAGATCCGTGGCACACATTGTGATGCTCTGCAGGCCACTTGCACACATCATGATGCACTGCAGGCTACAGGCACACATCATGATGCATTGCAGGCCACTAGCACACATCGTGATGCACTGCAGGCCCCTGGCACACATTATGATGTTCTGCAGGCCCCTCGCACACATCATTATGCACTGCAGGCCCCAGGTACACTTTGTGATGCTCTGCAGGCCACACGCACACATCATGATGCACTGCAGGCCAGTGGCACACATTGTGATCGTCTGCAGGCTTCTGGCACACACCATGATGCACTGCAGGCCCCTGGCACACATTGTGATGCTCCTTATGCCGCTGGCACACATCATGATACACTGCAGGCCCCTGGCACACATTGTGAGGCTCCTTAGGCCGCTGGTACACATCATGATACTCTGCAGGCCCCTGGCACAGATCATTATGCACTACAGACCCCGGGCACTCATCATGATGCTCGGCGGGCCGCTGGCACACATCATGATGCACTGCAGGCCCCTGGCACACATTGTGATGCTCCTTAGTCCGCTGGCACACATCATGATACACTGCAGGCCCTTTGCACACATTGTGATGCTCCTTAGGCCGCTGGCACACATCATGATACTCTGCAGGCCCCTGGCACAGATCATTATGCACTACAGACCCCGGGCACTCATCATGATGCTCAGCGGGCCGCTGGCACACATCATGATGCACTGCAGGACACTGGCACACATCATGATGCACTGCAGGCCGCTGGCACACATTGTCATGCTCTGCAGGCCACTGGCACACATCATGATGCACTGCAGGCCACTGGCACACATCATGATGCATTGCAGGCCGCTGGCACACATCATGATGCATTGCATGCCTCTGACACACATTGTGATGCTCTGCATGCTGCTGGCACACATCATGATGCTCTGCAGGCCCCTGTCACACATCATAATGCACTGCAGGCCCCTGGCACACATTGTAATGCTCTGCAGGCAACTGGCACACATCATGATGCACTGCAGGCCACTGGCACACATCACGGTGCTCTGCAGGCCCTTGGCACACATCATGATGCACTGCAGGTCACTGGCACACATCATGATGCTCTGCAGGCTCCTGGCACACATCATGATGCACAGCAGGCCGCTGGCACACATCATGATGCTCTGCAGGCCACTGGCACACATGATGCACTGCAGGCCCCTGGCACACATTGCGATGCTCTGCAGGTCACTAGCACACATTATGATGCACTGCAGGCCCCTGGCACACATCATGATGCATTGCAGGCCATTGGCTTCGTCGGGGGTAGTGGCCAGCCCAGGGCGTCAGCTCCAATATTCAAGGGACCTGGCTTATATTTCAGGGTGAAATTGTAATTGAACAGGGCGGCCAGCCAACAACGTCCGGCCGCGTCGAGTTTGGCTGAGGTCATGATATAGGTAAGTGGATTGTTGTCGGTCCGCAACTCGAACGACACACTGTACAAGTAATCACGAAGTTTGTCGACAATGGCCCACTTGAGGGCCAAGAACTCGAGTTTGTGCACTGGGTAGTTCTGTTCACTGACGGTAAGACTGCGTCTGATATAAGCTACGGGTCGCAGTCCCTCTGGATACTTTTGATGTAACACCGCCCCATATCCGCTCAGGCTAGCATCCACATGTAATATATATACGGTTGTTCGGGGTTTGCATAGGCCAACACGGGGGCTGCGGTCAAACTCTGCTTCAGGTACGTGAAGGCTTGTTCGCACTCTGTCGTCCATTTGTCCCCGAAGGGTTGTCGAGCAGGCGTAGCCTTCCAGGCCTGTGTCTTCCGGATATATTTTGAGGAGGCCGTTGAGGGCTTTGGCCCATCGGGAATATCCCTCCACAAGCCTGCGATAGTATCCGCAGAACCCCAGGAACGACCGCAACTCCCCCACGTTGTCAGGTCGGGGCAATTGACGACGGCTTCTATTTTGGCTGGGTCCATGGCAATTCCCTCAGCGGACACTATGTGTCCCACATAGGTCACCGATGTCCGGCAGAAACGGCATTTATCTAAGGAGAGCTTGAGTCCTTCTTGAGCTAATCGGTCAAGTACTTTCAGGAGTCGAGCCTCGTGTTCCTCCAGGGTTTTCCCAAAGACTATGATGTCATCCAAATACACGAGGCATTCTCTGGGATTCAAGTCACCTAAAGTCTTCTCCATTAGCCGCTGGAAGGTGGCAGGGGCACCACATATGCCTTGGGGCATATGGGTGAATTGGTAGAACCCCAGTGGGTAAATGAACGCTGTTTTCTCTTGGTCCTCGGGACTCATAGGTACCTGGTAGTAGCTGGACCGGAGGTCCAGTACACTGAACCATTTGCTTCCATGTAGAGTGTCCAGGATTTCTTCTATGCGGGGGAGATTATACTGGTCTGGTACTGTTCGGTTGTTCAGTCTCCTGTAGTCTACACATAACCTCACAGTCACATTCTTCTTTCTCACTACCACTATGGGTGAGGCGTAAGGGCTTCGTGATTCCGTGATGATTCCGGCTTCTTCCATCTCATGGAGGGCCACTCGTACATCTTCTACGTCCCAAGGAGCGAGCCGACGGGAACGTTCCCTGAAGGGCTTTGTATCAGTCATCCGAATGGTGTGTTGGGCATTTCGGCTGCACCACACTCCATCTCCCCTGTAGAGAATACTGATCATCTTTCTTCCAGCTGCACTCGTAACCGTTCCTTCCAGGTGTCCGACAGCCCGGACGAGCCAAAGTCGAAGTCTAACGGCGATCCGGGATCTTCCACTCGGCTAGCTTTTACTTGCACGGCTTCATCCACCGAGCTGACGGGGTAAATTCTCCCTATTCTCTGTCCCGCGTCGATGGCCATGGGGAATGGTGAAAGATTCTGGACAATCACATAAATTCGACGGGGAATGGTGGTCGGCCAATCCCGGAATTCCGGTACTAGCCGATATCCAAGGTGGACATCTTCTTCTGGCGTGCTTTCTAGAGAAAAGAGCTGCTCCTCATCTCCTCGTTCAGCGTAGGCACACCAGGCGGGTACCCTCTGCGTCTCTCCTGGTAAGAGGTAAGATTCTGGTCAGCCCTCCCTGGCCGCAGAACAACAGTCCATAGTCCTCAGAGGGTGGCGGAGGGGAATCTGCATCCACCTGGCCAAGCTGTAGCTGTAGGCTGGACATGGGCAGTTCATTAGTTTCTTGTAGATAGGCCCGGATGACGGCTTGTACAATGTCAGCATTCGTGCCTAGGATGATCGGATACTTAGGGGGCTCTTTGGGTTCTGGACACACCAAGGCGTCCACCTTCATGGGGTGAGACTTCCCAGTGTTGAGCTGTTGTATCTCCAGGTCCACGGTCACTATGCCATCGATGGGGTAGTCGTCATTGCTTAGGCCTCTTACTTTGATATGCCCTGCCGATTTCAGAGGCCGCTTCTGGATGTGTCGATCATAGAATCCTCGATATATGATGGTTACTTGAGATATTGTGTCCAGTAGTGCGGAGGAGTAGATACCGTCCACTAGCACCCGGATCCGCGCTACCGGTCCCACGCGGTTACTCTCCTCCTCGGGTCCGTCGCCACTTTGGGTGGGAACAGGGGCTTCTGGGCTGGCCGCATAAACACCGCATATCATGGCCTGGAGCGTGAACTTCTTGGGTGATGGGATCCAGTGGCGAGACTCCCCCATCCGACAATCGTAGGAGATGTGTCCCTTTTTCCCGCATTTGTAGCAGGACATATCTCTGGGTAGGGTACGGCGGTCATACGGAGGTGAGGTTCATCCGGCGTATTTCAGCCTTTCCGGGCCTGGTTTATCCGGCGGATCCTCCTTCTTCTCAGCACTCCCTTTGGGTTTAGTGCTGCTTGCTGCTTTAGCCTTCTGTGGGGAGTGAAGCATGAGATGCGTTTCGTGCTCTTTGACTTGCTGTAAGAGTTTGATAAACGAGGGGGAGGGGTCCTCGAGTGAGGTTATCGCGAATCATGTTTGCAATAGGGTGAGTAGGACTGGACCCCCGTAGGTATTGTTTGCGGAGGTATTCGTCCATCTGTGAGGCGGTCATATATTTATGATGCAGCAGGAGTCCTAGGGAGATTTGCACGCGGTGGATATAGGCAGACAAATCTTCTCCCTCCTTTTGATTGATGGCGTAGTATTTGGCCCACAAGGCCCCATCATCCTCGGTCGCGCTATAGGCCTCGACAAGGAACTCGATCATCATACGAGAGGTCAGGTCGGGGTACTGCTCTCGGTGAATGCTGATCAAAGTGAACACCGGGGGTCTCAAGCACTCCATGAGCCGTTGGCGTTTCACTACGTCTGTACAAGACCATTCTTCCATTACTCCCCTAGTGTGCTCCTTCCAAGGATCTATCCCATCCTCTCCCGTGGGCACAGGTAGAGTATCCGAGAAGGCCTTTAACTTCGGTAGCTTTGGGAATGCGTGGCTAGGGTAAGTGCTTCTACTAACGGCGGTAAGCTTGAGGGGGTGGTTAACTGGTCTATCTTGTCATTGAGTTTCTGCAGCATGTCACTATGCACCCCCGCTTCTTCGGATGCGCTAGACCCGGGATAGCTAACTTCTGACTGACCGCTACCCGCCTCGCTCGCGGGGTAGTGAGCAAAGGGGAGCGTAGGGTCGTCGTCACCTAGTTCCCCCACAGGGGGGTCCCAAAGTGGATAGACCAAGGGGCTGCCGCCGGACGGAGAGTCTGGCAGCAGCAGATATTGAGGGACGGCAGGCTTAAGGACTACTAGATCTCGCCGGCAATCTACTACCAAGGTGTTCCACTTAGCATCTTGATCTATGAGCACATCTACCAGGCGGGCTTTGGCAAAACCCGGTAGTTGTCGTAGGGCCGTTTGCAATGTCTCTAAAGGTAGGGCCATGGGTACTCGGGTCACAGCCACTGCGCGGCGGGCGGGCTCATTTGTCGCGCCCATTCGCGTATTTCCTGACGTGAGGGAAGGGCCATGGTGGCGGTATTTTTTTTTTTTTTCGCTCGAGCGGCACCCCAGGTCTAAGCTCTCAGCAGCGCCTCCAAATGTAGCCCTGATTCCTAGCGAACCCAGACCACTACCATATGCTGTATAACCTGTAGGCTCACAGGGCCTGAGCCTCTGCCACGGAGAGCCTGGGGTACACACAATACTTATAACTTGGTGCAGCGCCTCCACCTGCGACAGCTTCCGCCCGAGGGGAAGTGGGTCTTCACAGGAACTTATGTACATTAATACACACACACAGCAATATACCTTAACCAATATACTTTACTTGTACAGTAGCAACCATAAGCTTTATCAACAGGTGTCCCTCCCTAGAGGAGACACTACTCTCAGCGTCCTGCCGAATGCTCACTCTCCCCTTCCCTTCACCGGGTGATCCCACCCCGTGTCCAGTTCCCTCTTGAAATAAGTCCCCCACCCTCAAGTGAGACAGTGAATGAATATGTGTGTGACTGCGCAGCCAACGTGTCCTGAGTGAATGATGGTACCGTTGGTGCACTTGAAGTTTACCTGCTGGGCACTCCAGTACCCGGTTCTGCAACTATCTTCACAAAGGATCAGTGTAGGCGTAGATGACGTCACCCGTAGGTGTCCGGGGCGATCCCACCCAGACACGCTGCAACTTGGTAGCGGGGCCTGATCACAGACCTTCCGCTGACTTAGAACTGTCCCGGTAGCGAATGTGTAACAGTAAGGGAATCCGAAACCTGTCTATGGCCAGTCCCTAGCTCAGCTTCACACTACTGGGACTCAGGGCCTAACTGGGCCTGGGGCATGCGGCCTAGGTAGGGGCGGACTGCCTACCTGCAGCAGAGCTCCTTCTCCTTCCTCCTACAGCTAGCTCTGAACCAACGTGCGCCCCATCACTTCCTTTTCCTCCCTTCCTCGTACCTGATTGGCCCTCGCGCGTCACGGGGGCCCGCGGGGCTGCTGGGACCCGTAGTTCCCTAACTCCCCTCCTATCCGAGCTCTCCTCCTTCGCGGGCTTTGCTCCCCTTGTCTGCGCATGCGCAACCTTCTGTCAGGCCAGTTCTGCGCCGGCGCCAGCCTAAACATAGCGGCTCCCTCTTCGCGGAACCTCCGTTATCGGAGCGTTCCCTAGGTGTAGCATCTCCCACCCCACAACAACAAATGGTGGAAAAAGGGGTCCCGGCTACATCAGTGAACAGGGTATACATTATATACAAGACCTTGCATGCACAGTAAGATATAATATATATTAAAGGCGTATGTAACAGTTACAGTCCAGAGTAAAATGTGAGGCAGCTTTAGTTATTTAAGAACTTTGACTGGTGGTGGCTGTGAGAGTCTCCGGTAGATTGTTCCAGTTTTGGGGTGCACGGTAAGAGGAGGAGCGGCCAGATACTTTGCTGAACCTTCTTTTGGAGTCAGATCTCAGATGATAAGTGCTGCATGTGGTAGGGGTGAGGAGCTTGTTCAGATAGACGGGTAGCTTGCCCAGTATTTGAAGGCAAGACAGGAAAGATGAACTTTGCGCCTAGACTCAGGCTGGTTAGAGTTAGAGCCTGAGATGTACACATGTTGAGATCTACCTGATAGGTAGGAATGAAACCAGTTTAAAGCATGCTTCCCTATTCCAGAGCACTGGAGTTTGTTACGCAGATAACATGATCAACAGTATCAAAAGCCTTTGCAAAATCTAGGAATATTGCACCAGTGAGTTGCCCCCGTTCCATTTCACACTGGATTTCATTGCAAACTTTTAGCAGGGTACTTACCGTGCAGTGTTTGGGGCGAAAGCCAGATTGGAATTGGCTAGAGAAATTTGCCTTGGTATAGTAATCGCTTAAAGCTGCAGTTCAGGCAATATCCTGCATGTGTGTTTTTTTTTAATAAATCAGTTCTGTAGTAAGAAAAAATACTTTTAGCATTTTCTGTTTTAAAAAAAACAACTTTGAAAGACCAATTTTCTTGTATTCTATTTTAACAAGCATGCTTGTTCCTATAGCAACGATTTACATTCCCCATATTTAAAGATGTCGCCAAACTTTGCCGATCAATAGACGTAGAATGAATTGACCGGCAGCTATGCAGTTCTTTAGGTAATTGGAGATTACCCACATGAAACTACTGAAGTAAAAAAAAAAAAAAAAAAAGACTGAACCGCAGCTTTAATTGGGAGGGAACAGATTTTTCCATGACTTTGGATAGTATTGGGTAAAGAGAGATTGGCCTGTAGTTTGAGACTATTTTTGTCCCCACATTTGAAGATTGGGACTATGTAGTTGTAACGGGTAGTATATGGGAGAATGTACCCCAAATGTCCGGTGCTCCAAGTGTCCACAATAGGACTGGTTTTGGTAGAAAATCTCTGATGTGTATGCAAAACGAATGGCTACTAGGCAAGCATGAATATCCTGCACAGAGGGGAAACAACAGCCAGGCTCTGGCAGATAACGATATCAGGTGCAACCTGGGTGGGGGGCTAGTGCACAGGGGAAATCCGAGACCAGAGAAGGGGCAACCGCAGGCTACCCCTCTCGAGTACTCACGCTGGAGATGCCTGCTGCCCTTACCCGACCCGGTCTCTTCAACGCCTGTGCCTGGCTGGTCCCGTCTCCTCGGGCGTCGCGCTGGCGTCTGACGTCATCACCGAGGGCCGACGGCTATGCGACGGACGTGTGGAGAAAAACGCTGCGTCTCAGCGATCCTGTGTCTCCGTGAGCAGGCGGAATTGAAGATACTGCTGCGACACACTTTATTCGAGCAAATACCCAGTATGTACCTGGCAGATACCTGGAATGCGCCGCTCCTCACCTCTGACAAGCCCCGTTGCATTTGCCTTCCCAGCCTGGGTTCATGCCTGGCTGACGGGCGGCTGATCTGTTAAATGATAATGATTAGGATTTAATAGGCTGCAATGCTTCGCGTGTCTACCAGATGGCATAAATTCATGAATTGTAATGCAGTATATATATATATATACTGTGCAGTATTGCAGCCAGCGGGAATAAAATGCTTCAATCCCTGCTTGGAAAATAACTCAATGCACTCGGGCAGAAAACAGTCACAAACCTCAATACACCCGGGTATACCCGAATTCGTGGGACTAGCCGAGCTCGAATAAAGTGTGTCGCCAGTGTAGGAGTCTGCTCACCAGGGGGAGGGAAATCTTGAGGGTCAGCTCCCAGCTCTGCGTAGTAGCCTGCGTGCTCCACACCGATAGTTGCAAGAATGTGAAATATAGTTTGTGGGTGGTCACAGCCTCAGGAACTCAGCCGGATACAAAATGAATAAAAGCAATTTTATTGCACTGTAGTGCTGCACATCACATCACAGAGAACACCTCTGACGCGTTTCGTTCCGTTCAGGAACTTTATCAAAGAGTACAAAGATCTCTCACACTGGAGTGTTATATACATAGTTCCCTAACATGATTGGTCAATACAAAATGCAAAACAGATAATGTCAATTAGCAATCAGTACTTGACAATAACGAGGGTGCTACGTAAACACCGCAGTGTCTAAATTGGAACAAACCCCAACTAACCGTGATAACATATAGACAGTACGACAATGACATATAAATTAAAAACAAAGATCTGTGAGTAGCAGCATATATAATAACAAAAGCAACATCCTTGAAAAATTGTATGAAAGAACACAAGGATAGAGCATATATATGGAGGAGTAACCGCAGGGACATATGTCAAGGAGACCTATAAAACGTGTTCGTGGCTAAATGTATATTAAATGATATGCATAAAGCAATCATTAATGTATATGTAGAAAATAATTCATAGCTTAACGTTCAACCTAGGGCCTGTCCCTGTAGCACCACAAGCTGGGGAGTGTCGACCTATCTGGGGCCTAGGGGTTACTGGCCTAATCCGTTCCCCTAGCTCTTCCCGGTCCTGACTCCTAACGGATCCTCACAACTCCTGCAGCAACGCAGTGCAACATACGTGGTGCCTGCAGCGAACGTGCTGCACACACACACAATGCCTTCTTGTCAGCACTCACAGCCCTGACAGCCGTGACACTGACAAGACGCACACACACACAAACCTAAGGGCAGGGTCCCTAACCTGGGGCCGTCCCTTATTAATTACCCACTAAACTAGTGGGGAGTTGGGGCCTGTCTGGGACCTGGGGAACCTTACCTGGTGCAGGAGCCACTTGCTCCTTACACCCTTCCTTCCCCTTCTTGCTCCCAGCTCCAACTGACAAAAACCCTGTCTGCACACAACATTGTTGCAACTCTGCAGCATGAGAATCTGCCAGCTCTATTGGCTTCAATGCTGCCTGTGACCAGGGTGAAAGTGCAGTCCCCAGAGGCTGCTGGGAATTGTAGTCCTTGGCACAGCTCTTTCCTATGGGGACCGCGTGTGCGATCTTTACTGCGCATGTGCGTTGCTGTAATGGCCGCCGCTACGCTTAACTGCGCCTGCGCAACCTCCCAGGGCTCCGGCACACTGGCGATGGCCACCGCTACCCTGGCCAACCTCTGCGCATTGCGCGAACTGCGCGCCGCAACCAAGATGGTGGTGCCCGCCGGGAGAAGTCGCCGTCGCCTTCCCCCACTGCCACAGGGGTAAGGCAGGGGGCAAAGGAAGATCAGGGGAACCGCGGGTGACTACCTTAAACTCTCCCCCTGGTGAAAATACCAACGTCCCCGCTTGGAGAACAGCATCACATTACAGAAAGTTACACAATAAAAATGCATTGCATAAACTGTACAACTTAACATGTTGACTTTAACATCACTGATACATGGCATATCACACACAGTAATACCCGAGGCCAGCTGAATTTTAGCTGTTTGCTGAGACCAATGGTGGGGTGCCCCTAACTGATCATGTGGGGGTACCTCACTTTTACGTTTGTGAGCCTCCCCCAGGAGAATCTCTGGGCGAGCACGCTCTGGGGTAACAGTCACCGGTTCCGTACTACTTCCTCCCCCTGGTGGAAGGAATAGCACAGTGTCTCTTGGCCAGACCTTTACCCGGCAATCCGCGACATGGATGCGGTAGGCCAGGAGGCCTTGACCTTTTCCGCGGTCCACCACATGGTGAATGGAGCGCTCCTTTTTGGGCTTAAAGGAGGCAATTTTCACTGAATCCCTCGCCACACAGTCCTTGTCCCTAAGAACTTGGGAGGCTTCCACTGGGAAGTGAGCCATTAGCATTGTCTCTGTTACATCCTGCAGGGGGTAAAGGGTTGATATCTTACCACTGCGGTGATTCATGGTGGCCAACAGGTCCTCGGGGACGCTGTCAGTTCCCACCTCGGCTGTCTTGGGACCTGTCCCTGGCACTTCTGGGGCAGTCCACTTACTTGCTGTAAATTCGGGAGCGTTGGATCCCAGTCCTGGGACCATTTGGGTTGGAGCACACGGGCTCACACTCAGTTCAGTTATGGTGACACACGGATGTCCAGCTACGTTCTGCTGCTCAGCATGAACTTTAGTTCGGGCCTTGTTCATGGCCACCTCCACCGGAGCCTGTGGGGAGTAAGGAGATTCCTCACCACTCCGCTGGCTTGCGATGGGTTCCTCTTCCTCCGGTCCCTCCGACACACTGGGAGTCACCACGGCCATGGGACTTTTCCACGGCTCCGGCCGCACCAGCGCTTTCTGCCGAGGGATATCGATGTGCACCGGGCCCACAGCAGGGTCCGCAGCAGATGCTTCAGCTTCACTGGGGTGGTCTGCCGGCTGGCGCATCACCACGGCTGGTTAGCTGCTGTCTTTCCTCCTCACCTGGACCAGAGGCGGTGGGTATTGATCCACTCGCACCACTGGATAGAAATCTTCAAAGGGGTACACCTCCGCCAGGACGCAATGCCGAGTGGAGCCATTCGCCCTGGTGGCCAGACTTAAGGAGCTACCGTGCTCCGCGGTCACCTGGAAGCTCACACCCGACACCCCTGGGGCAGTCAACTCACCCTTGTTGTTGTTAGATACTGATCCCAAGCCTAGGACCGACGGTACCATCATCTTAGGCCGGACTGGCCGTAGTAGGGCACACGGGCCCACAGCAGGCGAGGCAACCGACTCTTTGTCCTCAGCTTCACTTGTCCTCTGTGGTTCCATCTGTGGTTCCGGCATTAGAACCGAATCTGGAACCGCGGTTAGGGTGCACGGGCCCTCTGTAGCTGAGGTAGGCTGGTTAGCCGCATCTTCCTCTACGGGTTCCGTAGCACACAGCAGCATGGGTTTTAGGAACTGTGCCCCGCAGCAGGCACACTTGGGACCCCAGGTCTGTTTGCCACCTGGGAAGTCACACTGGTTACAAACACATCTTATGCACCCCTCTTCATCCACCACTGCCACCCGGTATTCTATTGGTAGCCTAAAGTGGTTAAAGTCCATACCACCAGACAGATTCAAGTCCTTTTGTAGGCACGGGCACAGAAGAAAGGATACTTTCCCTCCTTTTGATCACCATACTCCATACAACTGAGGGTGTGTTTCTCTGCATTCTGTATTTTCTTCAATGGGACAGCAGTTGCTGATTGCTGTTCACTGTGCTTGCTCCCCCTGGTGGAATTTAAAGGAGGGGCACGCTCTATCACTGAGTGTTTCGGGCTCTGCACTGAGTCACTCACATTGCGGGGGCGGAGCTCTGGTTTTCCCGCCAGTCCTGTGCAGATTTTTGCAACACAATTTAGTGCAGGCTTGCAGTCAGCAGCACATGTGCACTCCTGATTTGGCGGGAGACGCCATTTTAGGTGTGACTCACTGGATGAGGGAGCCTCCATTTTGATCACAGTTCTGTTAATTTCACTAGGGCTTTCTGCGTATATAAGAGGGTAGCCTTCTGGTGGGGCCTCTGGGAAATGTAAAGTCATGGGGGCATTTTCCCAGCATATTTCCTGATCCGCCACTAGCCATAGTCTACTCCACTCTACAGTGGTGTCGTACCTCTGCTCTATCCTCCTCCATCTTTGGTCTAGGCCCAGGAGTTCCCTTAGGGCCTCATAAATTTCCTTCAACTTCATCGCACTAGCGACAATATTCCCTACTACTACCACATGTCGCGGGGATACTTTTGTCCACCAAGCCCATTTGTGGATCTCATGGCTTGAGGGCACAAACATGGTTGGGACTTAACTGGCACAATTTGACACAAAAATAGAATAGGGCACCCCAGGTCTATCTCAGCAGTGCCTCCAAATGTAACGGGTATTCCCCCACCCCCAATCGCAGATACAGTGAATGTGGGGGGAACCTATGTGTTACCAGGTGTGGTGCGTTATACCTGTCAGGCTCACAGGAGGTCTGAGCCTCCGCCAGTGAGCGCCTGGGGTGAATCCTCTGGAACGTTCTCGGTTTCAGCGCCTCCACCTGTGTAGGGTTCTAGGGATGTAGAAGGTTGCCTACACAGGACCCGCATATACAATAACCACATACACAGGAATGTATATAACCAGTTTATATATGCAGGAAATAACACACTTAATAACATACACTACTAACACTCCCCCCTAGAGAGTAACTCCACAGTCACCGTATATCCCCACACTGGGTCCACAGCCCAACCCCCTTGTCCCGTGGTCAGCGCTGCCACTTTGTGTAGCTGTGATATGTTAGGATATGTTGGTGCACTTATGGGGGTACCTACCGAGCGCTCCTGCACTCGGGCCTGCAAGCGACTTCGAAAAGGATCTGCCGCTTGGTGATCCTGTCTGATCCGATGTTTCCTCGCACGGAGATAGTCTCTGAATCTGTGGGCACAAACTTGAGCCCAAGTCTGTTCTCTGGGAGCGCAGCGTCCGCTGTGTCCCTATCTAACACTAGTACTACTGTGACAGGGTCCCTAACCTAGAGCCTGTCCCTGTAGCACCACAAGCTGGGGAGTGAAGATCTATTTGGGGCCAAGGGGTTACTGGCCTAATCCGTTCCCCTAGCTCTTCCTGGTCCTGACTCCTAACGGATCCTCACAACTCCTACAGCAACGCACTGCAACCTACTTGGTGCCTGCAGCGAACGTGCTGCACACACACACATGATGCCTTCTTGTCAGCACTCACAGCACTGACAGCCGTGACACTGACAAGACGCACACACACACAAACCTAAGGGCAGGGTCCCTAACCTGGGGCCGTCCCTTATTAATTACCCACTAAACTAGTGGGGAGTTGGGGCCTGTCTGGGACCTGGGGAACCTTACATGGTGCAGGAGCCACTTGCTCCTTACACCCTTCCTTCCCCTTCTTGCTCCCAGCTCCAACTGACAAAAACCCTGTCTGCACACAACATTGTTGCAACTCTGCAGCATGAGAATCTGCCAGCTCTATTGGCTTCAATGCTGCCTGTGACCAGGATGAAAGTGCAGTCCCCAGAGGCTGCTGGGAATTGTAGTCCTTGGCACAGCTCTTTCCTATGGGGACCGCGTGTGCGATCTTTACTGCGCATGTGCGTTGCTGTAATGGCCGCCGCTACGCTTAACTGCGCCTCCGCAACCTCCCAGTGCTCCGGCACACTGGCGATGGCCACCGCTACCCTGGCCAACCTCTGCGCATTGCGCGAACCTCGCGCCGCAACCAAGATGGCGGTGCCCGCCAGGAGAAGTCGCCGTCGCCTTCCCCCACTGCCACAGGGGTAAGGCAGGGGGCAAAGGAAGATCAGGGGAACCGGGGGTAACCCCCTTACATAGTTATTATTACTCAGACAGACAAACAAAAGTAGCTGATACGCCGGATTTCAGTTTTCCCGGAAAGAAACTAAAAACATATTCACTTTTCACAGGATACAAATAAGTAAAACAGTTACTTTATGAGCAACTGAATCTTTCTAACGAGCTGATTACACTTGGAAATTGTTTAAGAAAAAAAAAGTTTGGGGGAAGCTGATATGCAAGAGGGTGTGATTTAAATTATTCAAGTGCCTCAACATTTACAACTTGGGAGAGAGAGGGGAGAAAGGAGAGAGAGAGGAGGGAGGGGAGAGGGAGGGGGAGGGAGGGGTGAGGTGAGAGAGGGGGGGAGAGAGAGGGGAGAGAGGGGAGATGAGTATATGATATAAGCTTTCAATTACATAAAGAGTTTCAACAACTTGCAGGAGGAAAGCATGTTTCGGAGAAAAAGGAGTGCTAGAAGAAGAGGTCCCGCTCTGAAAGTAGAGCAATATGAATGAAAGACAAGGCTCTAAAAGGGTCTAAGGTTTTACAGAGCATAGGAAGGAGGGGAGATGAAAGGGACTCTGGTACCTAAAGGAAGATGTGGATATGGGGAAGGTAGAGAGAAACTCCAAATGTACAACACCCTTTGTGCTGGCTTCCAGTGACACACTGATTCTTTCTAGGAATTCCTTAACTGATTGCTTGTTATGAGTCACAACGTGGGCAGGAGATTAAAGGGCTGCTCAGACTAGAGCCACACTCCCTGCAGGAGACTCAGAGGATACAGGTGTCTATAGCCTGCGGAGAGAGAGCGGGGAAAGTCTGCTTGATGTTAGGCTGTGGGGAAGTCCTTCTGACTAACACACTGTAATGGAGAGATTAGTTTACTCTCCCTGGTGTCAGTCGCGACGGGCCGGACAGGAAGTGACGCGACGCGATCCCGGGAGTGGGGTAGATGGTGTATACTGCTGCTGCGCTTTCATTGTTATGTGTCTATGCACATGGTGCTAATGTAAGTGTGGATTACCACTGTTTTTATTGAATATATCATTAGTGAACATACAATGTTGCACTAGAGTTGTCTCTGTTTCCATCGAGGGTTTGTTCCACTGACACCAGGGAGAGTACACTAAGCAAGACCCCCCTGCAAACCACAGAGTCTTCAGATTGTCTTCCAATGCTGAATTTTAACTGGGAGAATGTGAGTTCTTAATCTCGATCCCCATATACATTGCTACAGGTGTTTGGACATATTACACTATTATTTATTTCCTTCCTTTTATATGGTGAAATTCTGCGCTCCCCACAAGCTTCTTCCAAACAGTCAAGAGAGGAGGAAACGGATCTTCTCCTAAGAGGGTTGAGCAGCAAATTTTGCTATTATTATCACTATTTTTGAACACTGTTTACATTTATATATTTATTTATCACTATATATTTATCCCACCTTTATTGGAAGCGCCTCACAATTTCTGTTTTATATATGTGGGATCAGAGACAGAGATATTGCGTATACAGTATACATCAAGAGGAAGCTGCATCTCACACTTTATTAATTTCATACTATTACAATTTTATAACATATTGCGCAGTGTCAAGCAATGACTATAAATAATGTAACACTAGTTACAATTTAGTATATAGATGGTGTATATATATATATATATATATATATATATATATATATATATATATATATGTGTGTGTGTGTGTGGTGAAAACCTACCCAAGTCTTAAATTGCAAAGTCAGTACAACAAACATCACACTGATGAGACCCAAAAGGTTGAAACAGCTGTCTGGGGTAACTGGCTTTACATCTGTTCCCATGCTGTGCTTAAAAGCTTTGTTTTAAACAGCGAGCATTGGTTTAAGGGTTCCATGTAATATTGGATTCATGTGTGCTCATTTGCATGTCATTTCTCAGAATATCTTGCTGCAGTGGAAGCACTGTAATCCAGGTGATAAGGATAAAAAGCAGGGTTGCAGACCTGTCTAAGACAGGGGAGCGCAAACTTTTCCAGCTGCGCCCCCTTGTCTGGCCTGTGCCGAAGCTGGGCCCCCCCTCCTACCTTCCAGTCGCGTCACGGGGTCACGTGACGTCACGTCACATGACCCCGCGGCTTCATCTGACACCGTGTTGCCATGGAGACGCGTCATAGCGTCTGAATCCCGCTAAGTTTCTTTGTTGCAGAGGCCTCATGCGATTCCCCGGCATTACATTAAATGCCTGGGGGAAGAACGCCAAACCTCTGCAATGCCAATCCAGTAAATATATAACAAAGAAAGGGTCCGCAGCACTATCCAGATGAAAAAATAAATTTATTGAAACATAGGGCAACCAACGTAATCTCTATGTTACGTTGGTTGCCCTATGTTTCAATAAATGTATTTTTTTCATCTGGAGAGTGCTGCGGACAGTTTCTTTGTTTTATTTATATATATATATATATATAAATGTAAATACAACTGTATGCTCATCTGCATGTCTTAGGCAGGTCTGCAACCCCGCCTTTCCCCATTATCACCCAGCACACAGCACTTCCACTGCAGCAAGGGATTCTGGGAAATGACATGCAAATGAGCACACAGTGCCACTTTTTGCTTCAAAAACCATTTTTAACATGGTTCCCTATAGGCTTAAGCTTGCTGCATGGTCACAGCTTTGAGCACAGCCAGGGTTAAGGTGCATACTATATATATATACATATATATATATATACATATACATATATGTGTGTATATATATATATATATATATATATATATATATATATATATATATATATATATATATATTACAGTGGTCGACAAATCACCAAAAAATCTACTTGCCGGAAAAAAAAAAATCTACACGCCACCTAGTACCACACGTGTCTGGCGCTACTACCTTTGTTCTCATATATTTATATATATTTATATATATATCCCATAGCCTCTCTTGCATACCCAGTTAAAATCAACCCCACACTGATGAGACCCATCAAGGTCGAAACAGCTGTCTGTGGGTGGTTTTCTGCGTATGCACCTTAACCCTGGCTGTGCTCAAAGCTGTGACCATGCAGCAAGCTTAAGCCTATAGGGAACCATGTTAAAAATAGTTATTGAGGCAAAAAGTGACACTGTGTGCTCATTTGCATGTCATTTCCCAGAATCCCTTGCTGCAGTGGAAGTGCTGTATGCTGGGTGATAATGGGGAAAGGCGGGGTTGCAGACCTGCCTAAGACATGCAGATGAGCATACAGTTGTATTTGCATATTTGCTTTCCTGTGGAGGGTTTTTGTCACTTTTTTTACTCACCATAATTTAACTCAGTATTATGGTATAGCCTATCCCATAGCCTCTCTTGCATACCCAGTTAAAATTAACCCCACACTGATGAGACCCATCAAGGTCGAAATCGCTTCTCGGCCTTTTGGCTAAGATCAAGTGTAGGGTCTGTCCTGTGAAGGATAGTCCCATCGTGACTACACTTGGTCCTCTGGTCATGGCCGGGAAGGCGAATATGTAGCCCGGGCTATTTTATCACGGCACCCCAGGAGTGGTTAACCTGGTGGAGTCGTGTTCCCACACGCACTTCGACTTTTGCACGGATAATTTGCACACCACTATATTTTTCTGCACTGGCACCCCTTATTGCCTTCCGCTGAGGGGTTTGCCACTATTTTTTTACACGCCAGGCTTCCGGGTCTGGCGTGCACTTGTGCACATTTTGTTGTTTCGTCTGAGCACTTCCTGCACTGCATTGCACAGCGCACTGGAGCACTCGCACCATGGATTGTGTTTTTTTATTTTTGGGTTATCAGTCACCTAATTTTCTTCGGAGAATGCAAGACTGTGTGCTGGTTGGTGGTCGCCATTCCCTCGGGAGAAGACTGCGGTGGGCGAGTAGGCGTGAGCTGAAAGCCCTAAAGACCTGGAACCTCCTGCTGCGCCTACTGCACGGGGAGGGGATAGGATGGACGTCGGATTCTTCGGATGACGACATCGGTGAAACATCAGAACTTTTCCTGGCCCTCGTGGCTGAAGAGGACTGACCATGTCATGGACTTGCAGCTCTCCGGAGCCTATAGTCACAAGTTTTGCGCACCTGGTCTAACTTGACCATGAGCACGGTTTTTAGAGGTGAAATCACTTTTTCACCACCCGGGCTTAAAAAAAAAAAAAAAAAAAAAAGCTGTCTGTGGGTGGTTTTCTGGGTATGCACCTTAACCCTGGCTGTGCTCAAAGCTGTGACCATACAGCAAGATTAAGCCTATAGGGAACCATGTTAAAAATGGTTATTGAGGCAAAAAGTGACACTGTGTGTTCATTTGCATGTCATTTCCCAGAATCCCTTGCTGCAGTGGAAGTGCTGTATGCTGGGTGATAATGGGGAAAGGCGGGGTTGCAGACCTGCCTAAGACATGCAGATGAGCATACTGTTGTATTTGCATATATATATATACACACACACACACACACACACACACACATATATACATACACACACAACAAATGTACATACTGTATATATATATATATATATATATATATATATATATATATATATATCATACAGTATATATGTGCATATATTATAATATATGTAGATATCCCTATATTGATAGAATAGACAAAGATGCCCCTGTTCCGATGAGCTTACAATCAGTCTAGCCCCGTGTTTCCCAATTAAATTTAGTCGTGAAACCCTTTTTTATTTTGAACAACAAAATGGAACCCCTTAAATATTTTTAGCGTAGCACATGAAAAAAAAAGAAAACATTTTTTGGTTCAAGATCAAATACCTTAAAATTGAAAATTAAAATTTTTCAGGGGGAAGGCAACTACACGTTTTGTCCTCTCATGTCCCATAAATATATGCAGCTGCCCTTTATACGTGCTCATCAGGGGAAAAAAATTATAAGGTTTTTGTGACAGGGTGAAGTCAACCCCTATCAGTTATGCCTGGGAGACATATGTCTCAGTGCTTCATCCAGCACTCAGAAGGTTAACTCAGGAGGAAGCTAGGTAATCAGGATGTAAGCTGACAACTGATAACCAGCAAGGTATAAAAGGATGTTGTTACTGGCAGTAGCTGCCTGCCTTAGAACAGAGAACGCTGCTATCCAGGCTGAGAGTGTGTTCACAAGTATGGAGGTGCAGTGAGAGGCAGACTCTGATGGAGTGAGAGCATTAAGGCAGCTGAGAAGTTCTGCAAAATCAAAGAAATGTTTGTCTGAAAAGGCAGAGATGAAAGTGAAAACAGAGTTAAGCAAAATGAAGAAACTAAGGAAAAAGAAAGCAGAGAGCAGAGCTGCAAAAATAGAAGAGACTATTAGTAGTAGTTTGTCCTCAGATGAGAAAAAATAGGGTAACCCCAATTATCGAGGCCACTACCAGGCACTATGGAGTGTGTTTAGGAAAGAAGGTTTGACGCCGGTATATAGGTGATGCAGGTAATAAGGCAACTTTGAAAAAGTCCTGGCTTGGACGAAACGCGTAAGAGTGTTCATGCTGTTGTACATTGCTGGTTACTAATAAACTTTTTTATATTCATACAACTGGCTGAGTGAAGGTGCTGTGAACCTCGGAAGCAATCTCTATTTTTTTCCTCTGTCCTCAGATGAGGCCCCTGAGAGTTCCAATTCCCAAATACAGGGGCGGAGTAGCAGTTTGGAGGGAAGCCAAAAGCTATACCTGAGTGAGGGGAGGAAAGATGATGTAGCAGTTAACCCCTTCAGTGTCCGGAAGATCCAATACTACTCCCCAGTGAGCAGCTGCAGCAGCAAAGGGTGGGTCTCGCAAACACAGCCACCTGAGACCAGCAGTGCAGAGATGCAAGAAACAGCAACTCACACCCCTGAGCATGGTGTCCCAGGCACAGACTATGTGATTAGTGAGACCTCACTGTCAGAAAGCAATCTGGGTGATACAAACAATACAGAAGTGGTCATATCACAGAACAGCCAGAGTGCAGAAAACACTGCAGAACTGGCACTACCAGAGGGCAGCCAGAGTGTTGCAAACACTGCAGAAGTTGCATCATCAGAGGGGTGCCATGAAATCACTGAGCCTGCACAAGGGCTACCAATTAGCCTCAAGAAAGCACAACCTGTGCACAGTGCGGGGAAGGGAGGAATGCAGAGAGGAGCTGCAGCTGTTACCTGTGCAGCCTCAGGGAAAAACATTACAGGGGAACCACTAGCCAAAAAGGCAGATGCTGCAGCACAGATGCCACCAGCAGCCACAGAAGGTGCAGCACAGAGGCCACCAGCAGCCACAGATGCTGCAGCACAGATGCCACCAGCAGCCACAGAAGGTGCAGCACAGAGGCCACCAGCAGCCACAGACTGTGCAGCACAGAGGCCACCAGCAGCCACAGACGGTGCAGCACAGAGGTCACCAGCAACCACAGACGGTGCAGCACAGAGGCCACCAGCAGCCACGGACGGTGCAGCACAGCGGAGCATCCCTGGATAAGCTGGAGAAAGACCAGAGAGAGCAGAAGGGTCCGCATGGAGAGGTGCCGGTCCAGCAGTTACCCCCAGTTTCCAAGCCCCATTGCCAAGCGGATAAATGTGGTGAGACTGCGATACAAAGGTGTTGGGGATATTCCTGATAAATGCTTTATTGGTAAAGCCCTTTTGAAGGAACCTATGGGGTTTGAGGCCTCAGACATTTTTGCTTTCATACACACCCCAGGTAACAGGGAATATGACATAAGCTTCAAAAGGGGGGATTTGCTAGAAGCTTTCTGGCACAGATTTGAGGACTTGAAATTCACACTTCTGTGGAAAGACTTTGTTGCCATCCCTGTAAGTCGTCCTACAACCAAACTGGTGACTGTAATTTTTCACAACGAGGCCGTTGCCAAACTAGACATTCTTTATTGGTTGAAAAGACAATGTACTATGCTGTCTGATCTGGAGAAAATAGAGGAGGAGATCTGGGAAGGAGCGTGGATGTGGACTGGGGATTGGAGGTGTAAGGTTAAGCTGTGGGAAAGATTTGGTGTGTCTCACCACCTCCCAAATTCCCTCTTCATTGGGGGAGACAGAGGGGTCTGTTTTTACAGTGACCAGCCCAGGCTTTGCTTCAAATGTGGGTCCAACAGGCATTTGAGTGCAAGCTGTGATAAGATCAGGTGCAACCAGTGTGGGGTTCTGGGGCATAACCGATCTGTATGTCCTAATACTGTGCTGTGTAATTTGTGTGGGGGACAGGGTCACTCTTTTAGGGAGTGTCCTGAGGCGGCGCATAATAATGCTCCCCAGGACACTGAGACAGCCCTAGTAGAGGAGACCCAGACAAATGAGTTTGGTGCCATGGAGCTATCCTTTGAGCAGGAGCCAGCAGCGGCAGGAGGGGAGCAGGGGCCAGCAGCGGCAGGAGAGGAGCAGGGGCCAGCAGCGGCAGGAGAGGAGCAGGGGCCAGCAGCGGCAGGAGAGGAGCAGGGGCCAGCAGCGGCAAGCAAGGAGCAGGGGTCAGCAGCGGCGGGAGGGGAGCAGGGGCCAGCAGCGGCAGGCGGGGAGCAGGGGCCAGCAGCGGCGGGAGGGGAACCGGGGCCAGCAGCGGCGGTAGGGGAGCAGGGGTCAGCAGGAGGGGAGCAGGAGCCAAAAGGGGAGGGATGGGAGCATGTAACTAAAACAAAGAAAAAGGCCAAAGGCAGAGGTAACACGGGGGAGTTACAGTCATCAGGGATACCCACCTCAAATACCTATGATGCATTGTCTTGGGGGGATACTATGGATGCAATGGAGGAAGGTGGAACAGAAGCCCTCAAAAGTGAGGGGGAGGAGGGAATAGCAGATACAGTAAAAAAAAAAAAATGTGTCCGCCCACTGACCCCGCACAGCCTATAAGGTTTTGCACTGTGAATGTTAAGTGTTAGAACTGCTACCACCCGAGGTATTACTTTTGGGGAATTGAAAAAATGGGATTATGATATTTATTTTTTACAGGAAACTAGATTGATTTCAGCATCTGGCATCTTTAATTCTAAAAGAGATTGGAAAGAGGGGGCTTCCTTTTGGTCTATTGGGCCTGATTCTTATGATAGTGTTGGGTTTTTATTTAAGATTGCACATTTTCAATGCATAAAATTAGTTGAAATTTCACCAGGTCGGTGTCTATTAATTGATATTGTTATTGACAAAGTGCAATATAGGTTAATTAATGTTTATGGACCCCAAAAACTAAGTTTGAGGAAACTCTTATTTGAACAAATAAAGCCGTATTTATTTACAAGTAAAACAGTGCTATTAGCTGGAGATTTCAATTGTGTAACATGTATTCAGGATAGGTTAGGGGGAAAAGGAATAATAACAAGTGATGGAGTTTTTTTTAAATCAAATGTGTAGAGATGCAAACCTTAAGGATGGATATAAGGTGATGTTTCCAGACAAGCCGGGGTATACCTATAGTTTGGGGGAACACAGCAGTCGTTTGGATAGAATTTATGTAACCAGCGCTGTTGAAATTGGTTTAAAACCAGCAGCATTTACTGACCACCTCTTGTTAGAGGCCACTATTAATCTTAACGAAGCCATACGTATTGGTAGAGGAGTTTGGAAATTAAACTCTAAACTGCTAGAGCAGGAATCCTTAAGGCAGCAATTTGAAACCTTTCTCATAAATAGGATTTCTACACAGTTTTTGTTTTCAGACTATGCAGAATGGTGGGAAAATGTTAAATCAGATATAAAAATGTTCTTCAAAAAAAGAAGCTAGGGTTGGTATATCAAATGCACAGCAGAAGTATATTCAGTTGAGAAATAAACTGACAAAACTGAATTCAGAACTACAACTGGGGAGAGAAGGCTTGGGAAAAGAGATAGCAGAAACAAGGAAGAAAATGCTGGAGTTTCAGTATAACAGGTATAAAACCATACAAGAGGAAAGCAGTTTTGGGAACCAGTTTTCCTCTTCTCCAAACCCCTTTGAGGCATGTAAGGGGAGGAGAGAGAGGAAAATAATTCCAGGTCTACTAAATGAGGAGGGTGTAGTGATGCAGACAAATAGGGAGATATTAGATCTAGTCTTAAGATTCTACGGTGACTTATTTACATCAGAGGACCCTGCACTGAGTGAGATAGGGCAGTTTCTAAATCAGTTAAGACTACCAGCCCTTGATAAGGAAGAGACAGAGGCCCTTATAAAACCCATCAGTAACTCTGAGGTAGCTGATGCCATAGCATCTTTGCAATTGAAGAAAACTCCTGGGTCGATGGTCTAACTGCTGAGTTTTATAAATGTTTCAAGGATGTTTTAGTGCCACTCTTAGTTCAGCTTTTCAATTCCATTTTGTTTTCCCAAGAACTAGGAAACTCCCAGCAGGAATCCTTACTAGTATTATTATTTAAAAAGGGTAATAAGTATGATTTAAAAAATTGGAGGCCCATAGCATTATTAAATGTTGATTACAAGATTTTAGCTAAGATTCTGTTTATTAGGTTAAGTAGCGTGTCGGGTACGGTGATTAGTGAACGACAGGGCTGTGCAGTGAAAGGGAGAAAGATAGTGAATAACCTGTTATTGGTAAGAGAAATCTTTGAGTACAGCAGGACAGGCTCTATGAAGGGATATGTACTAAGTATAGATCAAAGCAAAGCCTTTGATAGAGTTAACCATACGTTTCTATTTTCTGTCCTAAAAAGGTATGGGATCCCCAATACATTTATAATGTGGCTTAAGACTTTGTATAATGGAGCATCAGGAATCCCAATAGTGAATGGGTGTCAAGGAGAGCGGTTTTATATCAGATCTGGTGTTAGGCAAGGATATCCTGTTATATGTTTTTGCAATAGATCCTTTTCTTAGACTTTCAGTGGGCAATATGAACATTAAAGGGTTTTTGTTACCAGTCCCTTCTCAGGAAAAAATCAAATGTCTTGCCTATGCAGATGATGTTACAATATTTGTAATCAGTTCTGAAGAAGTGGAGGAAGTGAGAACTTTAATTGATAAATATGGAATTGTGTCAAATTCAAGGATAAATCATGAGAAATGTGTCTCCTGTTGGGTAGGGTCTCCTGATCCTGATTTCCAGTTAGCTGGTGGATTTCCTGAGCCACAAAATGACATTAAGATTTTGGGCATCACATTTGAGAAAGAGGACACGTGTGAGCAAAACTGGCAGCCAAAACTGGATATTTGTAACTGGAAAGTCCAAAGGTGGAAGAAGTGGAAAAAAAGCTTTGAAAATAGAGTGCGAGCTTTAAAGACCTATTTATTACCACTTTATGTTTACGTCAATGTGTTATTCCCACCAACAGATAAAATAATGACACAGGTTAGCAGTATGTTCTTTCAGTTGTTTTGGGGTAATCGCCTTAATCCAATTAAAAGACATATTGTTTACTTAGGAGTTGAACAAGGGGGTAAAAATATGGTGAATGCAGAATTGTTTTTTGGTCTACATTTTCTAAACCAGTTGTCGGCAACACAGACACTCTCTTGTGGACATCAATGCTAAAAACAAGGCTTTGGGCTCTAAGAGACTGGTTTACAGAGGGCCTGATAAGACAAATAATAACTAAAATATATAATCCTCCAGTTTACATAAGGAGAGTTGCTAGACAAATAAGAGGTTGGAATTTAACTGTGAAAGAACTAATGGGCACTCCCAGGAAAGTGTTATACAAATTGGTCTTAGGTAGGTCCTTTTTAGCACCAGTTGGGTTTTTCCACTGTCCGTCAGTGTGACAGGAGCTTTGTGACAGGCTATAATAATACACCAAATAACTGGGTTGAACTGGACGAGGCTTAGATATAATAAAGTATATTTATTCCTTAAATAGGTGAACACACAATATAGTACAATAACAGGCAAGAAGTACACTTACTTGGGGGTGGGGAATGAGAAGTATCATGTAGCAATTCTCCAGCAATCAGGTAACAATTCAGATGGTATAGAAGACAATGGATATAGGGATTACCACAGTTTATATATCTTTTCTAGGAAGATAGGGTGGTCCGCAGGTCACAGCAACTTCAAACAGCCAACGCATGGATGTCTAAAAAAACTTTATTGATCGCTAGTAGCAAACATCAGACAAACACTCTGACGCGTTTCGTCCAGAGCATGGACTTTTTCAAAGAGTGCTAACGGTGTGTGGCGGCCAACATTATATGGGGGGGGGTGAGTATGTACCACCAATAGGAGCAGGGAGCATATTAAACCTCACCTGTGATAGATAAATACTAAAGTGGATCACTAACTACATACCACTCCCCATAGCAGTGGCTACCAACAAGACAGATAAATACATAGCATAGAAGAACTTAAAAACAAAACAGAACATATTAAGAAAGAAGTTAAAACCATAACAACTGATGATCAATACTAGCATTGTTATTATTATATAAGGCTATATCATATAATGGAAGAATGTGGATGTATAAACAAGGAAGTTCATATCTATATACCTGTTTATGAAGTGTATTACTAACACATAAAATCCATAACAAAAGTTTTAAGCATTATATTAATTTACACATAATTCATATATATATGGATACAATGGCAACTGTATAACCGACAGTAACCTGATATGTCACCTCCCAGATCTCAATGTGCTTGGGTGAACACTGTGAACACACCCCAAGAAAATAGCCTTTACCCCATCAGGAAGTGTTTTAATTCCCACTCCTGATTGATGCCGGCTGGATGGAGTGTGTTCAGAGTGTACACCCAATATATTTCCTGTTTATTTAGTACCCCCTCTCTATGGCCTCCTCTAGCGTTACAAGGGATATGTTCAATTGCCGTGTATGAAAAATTAGCTATTCCCCCATTGGGCATCTGGAGAAGTGTCTGGGAACTGGGTGTGATGTGTCATTCTTTTTGATAAGCCTGACATGTTCGGCAATGCGGGTCTTAACTGGCCTAATTGTTCGCCCCACATACATTTTCTTGCAACCACATCTCAGGAGATAAATGGTATAGGATGTATTGCAGTTCAAAAATTCTTTAATAAAGTGCTTTTTTCCATTTGTGTCAGTTTGAACAAATTTGGTACTATAAACGTATTTACACATGGAACAATTTCCACATGCGTAAAAGCCTTTAGGGATGCTACCAATTCTTTTAAGGTCAGTTTTAGATTGAAAATGGCTTGGTGAGAGGTGTGATGCTAGTGTCTTAGCCCTACGGAATGAAAATTTAGGTCCCTTCATGGTAAACTCTGCAATATCCTTGTCAAGTGACAGGGTGTGCCAGTGTTTGTGCACAATATCGCATATAAGCTTGGATTGGCGACTATAAGTAGTGATAAACAATGGACTCATATCACTATAGTTGTTCTTGGGCTGTGTATTATCCTTATAACGTCTGTCTTTTTTCTTTTTATCTAGAATGCCAGGGCGATCCAAGGACATAGCATACTCATATGCAGCCTGGATATCTATATATTTGTAACCCCTGGCTTGAAATCTTTCAAATAATGCTTGTGACTGCAAAGAAAAATTCTCATCATCGGAACATATCCGTCTCAACCTGACAAATTGGGCCTTCGGAATACTTTTAATTAATGATTGTGGATGACAACTTTTGGCTGACAGCAGTGTATTACGGGAGTTTGGTTTGCGAAATATGTCAGTTTGGATGAGCATGTCATGGTCTATGTAAAGGAGCAGGTCTAGATAGTTAATACAATTAATGTTTTGTTCATAAGTACTGCACCGACACACTTTATTCGAGCAAATACCCGGTATGTACCTGGCAGATACCTGGAATGCGCCACTCCTCACCTCTAACAAGCCCCGTTGCATTTGCCTTCCCAGCCTGGGTTCATGCCTGGCTGATGGGCGGCTGATCTGTTAAATGATAATGATTAGGATTTAATAGGCTGCAATGCTTCGCATGTCTACCAGATGGCATAAATTCATGAATTGTAATGCAGTATATATATATATATATATACTGTGCAGTATTGCAGCCAGCGGGAATAAAATGCTTCAATCCCTGCTTGGAAAATAACTCAATGCACTCGGGCAGAAAACAGTCACAAACCTCAATACACCCGGGTATACCCGAATTCGTGGGACTAGCCAAGCTCGAATAAAGTGTGTCGCCAGTGTAAATTTAATATTAACATTATTGATATTAAGTGTATTTATAAATTGAATAAGTGATGATTCATCGCCGTCCCATATAATAATGAGATCGTCGATGAATCTTTTATAATAGATAATTTGTGAACGATAAGAATTATTACTGTGATAAATATGTTGTGCTTCCCATAACCCCATAAATAAGTTTGCATATGATGGTGCAAAACTTGTGCCCATTGCAGTGCCTAATAACTGTAAATAAAAACGTGAATCAAATAGAAAATAATTGTGAGTTAATAAAAACTTAATTGATTCTAATAGAAAGGTGCAAAGTGAAGTGGAAAGATGTGATAATTGTAAAAAATGTGTGATGGCTAATAACCCGTGATCGTGATCAATGATAGAATACAGAGAGATCACATCAAGGGTGACCCATCTGTATTCTTTTTTCCAGACCAGGTCCTTTACATCTACCATTAGGTCCATGGAATCCTTAATGAATGAAGGTAATGAAAACACTATTGGTTTGAGATAGGAGTCCACATACCGCGATAACCCATCTCCCAAAGATCCAATCCCTGCCACTATAGGACGACCAGGAGGGTCGACCAGTGACTTGTGGATCTTTGGGAGATGGTGGAATACCGGAATCACGGGATGTGGACTCCTCAAAAATTCAATCTCATGTTTGTCTAATGCACAAAGTATCTTACCAAGTTCAATGATTTCATCAAGTTGACAAATGAAGTCTTGTGTTGGATCCTTTTTTAGTAGCCTATACTGATCCCGATTCCCTAACTGCCGTAGTGCCTCCTGTTTGTATTGGAGGGTGGATAGAACCACAAGGGCTCCACCTTTATCAGCATTTCTAAACATAATATCATTATTACGCTTCAAGGTGTCAAGTTCATGAATCTCTGTGTATGTCAGGTTATTGGCATGCATAGATGAGCAGGAGAAACCTTTAGATAAAATTTGAAGGTCTCTTTCTACCAACCTTTCAAATGCCGTAATATAAGGTCCCCTATTGGCATTAGGGCAGAAGATAGACTTCTTTTTAAATCCTGAAGACTGGGTGCCAAAGAAAGGTTGGGAGAAAGTGTTAATTTCTTCACCTTGCTGCTCAAGTAGTGCGTCCAAGTCCGACAATACACAGGTTTCCTGAAAAGTATCAAGTGAAATGTTAGTCAAAGCATCATTAGCAACAGTATTAGATAACAAAACATTGGGTGATGCAACATCATAATCAGAATCAGACACGTTATTAGTTTGAAATTGTCCTCTTGATATAAAAAACTTTTTTAAGGATAATTTGCGGGTGAACCTTTGAAGGTCAATAACCGTCTGGAACAGATGGAAGTCCTGAACAGGGGCAAAGCCCAATCCCTTATTTAGTAGAGACAACTGTGCATGGGAAAGTTCTATCCCTGAGAGATTGATAACGTTATTATTACACTCATCTATGTATACTTCTTTCTTTTCGGTCTCCCGCGTGCTTCCATGTTTCATCCGCGATCGTCTGGTTCGCGGCGTGAGCGTGTTCCTGCGGATAAAAAAGAAGACGAAGAGGGAGCCTGTTCCTGAGTTTTGGATCTGGCCCCATTAGATGTGATGGACGACCTGCTGTCGCTCCTAGATCTCCCATGGTTATCCCATATGCTCTCAGTGGAGCCTTCAAAAGATACAGAGTGAGATCTCAGTTCACACTCTGAGTAATCTGACTCAGCACCTGAGTTGTCAGCTGGTCTTCCCTTTAAGATAGATTTATTAGGATTGCTTTTAGACCATCCTTTGGATTGGGGCTTAAACCCCCTTGCTGTATTGGATCCCACATTCTCTCTTGTTGGAGGCTTCTGCCAACAATAAATTTGGCCTTTTATGTAGTCTACACGGTCTCGTTCGAACTTGCTGTGTTTTTTGTCACTAATTGTGTCCTCTATGGTCTCAATATTGGTCAGCAGAGTTTTGTCGTTTTTTATAAATTGATCCATTTTAGTAAATGGCTTCAAGTTATTCCTCAAAAGATTTATTTCCAGCATTAATTGCTCCTTTTCTTTTGATTTCTGCTGAATGATTAGTTCCATTAGTTTTAGGGAACATTGGTTTAGAGTATCAGTCCAGTCCTGTTCGAACTGCATGTTGGTAAAGCCAAATGTTGGTGTCTTTTTTATTCGCAAACCTCGTGGAATTCTTTTACATCTAATGTAGTTGTTCAGTGAGGTAATATCCCACCATAAACGTATATTGAGCACCAGCAATCTTTCTAGCTTTACAAAATAGTGTGTGAGGTCTGAGGGCTCCTCACAGATAACCTCAGTACTTTCATTAAACAAGTGGGCTGCCTTTTTTGAGCGTTTGGCATTATCCCCGCATGCATTGACATATGTATCCACATTTGTATCCTCTGATTCTACATCCAAATCCTCCATAGCAAAAATCGATATAATAATCTTGACTAGAAAATAAAAAATTGTTTAATAATATCTTGTTTAAAAACTCTCATGCGTTGGCTGAAGCCATAGTGGCAGAAAAAAGAGGGTGTTTCTAAGGTTCTTCAAGTATATTATGTCCTTTGTAATATAGAGACTTCTAAAACAGTTCAAGTAGGCATACTGTATACAATTATTCATGCACTTGCCAGTGAGCCATCAGGTAAAAGTAATAGAATATTCAAAAGAACGGGACAAGCCCAGGATACCGAGGCTGCTAACAGGTAGTGTTTTCCTTAACACACTATGGCAACTTGATTGAAGAACGACCCAGCAATGAATAATAAAAATGATTATACCTCCGGTAACACAACAGGGGGTTGGGCAGTGGTCAGCCGGATAGAGGTACAGGGGGACACCTCCTAGGGGGCGCCCCCAAGTAAATCACCGCCCGGCACCACCCGCCTCAATAGACCCCCATCTCCCAAAGATCCACAAGTCACTGGTCGACCCTCCTGGTCGTCCTATAGTGGCAGGGATTGGATCTTTGGGAGATGGGTTATCGCGGTATGTGGACTCCTATCTCAAACCAATAGTGTTTTCATTACCTTCATTCATTAAGGATTCCATGGACCTCATGTTAGATGTAAAGGACCTGGTCTGGAAAAAAGAATACAGATGGGTCACCCTTGATGTGATCTCTCTGTATTCTATCATTGATCACGATCACGGGTTATTAGCCATCACACATTTTTTACAATTATCACATCTTTCCACTTCACTTTGCACCTTTCTATTAGAATCAATTAAGTTTTTATTAACTCACAATTATTTTCTATTTGATTCACGTTTTTATTTACAGTTATTAGGCACTGCAATGGGCACAAGTTTTGCACCATCATATGCAAACTTATTTATGGGGTTATGGGAAGCACAACATATTTATCACAGTAATAATTCTTATCGTTCACAAATTATCTATTATAAAAGATTCATCGACGATCTCATTATTATATGGGACGGCGATGAATCATCACTTATTCAATTTATAAATACACTTAATATCAATAATGTTAATATTAAATTTACTTATGAACAAAACATTAATTGTATTAACTATCTAGACCTGCTCCTTTACATAGACCATGACATGCTCATCCAAACTGACATATTTCGCAAACCAAACTCCCGTAATACACTGCTGTCAGAAAAAAGTTGTCATCCACAATCATTAATTAAAAGTATTCCGAAGGCCCAATTTGTCAGGTTGAGACGGATATGTTCCGACGATGAGAATTTTTCTTTGCAGTCACAAGCATTATTTGAAAGATTTCAAGCCAGGGGTTACAAATATATAGATATCCAGGCTGCATATGAGTATGCTATGTCCTTGGATCGCCCTGGCATTTTAGATAAAAAGAAAAAAGACAGACGTTATAAGGATAATACACAGCCCAAGAACAACTATAGTGATATGAGTCCATTGTTTATCACTACTTATAGTCGCCAATCCAAGCTTATATGCGATATTGTGCACAAACACTGGCACACCCTGTCACTTGACAAGGATATTGCAGAGTTTACCATGAAGGGACCTACATTTTCATTCCGTAGGGCTAAGACACTAGCATCACACCTCTCACCAAGCCATTTTCAATCTAAAACTGACCTTAAAAGAATTGGTAGCATCCCTAAAGGCTTTTACGCATGTGGAAATTGTTCCATGTGTAAATACGTTTATAGTACCAAATTTGTTCAAACTGACACAAATGGAAAAAAGCACTTTATTAAAGAATTTTTGAACTGCAATACATCCTATACCATTTATCTCCTGAGATGTGGTTGCAAGAAAATGTATGTGGGGCGAACAATTAGGCCAGTTAAGACCCGCATTGCCGAACATGTCAGGCTTATCAAAAAGAATGACACATCACACCCAGTTCCCAGACACTTCTCCAGATGCCCTAGTGGGGGAATAGCTAATTTTTCATACACGGCAATTGAACATATCCCTTGTAACGCTAGAGGAGGCCATAGAGAGGGGGTACTAAATAAACAGGAAATGTATTGGGTGTACACTCTGAACACACTCCATCCAGCCGGCATCAATCAGGAGTGGGAATTAAAACACTTCCTGATGGGGTAAAGGCTATTTTCTTGGGGTGTGTTCACAGTGTTCACCCAAGCACATTGAGATCTGGGAGGTGACATATCAGGTTACTGTCGGTTATACAGTTGCCATTGTATCCATATATATATGAATTATGTGTAAATTAATATAATGCTTAAAACTTTTGTTATGGATTTTATGTGTTAGTAATACACTTCATAAACAGGTATATAGATATGAACTTCCTTGTTTATACATCCACATTCTTCCATTATATGATATAGCCTTATATAATAATAACAATGCTAGTATTGATCATCAGTTGTTGTGGTTTTAACTTCTTTCTTAATATGTTCTGTTTTGTTTTTAAGTTCTTCTATGCTATGTATTTATCTGTCTTGTTGGTAGCCACTGCTATGGGGAGTGGTATGTAGTTAGTGATCCACTTTAGTATTTATCTATCACAGGTGAGGTTTAATATGCTCCCTGCTCCTATTGGTGGTACATACTCACCCCCCCCCCCATATAATGTTGGCCGCCACACACCGTTAGCACTCTTTGAAAAAGTCCATGCTCTGGACGAAACGCGTCAGAGTGTTTGTCTGATGTTTGCTACTAGCGATCAATAAAGTTTTTTTAGACATCCATGCGTTGGCTGTTTGAAGTTGCTGTGACCTGCGGACCACCCTATCTTCCTTCCTGTGCCAGCATTTCCGGAGGAGCACGCTGACGCCAGCCATATGAGAGGAGGAAGCCGCTGCAGAATTCCCTGCATCAACAGGGACGGCTTTTTCGTGAGTACCGAGTAACTCCTCACCTCCACGCGGTCTCTCAGGGGGTCTATTGAGGCGGGTGGTGCCGGGTGGTGTTTTACTTGGGGGCGCCCCCTGGGAGGTGTCCCCCTGTACCTCTATCCGGCTGACCACTGCCCAACCCCCTGTTGTGTTACCGGAGGTATAATCATTTTTATTATTCATTGCTGGGTCGTTCTTCAATCAAGTTGCCATAGTGTGTTAAGGAAAACACTACCTGTTAGCAGCCTCGGTATCCTGGGCTTGTCCCGTTCTTTTGAATATATATCTTTTGTAACCTTATCCTTAACATTAAGTACAGGTGATTGGACAACAATTAACTGTATCCAATCTTTAACGTGGGAACACATTTTAATCCATGCCCCCCTCCTAATCAGCTCATGCGCACTAGGACCCTGGGGTCTCATTTCTGTAGCCCCACATTTACATTAGGAATGGCAGCCAGTTTACCAAAGGGAATTTCAGGCAGGATACTCTTTGTTGGAAGGTGTTAAATGTGACACTCATTGACTGCTCTGGTTTGAGTCATCTCCGCCCTCAGGTAAACAGTGAGGGTGACAAACCCCTTTGAACAATACTTAAGTCCTAGACATTGGGTCGCCTCTCTGACCATATGCTTCCTTATATGCAAAGGAATTTCCTCTGGGTTTTATCCCTGCCTTGGGATACAGTGTTATAAATAAAATACAAACATATTAAAATATCTGGTTCCGTTGGGTTCAGCGGGTCCAAATTACCCAGATCTTAATGCCGGAACTGGGACACCATATGGTCCGAGTTTTAGCCCGCTAGGACCTTCGGAACTGGAGTTACATAAATACAACTTAAACCGTTTCCTATTTTAATACAAAAATCTCCGCTGTAAATTAAATCACGGTTTTTCACTAAATCCCCATTGAAAACAACGGGCTCCGTCGCCATAGACGTCCAATGGCAAATGGCCGCCATTGGCAGCTATGGGAATCCGCCGCCATAGACTTTCAACGGGGCATCGCCGCCGTTGAAGTCTATGGGGTTTCTCCGCCATAGCCGGTCAATGGAAATTGGCCGCCATTGGAGTCTATGGGAGAATTCCCCGAACTTTCAAGAGGGTCCATACTCCGTCGGGTTGGTCCAAGAATGGTTCTGCAGCCATGCCGGAGCAGTGCCTACAGGTACCCCAAACCCTGGCCCTCAGGACCCTCCGGAACCGGAGGTATGGATTCATGGTTTTCAGCTTTTCACACTTAGTCGATATCCTGAGCTGTTTCTGCCGCCGCCATTGGAACCTATGGCGCCAGCCGTTCTCTCGGCACGACCCTTCTCGGTGGTCCAGGATACGGGGACCCGGTGGTGGTCGAGTGGGGGGAGGTCTAGGGACTAGGGGCAAAAATAATTTTATTTCTGGGTGCCCTAGAACTGTAGATTCCCACGCCACTTAACGTTGAACTTGACTAATAAGTGATCAAAGCTCTTTTTTTAGAAAATGCATCCGCTTGGCGGTTTTGTGGTTTGGACGGCAGCCAACTCGTTCCTGGAAAGCGCCGTCGAGGAATCTCCACTGAAGTCAATGAGCCCATTGACTTACAATGGGAAACCGCTGCTTCTCCTCTCGGACGCCATCTGCTGGTCTTCGAGGAAAACAGGTCCAAAACAGCAAGATCCGCCATTGAAATGCATGGAGCTCTAATGGCGGCCTATGGGACTCTGCAAAATGGTGCCTGAAAAGGCGGGAAAATTACACAAAGGGCTATAATCACTGAATAACTATTAACCCTCGCACGCCCGGATGGATCCCAGTGTATGTGTGATGCAGACACTGATATAACAAGATATCACAATAAAGCATGGGGACAGGGGAATATACATTTACATGTTATAACAAGGGTTAGATCACATTGCTGGACCGCAGCCCAGTTAACCCCTTGTCTCCCTGATGAGGTCAGGGGATGGCCAAATGGGGTGCAATCCCTTTAATACCGGGCCACCCCCTTTCTCCCTCTACACCTCCCCTTCTTAATGTGTGACCTGTGGCCCACTGGCCCTAACGGGGAGTGGGGCACTGCTGGCACCATTAATGAATTCAGTCTCAGAGGGATAGTCCTGGCGTGAAAGTCCATCAGCATTGCTGTTTTCACTGCCCTTTTTGTGCTGGATGGTAAATTCAAATTCTTGTAAAGCTAAGCTCCATCTCAGCAACTTGGCATTTTCCCCTGACACCCTCTGCAGCCAACTCAGGGGGTTGTGGTCTGTGATGACCGTGAAAGCCCTTCCATATACATAGGGCTGAAGCTTTTTGAGTGCCCACACAATGGCCAAGCACTCATTTTCAATGGTGGCATATGCCACCTCCCTGGGGAGCAGTTTGCGACTGAGATACACCACAGGATGCTCTCTATCGTCGTCCCCCACCTGGCTCAGTACAGCTCCAATACCAAAGTCTGAGGCATCAGTCTGAATGAGAAAATGCTTGGTATAGTCTGGGGCAGCCAGTATGGGGGCTCCAGCAAGCGCAATTTTCAGGGCCTGGAAAGCAGTTTCACAGGCAGGAGTCCAGGTAATAAGCACAGGCAGTTGCTTCTTAGTCAGATCAGTCAGGGGTTTGGCCACAGCGCTGTACTGTGGGACAAATTTCCTATAGTACCCTGCGGTGCCCAAAAATGCCATGACCTGTTTCTTGGTTTTTGGAACAGGCCACTGAACTATGGCTTCTACCTTGGCTAGCTCTGGTTTGAGGTGCCCTCCACCCACCCTGTGCACTAAGTACAGGACCTATGCCATTCCCACCATAAACTTAGTGGGTTTCAAGGTAAGCCCAGCCTCCCTGATCCTATCCAGCACCGCAGCTACATGTCCTATGTGGGATTCCCAGGAATTACTAAAGACAGCAATGTCATCTAAGTAAGCCCTGGCATAGCTCTGCATCCTTTCCAGTAACCTATTGACCAGGCGTTGAAAGGTAGCCGGGGCATTCTTCATCCCAAATGGCATCAACAAAAACTCATAGAGGCCACTTGGGGTGATGAATGCTGACTTCTCCCTAGCCTCCAGGGTCAGTAGGATTTGCCAATAGCCTTTGCTCAAATCCATGGTGGTCAGATACTTTGCCCCCGCGAGTTCATCCAGTAACTCATCTATGCGGGGCATGGGGTAAGCATCTGACACGTCCCAGCGTTGAGCAACCGGTAGTCCACACAAAACCGGGTGGTCTTGTCCTTTTTGGGGACTAGGACTACCGGACTTGCCGAAGGGCTCTGGGACGGAGTAATTACCCCTTGGTCAGCATCTCCTCTATCTCTCTCTCCATACTTGTCTTGACCTCTGCTGACACTCTATAAGCATGCTTATGCAGAGGCTGCAGGTCCCCTGTGTGCACTGGGTGTTTTGTGAGATGTGTGGTCCCTGGCATGTCAGTGAAGAGGGCGCTAAACTGAGCTAGCATGTCCCTGGCTTCTCCCTTCTGCCTAGCACTCAACTGTGCCCCTATCTCTACCTGCTCCACAGTGTTTCCATGCCTAGCCTCCCCTAGGAGATCAGGCAGAGCATTGCTCGCCGGATTCTCCAGCAGTGGGCTACAAATGGCCATCACTGCTCCCATACTCGGTGCTCTGTACTCTTTCAACATGTTAATGTGATATGTCTTATGCCTCTCAGGCTCTACCTGTACAACATAATTGCACTCATTCACCTTTCGGATAACCGAGTACGGTCCCGACCAGGCAGCCATCAGCTTGTTCTCCCGAGTGGGTTTGAGAACAAGCACCTGCTGTCCTGGGATGAATTCTCTGCTACGGGCATGCTGGTCATACCATTGCTTCTGCTTGGTCTGAGCAGCCCTGAGGTGGTCCTGAGCCACCCCCTTGAGCATCTCTAACCGGTCTCGGAGATCTACTACATACTGGATCACTGAAGCATCAGTAGCAGTAGTCTCCCCTTCCCATCCCTCACGGAATAGGTCCAGAGGTCCACGTACCCTGCGGCCATATAGTAGCTCGAAGGGGGAGAAGCCTGTAGATTCCTGCGGTATGTCAGGGTTGCCTAGACCTCCTGCCTAGCCATAGCTTCCTTGTCCACTAGGTGTGCTGCTGCCTTCTGTTGGCTCTGGGTTCCTCTGTCTGTCTGTCTTCTTGTTGCTCCTGTCTCTGTCCTTTATAACTTGCTTCCTGTCTGTTGCTTTTGCCTTTACTTCAAGTCAGACTCCTATGCATATGCCTGTCTTTGATTCCTGATCTGTTCATGTACCTGTACCTGTATTATAGTCTGTTCACAGTAAAGGCCCTTGCTAGTATCTGGCTTGTCCCTGTCTGTTCCTTGCTCCCCGGTCTCAGTCCCTGCTGCCGGACCTGTCCTGCCCCGCCTGTCCTGTTCCAGTCTCCTCATTGCCGACCTCTGCTTGTTACCTGACTTCGCTACCTGCCGCCTGCCTCGGACCCCTGCTTGTTACCTGACTTCGCTACCTGCCGCCTGCCTCGGACCCCTGCTTGTGACCCCTACTTCGCTTCCTGCTGTTCCGGCCACCGAGATCCTACCAGCCACAGGAGTCTCCCGTGACAGAAAGCAAAGGTCACTTCTGGATCTCGCTGGAACAGATTCTTCTTCTGCCTGCACCCTTTCCTACCTGCTTTAGCAGACCACATCCGCATGGTTGAAGATAAGTACTTTCGTTTCTTTTTTTTTTGGAAATCCAAGTTGGGATCTTGAAAGGTTTTTTTTTTGCTGCTAAGTGTTCTGCAAGAAGTATTGCGTTCATAACGAAAAAACATTTTTGCTGAGACTAGAACTGTTGCTGCAGAGATTTTTGAGATCTTTGAGATTTTTCTGTTGTGCAGTGCCTGGGTTAACCCTTGCAGTACCTGTTGCCACCTTTTTAGACTCTGACTTTTCATTTCCTGGAAATGGCTTGTTCCTGCACCACTGGTTGGACCACTGCTGTTCACAGAGTTCCCATTTCAAAAGACAAGTGTGCTCCTATTATTTTGTTACTGCATACTGTGATTTTTCCTGCAATCTGTAGTTTTTGATATGATTGGTTCTAAGTCTTCAGGTTTACCTGCAAGTTCCCCTAAAGTTTTTTTCTCTGCAACATATGATATCCCTACGCCTGATATCAAAGGTTTCAGATTTAACTGCAGGGTTCTCTGTCTGATATCCCTACGCCTGATATCAAAGGTTTCAGATTTGACTGCAGGGTTCTCTGTCTGATATTCCTATGTCCGATGTCAAAAGTTTCAGATCTAATTACAAGTTTTCTCTGTATTAGTTTCCTGCTGTCTATGATATTTCTATGCCTGATAGCTAAAGTTTCAGATTCAACTGCAGGTTTTCTCTGTCTGTATGATATCCCTACGCCTGATTTCAAAAGTTTCAGATATAACTACAGGTTTCTCTGTTTATGATTTTTTTTCCTTGCATTTATAAATCTCTGTGACTGATGCTAAAGTCTCAAAAGGTCAGCCCTCCTATCTTGTGTCTCTCTGTGTCTAATATTCCTGTTGTTCATTCTAATGCTTCTGCTTTAAAAACACATTTCCTCTTTACTGGTTTCTTGGGAAGTGTGGTTTTCCCATGTCTGAAATCATGGCTCCCACTCAAACAGTCTTGAGCAGTAAATGTGAAAACAGTACCACTGATTATTCAGAACTTCTCAAAGCAAGGAAGAAGAAAAAGAAGGGAGGCATTACTGTGGAAGTTGCAGAAGGAATTAAGAATGAAAATTTAACCTCAGAGTCTGCATTTGATGAAAGAGATATGCTGCAGCTTAAGGCAACTCACAGACGTATTCCAAGAATAGTGGAAGAGAAGAAAGATGCCCCTACTCAGATGCTTCAAGCTGCACAGAAAACGATTGATTGTCTTTATGGACAAAGATAAGGAGAAAGAAGCTAATTCTGCACTACAATCGGTGGTTTGGGGCATGCGTCCCAATAACAGTGCTCAATCCAATTCTGAACTCCAGTCATATGAATATTTGCAGTCCATATATGTATGAAGCCAGTTAAACCATACAGTGAGATATTGGACCCAGTGCTATGTAGAAGCAGCAATACCACAACCACTAATAAATTCACTAATCAAGTGAGATGATCCATATATCAATATAAGGAGATGAAATGAAGGTATGACATACCATGGGTGTGTGGAATAGTGCCGTGCAGGACACTGCGGCTGCAGCACTGTTGCCGGTCATCAAGTCTCCTTGGGGAGAAAAAACAATACTCACTGAGGTCTGCTTCCTTGGTTGCGTGCATCAACGCTCCATACCATAATCAAAGTTGTGGTAGAAATCCCTGGATTCCAGCGGTGCACAGCTTAGTAGATTCAGGAGACCAGCAAGGTGTAGGTTAAAAATGGAACTTTATTAATAGAACATGGTATGGGGGATACACTCTTACGCGTTTCGGACCAACAAAGTCCTTAATCATAGAGTTGATTCGCGCCGTTTGATTCCCCAGTCTTTAAAGGGTAAGCCCCTCCCACCAGCGTCCTCGCGCTGCGTGCATTTGGCGCGAAAATCGCTGAGCTATCCCCTCATTGGTTAGTGCTATTAGCCAATAGGCAGCCGTATGCCGCGAGTGTGTTCCGAGCAGGGGAATGACGCGCATGTTGGTAGCTGCGCGTATATCCCCTCCTTCCAGACAGGTCGCAACGTTGCTAAGCAACCAAAATAAACAAATATACTGAACTGCCCGTCTCTGTGTTCTGTGAGGATAAATACATCATCGTATGGGGGGGTGGGGGGATGGGGGGGATAGGATGAAAAGGGGAAGGGGAAAAAGGGGGAGTAGAAAGTGAGAAGGGGAAGGGGGGGGTGAAAACGGGAACAAAAGGCTGGGGGAAACAAAAAAACGGAATGAATAACATGCACAATAATAGTAAAAAACATATATAACAGACAGAAACAATTAAACATTGTATAGCAAATCTTTTAACTGCAATGGAGATCACAGAGTCTATCAAAGGACAATCGATTAGTGTTATTTTGCCATAGTTCATAATTAATCATAACAGTACATTCATCTCAAGGCATAAAATAATTTGTCCCTATTGTACTCCATGTTGAGATATAGTGATCAATCATATCTGTGAGTGCCATATTTATTTCACCATATGGGGGAACTGATATTGACCCCATATATCTTAATTAATGTGATAACAAAGAGTATACTAAATATGGTGAATAAGCAGAAAGAATGGATTGTATGTAGTGCATGTATACTTTAGATAAAATATTATAATAATTATTATATCTAGATAGGGACCAGCTTAAGTCTTTTGACGGTGTAAACATACGTTTTTCTATTTTTAATATTGGTATATGGGAGATTTATATCTGCAATGGAGGAATATATAGAGGGATCTGAATCATGTGACTCTGTGAACGACACTTTTGTACACAAATGTGCGGACAACTCAGGAAGAAAATGCAGGGCAGCACACCTTTTTGATAATGTACCCCAAGATATGACTGAAGATCATGCTGATTTGGATATCTACTTCACCAAACTGGAAAAAATCTTGTTAACCAACATAAGACTCTGGTGGGATATCACGACTTTAGACAATTATATCCTCACAAAGAGGATCCCCCGAGGTCTTCGTGTGAAGAAGACACCTTCCTTTGGATTTCCATCAAAGGAGTTTGAACAGGAATGGACAAACACACTTGATGAGTGTTCCATGAAACTGATGGACTTGATAATCAAAACAAAAATCCAAGAAAGGATCAATGTGAAGAAGAACATAAAAGATCTCCAGCAGAAATTAAATACATTCAAAGAAATGGGAGAGTTTCAAACACTGGACAAGAAATTGTTAAAAAATGTTGAGAAAGCTGAGGCTGACATTATGTTGAAAAAACAACAAAAATTCGAGAGGGACCGTATGGACTATGAGCGTCATCAGATCTACGCCTGGCAGAGACCACCTCCACAGAGAAATAATACACGTCAGGAATCCGGACAGAGAGGATCTCAGAATAATTACAACAAAAAAGATAGATCCAGAAGATCAACTCCCAAGAGATCCATCTTGAAAAAATCTACGGAAACATCAAGTATTTCGGATATCTCTGATGGAGAGAGCCGCCAGCATACGGTTTCATTTTCTACGGATGAGGATACGGACAGATACAGTGAGAATACAGATTATGAGGCCAGGAGTATGAAGCAACATAGTGAGGCCTCCACATCCTATGATCTGAGAAGCCAAAAGACGGCAAAAAACTCAGCAAAGGGACAAGGCGCTAGAACAAAAGACGGAGCTCAGAAGAAAAGAATAATCGACCCTTGATGGAAAGCCACAATGTTATAAATATTTCAGGGATCACTGTTTCAGATGGAGAGATAGCCGTGTTGAACAAAGGTCTAAATTTTGCACCTATGAATGACTTTAATTTGTTCAACATGGTTATCGACTTACAGAAGTATGTCCGCAAATTGTCCTTAAAAAAGTGTTTTGCCTCCACCAAAAAATCAACCACTGAGCCTCCTCCCTTGGGTGATAGTGGTCATACCGACCCCTCTCACACAATGGATGAACCTCAGGAGGGGAGATTATCCTTCAAAGAGTATGGGGTCCTTCAGGACATGTTAGATCTAGAAGGAGACGACACAGCATTAGATTCTTTAAGTAATGAGTGGTACAAAACACACACAATTCAGGAGTAGGTCCATCTTCTGTCCATCCTTCTCCAAGGGTCCTCACTTACAGACCTATGAGAGACTAGTGGAGAAGTATCTACAGGCTCTGGCCAAAGGCTACACATTCACTGCTCCCTCCTTTGATAATTTGTCCAAAGAGGATAGGACAAACTTGAATGCACTTAAGAAAAGGTCCGATATTATTATCAAGAATGCGGACAAGGGGGGAGCAGTGGTGATAATGAGCACACAAGCTTACCATACGGAAGCCATAAGACAGTTGTCCAACACACAAGCATATTGTAAGTTGGACAGGGACCCTACTCAGATGTATTTGATGAAGATTCAAGAACTGTTCGATCTGGGTAGGGAATTGGGAGTACTCAATAATCGTGAGTCAGCTTATCTGTACAATCCATTTCCAGTCGTACCTATTTTTCACCATCTCCCAAAGATCCACAAAACTCTAGTCTGCCCTCCAGGCAGACCTATTATATCTAGCATTGGATCTTTGGGAGATGGTCTATCTAGGTACGTTGATTATTTCTTACAAACATTGGTCAAAACATTACCCGCTTATCTAAGGGATTCTGCAGATTTGCTTCAAGATATTCAAAGAATCAAATGGCTTAATGGTTACACTTGGGTCACCCTCGATGTAACTTCTTTATACACTATTATTGATCGCACTTTGGGCACGAGAGCAATCAGTCACTTCCTTAATCACTCAAATTTAAATTTAGCACAAAACACTTTTCTGTTAGATTCGGTAATGTTTTTGCTACAACACAATTATTTTATGTTTGATGCACAATTTTATTTACAGTCACAAGGCACAGCCATGGGCACGGCATTTGCACCTTCATACGCAAACCTTTTTATGGGATTTTGGGAGTCCACTCACATTTTTGGTGATAGCAACCCGTTTAGAGATAATATCATTTTTTATCGTCGCTTTATTGACGACCTATTATTTATTTGGAATGGGGATGTTGACACTTTACACGCTTTCTTTGAATATCTTGAGGCAAATACATACAATTTGAGATTTACACATTCTTACAGTGACTCACAGATTGATTATCTAGATCTGCACTTATATATAGATGTTGGACAACAAATTCAGACCAACATCTATAGAAAAACGAATTCCAAAAATTCTCTACTCAGATCGAACAGTGCCCACCCGAGACCACTTATAAAGGGGATACCCAAAGGGCAATTTTTAAGATTAAGGAGGCTATGTTCTACAAAAGAGTCCTTTTTGGTACAAGCTAAAGAACTCAAACAAAGGTTCAGAGAGCGTGGTTATGGAGAGGGGGACCTGGAGAGTGCCTATGAACATGCTCTACAAGCAGATAGGGAACACTTGATTAAGAAAAGAAACCCCAAAAAAACATTCTATAACAATGATACTGAACAGGGCCCGCTCTTCATAACCACCTTCTCCAAACAAGCGGAGCAGATAAGATACATCTTACAGAAACATTGGGGAGTTCTAAGACTAGATCCAGAATTAGATCCCTACACTAGACAAAAACCAAGACTGGTTTTCAAAAAAGCCAAGACAATCGGCAACTATGTATCCCCTAGTCTGTTTAGCTCTAGGAACAAGAAATCAACACAATTACCAAAGGGATTCTATAAATGTGGCCAATGCAACCTTTGTAAGTATGCGGAACCCTTAAAGTCTTTGAGGGATATCTATACGGGTCATACATATAGGATTGAATCATTCATGACGTGTAACACCAACTTTGTGATTTATCTGCTGAAATGTGCATGTGGCAGTGGCTACATAGGTAGAACTATTAGAGCATTAAAAGTGAGAATCACAGAGCATATCCGTAGTATTAAAAAACGTGACGAACGCTTCCCTGTAGCGCGCCATTTCAATATATGCCCATTAGGATCTATTAAAACATTCACATACAGCGCCATTGAGAATATATCTATACATCCTAGAGGGGGACATAGAGAGGCTTCATTAAATCGTCGAGAGATGTTCTGGATTTATGCCCTTGGGACAATGGCACCCAGGGGCATGAATCAGGACTGGGAGTTGAAACACTTCCTCAATTGATTAAAACACTAGTCTAGTGTCCTCAATTTGGATGCATGCATTGACCTATGTAACATTCATTTGCCTTACACATTAAGATATATAATTGACAATACAACTCTCATGAAATTTAGGGTCTACTCATATAATAGATCTTATTATACCTATCTAGATATAATAATTATTATAATATTTTATCTAAAGTATACATGCACTACATACAATCCATTCTTTCTGCTTATTCACCATATTTAGTATACTCTTTGTTATCACATTAATTAAGATATATGGGGTCAATATCAGTTCCCCCATATGGTGAAATAAATATGGCACTCACAGATATGATTGATCACTATATCTCAACATGGAGTACAATAGGGACAAATTGTTTTATGCCTTGAGATGAATGTACTGCTATGATTAATTATGAACTATGGCAAAATAACACTAATCGATTGCCCTTTGATAGACTCTGTGATCTCCATTGCAGTTAAAAGATTTGCTATACAATGTTTAATTGTTTCTGTCTGTTATATATGTTTTTTACTATTATTGTGCATGTTGCATCATGCCAATTTTTTTATTCATTCCGTTTTTTTGTTTCCCCCAGCCTTTTGTTCCAGTTTTCACCCCCCCTCTTCCCCTTCTCACTTTCTACTCCCCCTTTTTCCCCTTCCCCTTTTCATCCTCCATTTTTAACCTACACCTTGCTGGTCTCCTGAATCTACTAAGCTGTGCACCGCTGGAATCCAGGGATTTCTACCACAACTTTAATTCTGCACTACAAAACTGTCTATCCTCAGCAATTGCTGTGTGTTCTCCAGGAGAAAGAAAAAGAGCAGTTGGAGAGTGACCTGGATGGCATTTCACCTGAGCTGGAGAAGGCATATACTGATGCTGCTGAGAATCGGCGCCTCGCTTCTAAAAGTAACGAATTCCTGGAAATCTCTATGAAGGAAATTGACAGGCTTAATACAGAGCTTAAAGTCTCCCAGGAGGAGGTTTGCTACTTCAAAAAAGAGATGGAAGTCGTTCGGGAGGAGAGATACTACTTGAAAACGGAGATACGTTCTATGAGAGACGCCTCCGAAGAGTTAAATAGTAGGTTTGAAATTATAAACCAAATGAGTAAGAACTTCTCTGTCCAAGCCAGTGAAGGAGATAAAAGACTCCATGAATCAGAAGAGGAGAAGAGACTATTGATAGAAGAAAAGTCAAGGATGCAATCAGCGCTGGAAAAAGCAGAGGGTGAATGGGAAAAAGAAAAATATCAGTTGGAGAATGACAGGTTGATCTTGTCAAGTAAGCTGGAGAAGGCCTACGCTGATTCTGCCCAGTACCAGACTTTCATGGCTCAAGTTGACGCAGCACTGGAAGCATCTCAGAAAGAGGTTCACAGGCTTACTATAGAGCTGGAAGCCTCTAAGGAGAAAAGTTGCCACTTCAACACAGAACTATGTTCATTGAGAGAAATCTTCGAAGGGTTAAATATCAGTTTTGAAACTGTAACCCAAGAGTGCAAGAATCTCTATGTCCAAGTCAGTGAAGGAGATAAGAAACTCCATGAATTAGGAAAGGAGAAGAAACAGTTGGCCCAGGAAAAGTTAGATGTGCAGACAGCACTGCAGAATGCAGAGAGAGTGCTGCAAGAAGAACGTGTCTCCCTGGAGCGGCGCACACAAGCAGAAAATATGCTGCAGAATCAGCTGCGAGAACTGCGTACACATCTGCAGGACACCAAGGAGAAATGGGTGAATGCTGAAGAAAAGCAGCGAGTTCTGCAGGAAGAAAGTTTCCAGACTGCCTACAAAATAAAGATGCTGCAAGATTATTTGAGTACCCAGTGTGTCCCCAAAGAACAGCATGAGGAGCAGAAGGCCACACTGAGCATAACCAGAGCCTCTAGAGGAAGAGCTGAAAACTCGAATAGCTGGTTTTTCATTGGGTGATGCCATGAAACGGCAGTCGCAAGAGGAGACCATGGAGAACGAACTCTGTGTCCCCAATGACTCATGTCAAAAGGCTGCAGCCGTCCTTGATGCCCACATTCCTGATGTCCATGCCTCTGCAATGGAGTTGAACGTATCCATTGGGAAGTTCCAGATTCCAAAACTTAAAGAGATATATTGGTCACAAAAAGAGACCACGGAAAGTGAATATGTCCCCTCTGCCACATGTGAAGAGCTTGATGTATCTGTTCCCGATGCCCCTGCTATGACGTTAGACGGATCCCTGGTGAAGTTCCTTGCTATGCCTAATGTTCTTGATGCTGATGCCAACACTCTTGTGCTGATGCACCACTCACAGATTTCCCATCAGCACTTGACGTACACATTAAGTTGGCCTTCCATCAAGGTGTCCCTGATGAGCCTGGAGGGTTGTCCGGAGTTGTTGCTGATTCCTATGTTCCTGCAAAACATGGAGTGTTGTCCGAAGGCCATCGTGAGTTGGCCTTCCATCAGGGACACCCTGCAAAACCTGGAGGGTTGTCAGGAGGATCTACTGGCTCCTCTGCTCCCGCTGTGAAGACAAGCGCACGTTCTTTTGTTTATCTACGAATATCTGATGCGTCCTCTGCTGAGCCTGTGACCTACTCTGCAAAGTCAAGCTTACTGCTCACAGATTCTCTGACGTTTGGGTTGATGCATCCTGACATTCAACTGTTCCGAGAGATAATTGAATTCCTCTGTCGGTTTTCTGATGGACTTTTTCAGTCTGTACCTGTGGAGTACTCTCTGCCCGCTGACAAACCACCAGAGGTGGGTCACCTTGAGTCCACTTTTCATCAAGGCCTCCGGGAAGAGCCTGGAGGATCGTCCGGAGAACGCTCTCGAGAGGGGGGAGTAATGTCAGGGTCGCCTAGACCTCCTGCCTAGCCATAGCTTCCTTGTCCACTAGGTGTGCTGCTGCCTTCTGTTGGCTCTGGGTTCCTCTGTCTGTCTGTCTTCTTGTTGCTCCTGTCTCTGTCCTTTATAGCTTGCTTCCTGTCTGTTGCTTTTGCCTTTGCTTCAAGTCAGACTCCTATGCATATGCCTGTCTTTGATTCCTGATCTGTTCATGTACCTGTACCTGTATTATAGTCTGTTCACAGTAAAGGCCCTTGCTAGTATCTGGCTTGTCCCTGTCTGTTCCTTGCTCCCCGGTCTCAGTCCTTTTCACGGACCTGTCCTGCCCCGCCTGTCCTTTTCCAGTCTCCTCGTTGCCGACCTCTGCTTGTTACCTGACTTCGCTACCTGCCGCCTGCCTCGGACTCCTGCTTGTTACCTGACTTCGCTACCTGCCGCCTTCCTCGGACCCCTGCTTGTGACCCCTACTTCGCTTCCTGCTGTTCCGGCCACCGAGATCCTACCAGCCACAGGAGTCTTCCGTGACACAATACCTCTCGGTAGGCAAACAGCAAGTGCTGTAAATGAATCTCCCAGTCTTTCCCCTCCGCCTCTATAAAGGTCCGAAGCATCTGCTTCAGGGTACCGTTAAACCTCTCACATAATCCATTTGTCTGGGGATGGTAAGGGGTAGTGCGCCGGTGCTGTACACGCATGCATCCCAGAGACAATGTAACAGTTCACTCATGAACTGCGACCCCTGATCGGTTAGGATCTCACTAGGGAAACCTACCCTAGCAAAAATGTTCAGCAAAGCTGCTGCCACTGTCTTGGCATCTATGGTGCCAAGCACTACCGCCTCAGGGTACCGGGTGGCAAAATCCACCACCGTGAGGATGTAGCGCTTCCCTGACCTGCTAGGAATCATAAAGGGTCCTATCAGGTCCATCGCTACCTTCTGGAAGGGTTCCCCTATTATCGGTAGGGGTCTCAGGGGTGCCTTCACACAGTCGCCCGCCTTACCCACTCGCTGGCAGGCATCACAAGAGCGGCAGAAATTGCTCGCATCCCGTGATGCCCCCGGCCAGTAGTAACGCTGTAATAACCGGGCTCGCGTTCTGGTGACCCCCTGATGTCCCGCTAACGGAATAGAGTAAGCTACCCATAACAATTGCTGTCTGTACCCCTGGGGCACTACTAGCTGTCGCTTACCGGTCACCACCTCCTCTATCCCCGGGTTCCCTTCCTCTCTATACAGGAGTCCCTTATGCCATAGGCAGTGCTCAGTGCCTTCCCCTGCCTGAGATTCGGACGCCCGAAGTCTCACGCCAGCCAGGGTAGGGTCTGTCTTCACTGCCTCCCTAAACTGGGCTCCTAAGTCTGGCCACCCCCCAGTCATGTCATTGTCCGGAGAATAGGGAAGGGTGAGGGGGAACAGTAAGTCAGTCTGTTTTTGCAACTGATCCTGGCTTACCTCTTCGGGCTCCTCTGCGCCCTCCGCTATCGTTGGTCCCAAAGGCTGGGGGACTGGCGCAGCCACCATTGCCGCTGTCTGGCTCCGGGTAACCGCCGCCACTGCAGCGGGCTTGGGCACCCGGTCGTAGGTGCAGGTCATCGTCCCAGATCGTTGCCAAGAAGTACATCGGCATCCAAACCGGGTAAAACCCCCACCTCCTGCACACCCTTGCCCTCCCCCCAATCCAAAAAGATTCTGGCCACTTGCAGGAAACGTGGCTCTCCGTCGGCCACAGTGATCTGCATCCCAGGGCCTGGGAGCAATTCCTCTGGCCGTACCATATCAGGTCGGACTAGGGTCACTGCAGCTCCTGAATCCAGCAAACCGACTGTTTGCCGGTCACCGACTGTAACCGGGTGAGATGTCTGCTCCGGCCGTCCGTCTGCTGCAAGTCCGTGCTGAGATGTCCTCCGCTCCTTGCTGTGGGCACCGATGAAACCGGGATAGGGGTGACATGGGACGTCTCGCTGGGAGTTGTTTCCATGACCGGTCCTGGTTCTTTGGTGGAAGCCACCCGCACGCAGGCTACCGGCTTCGCAGCTGGGGTGCGTTGCCCCTGATGGGGTCCGTTGGAACGCAGGGGTTCTGGGCAATCTGGTCTGAGGTGCCAGTGCTGTTACAGTTGTAGCACCGGCGCTCGTGCCGGAGCTCCCCCGCCTTCTGTGGACTGCTGCCCGCAGACGGCCTCTGAGTCCATTGGGGGGTATTAGCAGATTTCTTGGCCGCTGCTTGCCGCTTTGGCTGCTGCCTTGGTGGGCATCAGGGATCGGCTGGCCACATAGTCATCTGCTAGCCTCGCCGCCTCCGTGTAAGTCTTGGGCTTTTTGTCATACACCCAAGCCCTCACCGCCGGCGGGCACTGCTGCATGAGCTGCTCCTGAAAGATGAGGTCCAGCAGTCGTTGGTAAGTCCTGGCCTCATAGCCCTCCACCCAGCGGATACCGTACAAAGCCATGCGGGTCACATAGGTGACATAGGACTCCAGAGGCTGCCTCTCCTCCAGCCGGAATTTACCTCGGTAGGCTTCAGGGGTAAAACCGTGCTGAAATAACAACAGTTCTTTCAGGTGGTCATAATCATCAGCATACTCCTGTGGAAGCGCCATCATTGTCTGCTTAGCCAAGCCGGACAGTAAGGGGTCCAAGCGTGCAACCCTATGCTGGGGAAGCACCTTGTACCGCCGTCACTGCGTTTCAAAGTTCTTTAAGAAACTGTCAATCTGATCAGTGCCTTCCATGTACTTGGTGAGACTGTGCTTGTCCAGTTGGAGTTTATCTTTGCGGGGTTGGACTGGGGGGCAATAAGCGGGTCTGTTCACTGCCATAGAGATAAACTGTAGCCGCTCCTCCGGTGTCCCTCGGTCGCCCCACGCAGTAATCAGTGCCAACATTTCAGGGGTAAACGGACTGGTAGCCGCAGCCACTAGTGCCCCTCCTGTTGCACTGGTCCCGGGAGGTGCACTTGTCCCCTCCCCGGGATTCTGCCGCCCCGGCACTGGGTTCATTCCCTGATCTCCGGGCGGCTGTACAAGGGCAAGCTGAGTCGTATCCTGAGGCTCTGCAAGCTGGGCTTCATAGTCCGTGATTGCTGCTATCATGTCTGCGACCGCCTGGTTCTCATATTCTAGTCCATAGTCACGGCACTTGTCTTTCAGCTGAGTTCTAATCTTCAGGAGATATGAGCCTTCCGCTTCACTCATGGTTCTGGGTCGCAGCAGTGAGATGGTGCTACAACTTGTGTTACTTGTTGCACTACCGTGTGTTCAATATCTTTAGTCCCAGGAACTCACAATTACCATCGAGTCCCCACTATATTACAGTATCACTCAGTACACAGTAATACAGGTCCAGTTCAATCCCGCCGCTGCCACCAGTTTTTATTATAAGCCTATACTATATACATACACATATAAACACACACACACACCTCACTCCTTCCTATACACTTCCCCTCACTCCTTCCTATACTCTCCCATACACTTCCCCTCACTCCCTCCTATACTCTCCCATACACTTTCCCTCACTCCTTCCTATACACCTCCCCTGCTCACTCACACCTTTCTATACTGCCATACACTTTCCTTATAAGTAGATATCCCATGTGCCCTCCTCTCCCTGTCACTGCTCTCCTGCTCCAGCGCGAGCTGTAACCGCCACCCTCCCCACCCTCCCTCCTCGCGCTCCCTTCTCATGCACCTCGCTCTCCACTTTCTTCACCGGCAGATTTTGCCACAGGTTAGCCAGCTGCGCTAGCGGCATCTTCCCCGAACGAGCAGCGTGCAGAGCCGGGGCTTCCGCATGAGCCTCAGTGGAGCAAACAGTTTGTCTCGTCGTGGCTGCTCATCCTCTCCACAGCCGCTATGGGGGAGTGGGGAGAGAGGGGGGTGGAGGAGAGCCATGGTGAAACCCCTGGGACTGCTCCGTGGAACCCCAGGGTTCCACGGAACCCCATTTGGGAAACACTGGTCTAGCCTGCTCTGTATATAGAATATACAGTCCCACAGAACCTGCAATCACATGCCTCGTGTCAGGGAGACAAAGTAGAAGAGGATGCAGTGCTGACAACAGTGTTACTTTGTTTGTAACAAATCTGTTATAATGATGCACAGATCAGCTGAACACGTCCTCCTCTGTGTCCCAGTTCAGTCCCACTTGACACTTTGTTGCCCATTCTCGTAGCTCCAAAGTTGTCATTGCCAATCCGCACACACTATATTATGGGCCTTAACTCCCAGCTCTGTCTTGTCTCTCGGAAGTTTAAGTGCGGATGGGGGGTAGGGATTGTGTGTAGGGAGCCTGCAGAGGGTGTTCTTTTTACACACAAGCGTTGGGTCTATAAACAATAGGATTATCTCGATGGCATAACAGGATCACCATAAGAAAGTCAAAATCCCTCTTTCACACACATCTCTTATCCCAACAGACATCAATGTGATGATCACACTCTAAAAAGTCAGGATTCTGCTCTCACACGCATCAAGTTGACGTCACAGACTTTAATAAAATCCCCCTCATATCTTAGACTTCTCTGTTCTCTGTGACTCACTGGCCCGGCCCAATTAAGTACACATCAGTGAGACGCATAGATTGCAATCCCAGTGCGTCCCCATGAAACCAACAAGTATCAGCCCTTTTTTCTCAGGGAGGTGGCTGTGTTTGGTTACTCCCAAGCCTGCTGCCCAAATACTTGCCCTTTATCACCGTGGTGCAAAGTACAGACTCTTTCCCATGTCTGAGTATATTACCCTCTTCTCTCTAATTACTCAACGACTAAGGGCCTCATGCAGTAAAGCCAGTAAAAAAAAAATCGCCAGTTTTTTTAAATCGCCTTTTTTGACAGCGTTGCTATCACGGTATGCAGAAAGGCCCGAATTCCAGTGATAGCAACATTTGCAGAAATGGCGAGTAGCCGGCGGCTATAGGATCTACCCTCCAAAAAAGCCTTACCAGGCGAGTTCTATCTGCTGCAGAGAGAGAGCCATCTCTCCCTTCGCAAATTTCGACGGGAATTTTTTATTTTTTCATTACAATTTTAATAATAGTGTACATGAGCAGGGGGTCTCATGCTTTTGATTCCCACGGTTATGTGACGCGGGACATTTAAATGTACAGGAAATACCAGAACCCCATAACGGGGCCTGTATCTTGGGAAGCAGGGGGTCCCCGGACCTTAAATCAATGCGGTTCTGCTCATGTACACTAGTATTAAAACACAAATTTAAACAATTTAAAAATGTGTTACAATAGTGGCTATCTGCTATTGTAATGAAGCTGCTTTAATGTAATTTTTATTAATAGTATGTGGGAGCAGGGGGTCTCCTGCTCTGAACCGCTTTGATTTAAGCCTCGGGGACCCCCTGCTTCCCGAGTTATAGGCCCTGGTATTTAAAACCCCTGGTTATTTCACACGGACGCTTTAAAAATAGCGGCGGTACCAGCACCTGATGTCCCATACCAGGGCCTGTAATTCGGGAATCGGGGGGTCCCCTGAGGCTGAAATCAAAGCGGTTCAGCTCAGGGATCCCTGATTCCCAAGTTACAGGCCCTGGCATGGGGCATCGGGTGCCGGTACCGTCGCCATTTTTAAAGGGTCCGCGTGACGTAACCGGGTGATTAAAATACCATGGCCTGTAACTCAGGAAGCAGGGGGTCCCCGAGGCTGAAATCAAAGCGGTTCAGCTCAGGAGACCCCCTGCTCCAACACTTAATAAAAATTACATTAAAGCAGCTTCATTAAATTAGTGGATATCAGCTAAGGCAATGAAGGGGTTAAACACCTGTGCCAGGCTTATTGTGGGTAGCAGGGGTGGGTGAAGGTGGTATTTAGTCCTTGGTGCGTGTTTAGGCCTTGCAGGGGGGGGGGGGGGGGGGTTTGCGGGTGGACTTAACCCCTTCATAACCTTAGCGGTTAATACCGCTAAGGTAATGAAGGGGTTAACCCAGTGGTTGCCAAACTTTTTCGGTTTAAAGCTCCCAAAGGCGATCAGGATTTTTCAGCGACGCTCAAAATGGAAAAAAGTTGTATACACATGAATAGATATATACATATCTAATAAAAAATCATTACAATGCAATCTGTTTATTTTAATATTTTCAACAAAAGACAAAGATACCCAATGCTACATCCTATGTGACAAAAGACCTGGGGGGGATTCAGTATGGGATTGGGGTGTTCCCTACCTGTCTTCTGGGTTAGGGGGGATTCTGATATCTCCCGTGTGAAGCTTGAGAGTCAGATCTGGAAGAAAGCAGTATAGGTTATTTCGGTGTAGGTATAGGGCAATTAACATACGACAGAGAGATTGTGGGTGAAAGAGAAACAGAGAGTGGGTGTTGACGGGGTGGGTGACTGACTTGTGGGTGGGTGACTGACTGACACTTGGGTGGGTGGGTGACTGGGTGACACTTTGACTGGGTGACAATTGGGTGATTAACTGACGAGTGGGTGGGTGACTATGACTGACTGTGGGTTGGTGTCTGTATTCCTACACACACACACACACACACACACACACACACACACACACACAAACACACACATACACACACACACACACACACACACACACACACACACACACAGACTCTCTCTGACTCTCTCCCTCTCTCTCTGACTCTCCCTCTCTCTCAGACTCTCTCCCTCTCAGACTCTCTCCCTATCTCCCTCTCTCTGACTCTCTCCCCCTCTCTCTGACTCTCTCCCTCTCTCTCAGACTCTCTCCCTCTCTCAGACTCTCTCAGACTCTCTCCCTCTCTCTCAGACTCTCTCCCTCTCTCTGACTCTCTCCCTCTCTCTCTCTCTCTCTGACTCTCTCCCTCTCTCTGACTCTCTCTCTCAGACTCTCTCTCTCAGACTCTCTCTCTCTGACTCTCTCTCTCTGACTCTCTCTCTCTGACTCTCTCTCTCTGACTCTCTCTCTCTGACTCTCTCTCTCTGACTCTCTCTCTCTGACTCTCTCAGACTCTCTCCCTCTCTCTGACTCTCTCCCTGTCTCTCTGAGACTCTCTCTCAGACTCTCTCCCTCTCTCTCAGACTCTATCCCAGACTCTCTCCCTCTCTCTCAGACACTCTCCCTCTCTCTCTCTCTCTCTCTCTCTCTCTCTCTCAGACTTTCTCTCACTCTCTCTGACTCTCTCCCTCTCTCTCAGACTCTCTCCCTCTCTCTCAGACTCTCTCCCTCTCTCTCTCCCTCTCAGACTCTCTCTGACTCACACACACACACTCAGACTCACACTCAGATACACACACACACACACACCCACACACACACAGTGATACACACAACACTGACACACACACACTGACACACAGATACACACACACACACACACACACACACACACACACACATACACACACACTGATACACACACACACACAGTGGAGTACAGAGGCAACTGTAATGTAAGTGACTGGACCGGGGGGAGGGAAGAGAGGAAAGGCCGGTGATCCGAACAGGCGGCTGCTCCCCGCCTCCCCCTGCACCCACCGCGCACCCCAACTGCCCGCCCCCGCGTCCATCTCCCACACCAAGGGGAGGGGGGGAAGGGAGCGGCAGCAGGAGGCAAAGGTGGGAGCGCCAGCAGGAGGCAAAGGTGAGAGTGCCAGCAGGAGGCAAAGGTGGGAGCGCCAGCAGGAGGCAAAGGTACAACCCCCCCGGCGGGCGCCCCGTTGGCTGGGATCCGGGGCAGAAGGGGGACACACAATACGCAGCCACCAGAGGAGCCAGGAGCGGGAAGACACACACACTCACCGTGTGCTCTGCACAAAGCGGAAGCCCTGCCCCTGGCACCCTCTGACCTGCAGCCAATCCCCTGCGGCCCGGCCGGCATGCTAAGCCCCGCCCCTACTTCTTCATTCCGGGACAAGACAGAAAAAAACAGACCTGGCAACACTGGTGGGCAGGGATAATCGCGGCGCCCCTCAAGGCAAGCCACGGTGCACCAGGGCACCGCGGTGCACAGATTGGGAACCACTGGGTTAACCCCTCCCGCTACCCACCCGGTAGGCCTAAACACCCATCCTCGCAGCTAATACCCCCTTCACTCACCCCCGCTACCCACAATTTAAAAAAATACACACAACAGTCCTACTACCCACCTCCTAGGCCCCCAATAAACCATTACAATATCTAATAAACACTAATACACAACTCACCCTCTGTGCCCCCACATACTGTAAAAACATGATTTATTTTTTTACATACACAATTAATACGCCAGGCTGGAGGGGGTCGCCGGGTGGTCCTGACGGGTGTTCGCAAGCCCCACAGTGCACCCTGGGGAGTTCCCACGGGTGTTTGGGGGCCTTCGGGTGGTCCCCACTAGGCTCCTTGGGCCTCCAAGTGGGGGTCCCTGGGTCATCCCCACGGATGACTGGGGGCCCTCGGGTTGTTCCCACGGGTGTCTAGGGGGCCCTCGGGTGGTCCCCACAGGTTCCTGGGGCCCCCACAGCTGTGGGGCTCCTGGTTCTTCCCCGCAGGTGTCCCCGTGGGTCCTCAGATGGTCCCCGTGGGCGTCCGGGGGTCCTCGGGTGGTACCAATCCTGTATTTAAAAAAACAAAAACATGGCCTACATTTAAATCAATACAGCTCCCCCCCAAACACACACAGTACAGTAATGGGCAAAATAACTACTATTGTCATGGAACAGGTGTACCCCTGTCTACACTTGTGTTTCACCCCCCCCCCTTTTCTCGCAGCCCTGCTTGTCAGCTTCTTAGTGCCAGCTGTATGTGTTTGGCTCTGCACACAAACACAGTGCCATTTCCCTTCTCCCAGCAGCTTGCTGCATTAAAGATGCTACATTTTGCTACATGTTGTAGCTTCCCCAGACACTCCTGTGAGTTGTCATGGCAGCCCCAGCCTTTCTCTCAAATGGGCTAGTCTGCTTTCTCCCCCTCTGCTCTGCCCACAGATGGTCTGTCCCCAGACTATCTTACTACCCAGCATACCTTGCCATTTCCTTTCCACCAGTTTCCCTGGACTCGTGAGTACCTGGCTGTAACCCCTGTAATGGTGATACAGGATTATCTTTTCACCTCCCTTTACTACTGAGCACACACAGAGATTTAGACCTACACCTCTACACAAGCAACTGTATTTACCTGCTTTCCCCAAAATAAAGAAAAAAAAGAAACAGACCTTGTCGTGCTTGGAAAAGAGGGCGAGTTGACACTATCTGAGCTAAGTCATCACCACGTGACCCTCTGGCTTCCAGAATAGTGAAAAGATATCGTGTGCCTTACAGACACTTACAGGAGCTGCTACTCCAGACTCCATGACAATATAGAGCAGCCTCTACAGCAGTACATGCAAGCAGCATACACAGCTATACAGAGCAGCCTCTACAGCAGACAAAGGAAGCACCTAGTAGCTCAAACTGCACAGCAGCCTGCAGCCTTAACAGACAAGCAGCAGCTCAAACTGCACAGCAGCCTTGCAACAAACAGTGCTTCTTACACATACCTAACTGCCTTTTTCTCTGTCTGAGTCCACCCCCTGCACAGCCCTACAGTGAGGAGCCACCTTCCCACCTACCCCTGCGCACGTCCCCACGGCCAGCGCCATCAAGGGCCACGCCACCGGACACCCGCCAGGACAAGGGCCACGCCACCGGACACCTGTGAGTACAGCTACCCCCATGCTGCACGCTGCAGGACACCGCTCGGCATCATCTGAGACAGACGCCCATCGCTGACAAAGAAAAAGACCGCACGCCACACGCACTGGCAAAAGGCCTACACACACCTGCAGCATGGCAGAACTCAGAGCCTCACCAGACATCACGCAGGAAAGCGATCACTCAGACACAGAGACCGCTGCGCAAGTGCAACAGGCGCGGGCAGGCGCAAGGCCCAAACGGACAGTCACACTGACACAAAAGGCCCGTGAAAAATATGAGACTGACATTGATCACACCGCGAAAGGTTAGAGAAGGCCTAGGAGGACACTGGCCGTGAAATATGTAACGTTGCAAGTACTAGTGATCAGGAGAAACAAATTCGGCAAGCTATAGCCCAATTGAGGTCAAGTCACAAACGTTACCAAATGCTGTCACAAACATATCTCGCATACCTAAAAAGAATTAACACAGAGGAAAGCCTCAGCGAACGTGACCAGCAGGAGGCAACTGACCGGGAAAAGACATTTTGCTGGAAACTGCATCACAGTGCTCCAGCACATCCAGACATTCATCAAGGTCAGCAAGATCAGCGCAATCCAACGCATCCAGCGCAAGCACAAACGCTACCAAGGCGCGAGCCACCGCAGAGGCCGCACGTGCCAGGGCCGAATATGGTCGGAGAGAGGCAACCGTACGGGCAGAAAGAGCGCGCATAGAAGAGGAAGAGCAGAACGCCGCCGCTGCTACCGCCGCCGCTGCCAATGCCGCTGCCGCTTCCAACACCTGCCGCCACTGCCAGTGCTGCCGCCGCTGCCAACGTGCGTGGAAAGGCCGAATTGGACGCGGATCTAGAAGCCCTAAATCAAGAGAAGGAAGCCGCCGCCATAGCCCAAGCCGAAGTCCTAGAAGCAGCCGCGCAACAAGACGGCGGGGAGCAACCGTACAGACGGATTGCCTCAGAGGATCCGGTCCGACGCACTGAAGACTACGTAAGGAGCCTCTTCAGCGTAAACACCAGCGCACCATCTCAACACGGAGGGAGTGACACCACAGACACCGAAGACTAGCTAAGACCATGAGGAGAAGACGCTGTTCCATCAATGGCACATGCTGCCTGGGATAGCCATAGCCGCAACAGTGATCCACACGCCAGCGCGCACACGGATGCACCACAACAGGCTCGCAATCCAGGTACACCCACGCGGGAGAAAACAGCCCCTCACACTAGCCAGCAGCCATCACGCGTCCACGCCAAGGAAGAGGCGACCGCACAGACCGTCCCAGCAACTACTTCAGAACGGGACAAACACGCCGATGCCTCAGGTCTTACAGACATAGCCAAGTACATGATCCGGCGCGACCTGGTACAAGCAGGGCTCATCTGCTTCGACGACCGCCCTGAGAACTACCGGACGTGGAAGTTCACGTTCAAAGACGCAATCAACAGCTTGGACTTCTCAGCAAGGGAAGAGCTCAACCTGTTAGTCAAGTTCCTGGGGAACAATTCCAGAGAGTACGCAAAAAGACTGCGGGCAGCGAACGCGCATCAACCCCAAGTAGGTCTGGACCTAGTGTGGGAAAGGCTGGAAGAATCCTACGGCAGCCCCGAAGCAGTTGAGGATTCGCTCTTCAAAAGAGTCGAAAGCTTCCCCAAGATCACAACTAAAGACTACTCGAAGTTACGAGATCTTGGAGATCTGCTGCAAGAACTGGAGTTCGCAAGGAAAGACCATTCCTTAATAGGTCTCAACGTCCTAGACTCAGCTCGTGGAGTGAGACCCATCCTGGAGAAGCTACCCTTCAACCTCCAAGAAAAATGGATCTCACAAGGCTCCAAATACAAAAGGGAGAAGCAAGTCGTCTACCCCCCATTCTCAGTTTTCTTGAGCTTCATTCGCGAAGCAGCAAGGACGAGGAACGACCCCAGCTTCTTCTTAGGTGCTCAAACCACATACAGTGCAAGCAGCCTGAGGAACGAGACACCAGCGACGAGATATGGTAACCCCCAAACACCCATCTCGACCCGCAGGACGGACGTGCCTCCCACGACCCAAACTACTCCCGATCAGTCGGTCGCCGGAGACAAGGAACCAAGGGACCCAAACAGGGAATGTCCCATACACAAGAAGCCACACCCACTCAACAAGTGCTTTGGGTTCAGGATGAAGTCCCTAGAGGAATTCAAGAGGTTACTGGGAGAATTCGGGGTTTGCTTCAAGTGCTGCGGTTCCACGACTCACCTAGCCAGGGACTGTAAGGAAGAGAGCAAATGCACAGTGTGCGAAAGTGACAAGCACGTGACAGCGTTACACCCAGAGGCGATGACACTCCACCAACTCAAGAACCCATCCTCCGTAGCGGAGCATGGCGGGGAGAAAGAAGAAGGAGAGTCAACATCCGTCACATCTCAGCGCACTGAGGTATGCGGAAAAGAAGGTGACAAAATGTCCTGCTCCAAAATATGCCTTGTCGCAGTGCACCCCCAGGGACAACCTGAGAAGGCTATTCGGATGTACGCAATCCTCGACGACCAGAGCAACCGATCGCTGGTCAGGTCAGAGTTCTTCGACATGTTTAGCATACAAGACGGTGCTTCTCCCTACACTCTCAGAACGTGCACAGGGCAAAAGGAGACCACAGGGAGAAGAGTGAATGGCTACACCATATGCTCAATAGACGGCAAAGTGAACATGCCCCTTCCCACACTCATCGAGTGCAACCACATGGCCACAAACAGGGACGAGATTCCCACACCAGACGTGGCACTCCAGTACCCCCACCTCAAATGAATAGCCAACCACATCCGGCCGGTAGAACAAGGCACCAAGATCCTGCTGCTGCTCGGTAGGGACATCATGAGGGTACATAAAGTCCGTAAACAGCATAACGGACCCCACAACGCGCCATACGCCCAAAGACTTGACCTAGGATGGGTGATAGTGGGCAACTCGTGCAACAACAAAGAGCACGGGCAAGACTATGTTGACGCCCGCAGAACGGTGGTGACAGAATGTGGACACACATCTCTCTCTGAACCATGTCTTGGCCATCCCCAAGTGACCGAAGGGCCTAGTGAAGAGAAGAGACAAGGTCATACCCCTGAGACCAACAAAGACATCCTCACGTCGATGGGATGTAACAATGGCCTGGGATGCTCAGCAGTCCAGACAGCTAAGGATGAGGAGTCAATTCCACCTAAGGAAGAAAGTAACCTCCCAAAGGTGACCGACGAAGGGATCGTCCAAAAGGTAACGAACGATCAAACAGTCCTCTCGCGAGCAGTGACACGACTAAGACGTACAGTTGTTCCTCTCCACAGAGTATCAAGCGACAAAGCAACCAACTGCCACGGCTGGCATAGCCGCAAAAGATTGCGCCCCACAGGTGAAGCCACAGTGTCAAAAGGACTGTCCTCTCACACATCCAAAAAGAGACAGCCACAGAGACATTTCATAAAGGGTTTTACTAGGGCAAAAGAGACTGTTCTTCGTTACGTCCGGGGAGACAATAACCTCCCGAAGGTAGTCAACAAAGAGACACAAAAGCGCTTAACCAAATTACGGGGAGATGTTCTCGTGCAAGAGGAATGCACCAATGACCTACGGTGCACAGCGTTCCAGACAACAAGGGACGATGACAAGCAAACATCATCAAGGGAAGATAGTGGGTTCGCGAAGTTAACAGTCAAGGAGCTCTCTAAAGACGGACTAAGCAGTTGGGTGACTCCGCTACCATTCCGTTCACCAAGAAGGCGCCTCCCAAACAATGGAGAACGTGCCATCTCTAGGCTCACTTCGCATTCGCACCTCTGCGACCTACAAAGGGAACCAGAGACCAAAGACAACCTTGTGGCCTTCACCCAAAAGATATTCCTTACCGGCCACGCAAAGACAGCACCTTTAATGAAGAAAGGCGAAGAATGTCGGTACCTCCAATCACCTGGAGCCTACTACACTCAGGAACCCGATCAAATCCGGGTAGTGTTCAACCCTAGCGCTCAGCTCCAGGGAGTCTCCCTGAACGACGCCCTCCTCACTGGACCAGACTTGACGATCAGTCTTCCAGGGACATTAATCCGCTTCCGCAAGGAATCAAAAGCCATCTCCTGCCGCCAAACGCCAGGTGATAGGATGACAAACTACCATGACCGGCACATCCACGAGGTGATGCACTCTGTAGAGAAAACTGCAGAGTCAAAGGGACTGTTCTCTCACAAAGTTGAAAGGAAACAGTGCCAGAGACTTTCACAGAAAGACATTGTGGTGAAACCAGCAAATCTGGAGCGGTTCATCCACCCAACATCCCTTGCTAAAAGACTTTGCCAAGGGATTTCAACGCCAGTGGTACCAGACGGTATCACCTCATCATGTGGACATGAACTTTGCAATATTATGTTGTTATGTTATGTTTGCATTGCACATATGTTCCACATAGCATGTTATATAGTGGTATCTACAGATACCAGACGGGGAGTGTCATGGAACAGGTGTACCCCTGTCTACACTTGTGTTTCACCCCTCCCTTTTCTCGCAGCCCTGCTTGTCAGCTTCTTAGTGCCAGCTGTATGTGTTTGGCTCTGCACACAAACACAGTGCCATTTCCCTTCTCCCAGCAGCTTGCTGCATTAAAGATGCTACATTTTGCTACATGTTGTAGCTTCCCCAGACACTCCTGTGAGTTGTCATGGCAGCCCCAGCCTTTCTCTCAAATGGGCTAGTCTGCTTTCTCCCCCTCTGCTCTGCCCACAGATGGTCTGTCCCCAGACTATCTTACTACCCAGCATACCTTGCCATTTCCTTTCCACCAGTTTCCCTGGACTCGTGAGTACCTGGCTGTAACCCCTGTAATGGTGATACAGGATTATCTTTTCACCTCCCTTTACTACTGAGCACACACAGAGATTTAGACCTACACCTCTACACAAGCAACTGTATTTACCTGCTTTCCCCAAAATAAAGTAGAAAAAGAAACAGACCTTGTCGTGCTTGGAAAAGAGGGCGAGTTGACACTATCTGAGCTAAGTCATCACCACGTGACCCTCTGGCTTCCAGAATAACTATCCAGATATGGATAATCAGTGTTCGACAATCCTATACATTTACTCGCCCGGGGCGGGTGGATTTAACCCCCGGGCGAGTAACTATTGGCCCAAGCAGCACACGTGTTTTGTTTTTTTAATTTTCCCTGCTCGCGCTGAAATTTCCCTGCTCGCGCTGGCTGAAAAAAAAAAAAACTCCCCCTATCTAACAGATGATTGGCACGCGCTTCCAGGCTTTGTGGGCGCGCGGCCAGGCTCTATATGAGCCAGCCCCCAACGAGCGGCCATTTTTTTCCCATGGAGGATGGAGGACACAGTAAGTACTATCTGTGCCTTCCTCCACCTCCCTCCCCTCCCCGGTGCTCCTGCTGCCCGCAGTTATGGTGATGGGAGCGGGGGATGCCCCCTCATGTCCCCTTCCCCCCCCCCCCGCTCCCGTGTCAGAGAGTGCGGCGGGTAATGGGAGCGGGGGATGCCCCCTCATGTCCCCGTTCCCCCCCCCCGCTTCCCCCCCGGTCCCGTGCCAGAGAGCGCGGCGGGTGATGGGAGCGGGGGATGCCCCCTCATGTCCCCGGTTCCCCCCGGTCCCGTGTCAGAGAGCGCCGGGTGATGTGAGCGGGGGATGTCCCCGCTTCCCCCCCCCGCTTCCCCCCGGTACCGTGTCAGAGAGCGCGCCGGGTGATGGGAGCAGGGGATGCCCCCTCATGTCCCCGCTTCCCCCCGGTCCCGCGTCAGAGAGCGCGCCGGGTGATGGGAGCGGGGGAAGCCCCCTCATGTGGGAGCGGAGCAGGAGATGGGCGGGGGAGCGTGGTGGTGCTGGGCGCGGCCTGTGTGTGTGTATATAGGTGTGTATATATGTGTGTGTGTGTGTGTGTGTGTATATATGTGTGTGTGTGTGTGTGTGTGTGTATATATATGTGTGTGTGTGTGTGTGTATGTGTGTGGGAGTGTGTGTATGTATGTGGGAGTGTGTGTATGTATGTGGGAGTGTGTGTATGTATGTGGGAGTGTGTGTATGTATGTGGGAGTGTGTGTATGTACGTGGGAGTGTGTGTTTGTATGTGGGAGTGTGTGTATGTATGTGGGAGTGTGTGTGTGTATGTATGTGGGAGTGTGTATGTATGTGGGAGTGTGTGTATGTATGTGGGAGTGTGTGTATGTATGTGTGTGTGTGTGTGTGTGTGTATGTATGTGTGTGTGTGTGTGTGTGTATGTATATATATAGGAGAATGTGTATGTGTGTATGGGAGTATGTGTGACACCAGAGGTACCTCCCACCCACCCCAATCAGTCAGTCACCCCTGCCCCGGTCAGTCAGTCACCCCTGCCCCCCTCTCTCTGGTCTCCCCCCATCTCCCCTCTCTCTGGTCTCCCCCCGTCTCACCTCTCTCTGGTCTCCCCCGTCTCTCCTCTCTCTGGTCTCCCCCTCTCTGGTCTCCCCTCTCTCTGGTCTCCCCCCACTCTGGTCTCCCCCCTCTCTGGTCTCCCCCCTCTCTGGTCTCCCCCCTCTCTGGTCTCCCCCCTCTCTCTGGTCTCCCCCGTCTCCCCTCTCTCTGGTCTCCCCCGTCTCCCCCCTCTCTGGTCTCCCCTCTCTCTGGTCTCCCCCGTCTCCCCTCTCTCTGGTCTCTTTCTCCCCTCTCTCTGGTCTCTTTCTCTCCCTACTCTGTCTCTTTTTTCTCTCTCCCTCCTCTGTCTCTTTTTTCTCTCTCTCTTCTCTCTCTCTTCTCTCTCTCTTCTCTCTCTCTCTTCTCTCTCTCCCTCTCCCTCCCTCTCCCTCCCCCTCCCTCTCCCTCCCTCTCTCTTCCTCTCTCTTCCTCTCTCTTCCTCTCTCTCTCTCTCTTCCTCTCTCTCTCTCTCTCTTCCTCTCTCACTCTCTCTTCCTCTCTCTCTCTCTCTCTTCCTCTCTCACTCTCTCTTCCTCTCTCTCTCTCTCTCTTCCTCTCTCTCTCTCTCTTCCTCTCTCTCTCTCTCTCTCTTCCTCTCTCTCTCTCTCTCTCTTCCTCTCTCTCTCTCTCTTCCTCTCTCTCTCTCTCTCTTCCTCTCTCTCTCTCTTCCTCTCTCTCTCTCTCTCTCTTCCTCTCTCTCTCTCTTCCTCTCTCTCTCTCTTCCTCTCTCTCTTCCTCTCTCTCTTCCTCTCTTCCTCTCTCTCTTCCTCTCTTCCTCTCTCTCTTCCTCTCTTCCTCTCTCTCTTCCTCTCTTCCTCTCTCCCTCTCTCTCTCTCTCTTCCTCTCTCTCCCCCTCTCTGTATCTGGATATCTTATTTACCCTATATATCTTAACTGTCCTATACTACACCAAAATAACCTATACTGCTTTCTTCCAAATCTGACTCAAGCTTCACACGGAAGACATCGGAATCCCCCCTAACCCAGAAGACAGGTAGGGAACACATCCCCTCCAACTTATAACATTGCGGGAATGAGGTACCTGGACATCGAGGGACTGCGGATCAGGTAAGATCCCAGGCGGGATTGCTGCTTTAGATATTGTGAAGCGGGGACGTCCAGACACTGGTTAAGGGGTTCAGGAAACTAGTCATCCACACCTGGCTTTTATTTCTAGATCCGACACTTACACACACACACACTAAATACATTTGTCAAAAACGAATGTTGTTCTGACTAGGAATTTATTAAATGTATTTTAATTTTAATTATATATTTTATTTTAAAGCGGGGTTGGGGGCGGGACTAGGGGCGGGGTTGGGGGAGGGACTAGGGGCGGGGTTGGGGGCGGGACTAGGTGGCGAGTAGATTTTTTGGTTGGGCGAGTAGATTTTTGGGTGATTTGTCGAACACTGTGGATAATAGATTATTTGCCTATTATTAAACACAATATTTCCCATGCAACATAAATAAAGTAAATAAAAACAGTTCTACTTACCCCTGGCAATGTGAATGGCGTCCTCGTCAGCCTACTGCAGGGCCATGTCCTCCGATGTCAGCAAGAATACATAATAAATACAATCTAATGGCCCCTAGCCCCTTAATTACCTTAGTGGTTAGTAACCGCTATAGTAATTAAGGGGTTAACCCACCCTGCCCCGCTGCCCACCCAGGAGGCCTAACCACCCACCAAGGGCCCACTATACCCACCCTTCACCAATTCATTGGTACAGTGGGTACATCAAGCTCATACATTATAATATGGGCATGATTTCCCACTATAGCAAAAAATGGTGAATGAATAAAAAAAACAGGCCCAAATAAAACACATAACATTGCCAAATTAAACACAGCACATAGCCAACTAAATACATAATAAATGGCAATTAAACAATTGAATGCACAGTGTGTACAACATGTCCATATAATATGAGCATGATTTAACACTATGCCAGTCAATGATCAACTTTAAAAAAACAATTACAAACAATCCCCTGTGCATTCCAAACAATTACAAACAATCCCCTGTGCATTCCAAACAATCACAAAAAATCTCCTATGCATTCTAAACAATCACAAAATAAAAACAAATTAAGAAGTAAACACAACAAAATTAACACCAATCAATTAATCTAATCCAAAATAAAGTCCAGAATAAACAATTAAAACACCAAAACAAAACCATGAATAAATAAAATAAATATCCAAATAAACGGCATAATTCTAAAACAAAATCACAAAATAATCCAACATTATAAAGCAAACGCCAATCAAAAGCCAGAAATAAGCAATTTAAGACACCACCAAAAATGTCAGCATACTAAATACAAACACTACATAAAGAGCATAATAAATAAAAAAAACAAATTACTAATATAGGTGTAAAATACATAAAAGCAAGCATTTGTCAAAACAACCATTGCTTATCCCTATATGTATGTATGTATGTATATTGTATGTATATCCTTAATTACTATAGTGGTTACTAACTGTAACTCTGGTACTTGTTCCACTCATCTGTGGTATGTGCGCACACCTGATTCATTCATCTGATGTGCACTCAGAGACTACAGAGGCGCCAGCCTTTATTCTAAAACTTCGCCCGGTGTACCGCTCTGAATACCGGGGTCATGACGCGCTATGTTTTCCAACCGTATAGCAATTGACTCGGGTTTCTATCGGGCGCAGAAAATTGCATTTTAGCGTTGTCTGCAATACCGTCTAGAAACTCAAGTGGGCAATCGTGAGCTGTTGTTTTAAAAGTCCAATAGCAATTCAACCTACTGTACAGCGTACAGTTCTGCAAGTCTGTGTGTGTGTGTACAGTAATTGTAATTTGAAGATTTATATTTGAAGCAAAGATTAACATTACAAGTTCATACTGTATACAGTAGTCTGAGGCTCCTTAGCCATACACATAAAAAATATGAGGATACATACTGTACTGTATACAGGATAAAAAAGGGAAAAGAAGTACAGTATTACAAAAATATAACGTTGCGTCTTCTTTCGAATATATAATATTTTTTCCGCTCATGCGGATTGGAATCTTGCTGAAACGCATACTGTATGCGTGTCATAACATTTCTACATGTATTATTTATTAATCAATACTTTTGCTAGGCTTGCTCTTCTTTTCATACTGTTTTTATTTTATGCGCATGCGTGTATGTCTCATTGGAACCTTGTTGAAACGCATATGCGTGTTATCACATTTATGCGCATGCGTGTATGTGAACAAGAGACACCACACACACCCCCAAGCCATTCATGAAAATTCTTGTAGGCTGATAAGCCCTTACTGTGGAACGAATCCTCCCCCAAAATTCTTGTAGCCTTCTTGAGGGACTGACTGATTTTAACCAACCATTATGTGAAATGTTATATAGTGCTTACTGTATGTTTTTGAAACACTGTCAGTTTTTATAAAAGGTGACACAATGAAACAATTTAAAACAATCAGCTTTTTTTTAGTAAAACATTATTTTATAACTTTTGAACAACAGAACAATCAAGCAGCAGCAATACTGGAAATATATAATATACTGTACCAGTAATAATTTAAATTTTCCCCAGAAAATAAACTTTGTCATCAAGCGAAGAAAGGCAAAAGGAGGGATTTCGATGGACGTACTGTATAGTATAATATCGCTTTTTTGAAACTTTGCTTGCGCATTGATGAATCTGATTTAAAAATCAAAGTACTGAGTCTTCTTGAGGCCGGCGGTCTCTTTAAAATCTTTGAGGCTTTGTTTACAGTAATTGTGTCACCGAGTCTTCTTTAGGCCACTTCTTGAATGACTCCTCCACACACATTCCAAGTGAATTTCAAGTTTAAGGGCCGGTGGTAACTGTAGCACCTTCCACCCCCTCAACCACCACCACTTCACACACAAAGCCTTACAAACAAACCAACGTGAATAGAAATGTTTAGCCATACCTTATCCAAATTAATCTGTGATAAACCCTTCTTGGAGAATCCGCCACACATTCAAAGTGAATTTCAAGTTAAAAAAAAAAAAAACGAGACATCCCTGTTTAAAGGACTGATTTATATAAACCATAATCTCAATTATGTAATTGTACTGTAATGTACTGCTGCGGCAGCTTTTATTCTTACTAATAACTGGCATGTACCTGGCATGTTCCTGGAATGTGACACTTTTCACCCGGAGCATGCCAGGCTCCTTTTGCCTTTCCAGCCAGGGGTCATGCCCGGCTGACACGCGGTTGATGTGTTAATTAATAATGGTTCAGGATTTACTAGGCTGCAATGCTTCGCGTGTCCGCCAGATGGCATAAATTCATGAATTGTAATGCAGTATATATATATATATATATATATATATATATATATATATATATATATATATATATATATATATATACATATATATATATATATATATATATATATATATATATATATATACTGTATAACAACAACCCCTATAACCCCTAACATACAGTACTGTACACATACAGTACTGTATATGCACATCAATAATACTGTAGGCCGGCGGGGGCGAGATGTGTTTGCAGCAGAGAGAGAACCGCTGCTCTCTCTGCGCAAACATCGGCACATTCAAAATTATTTAAAATACATTTTTATTTATAGTGTAGATGTGCAGGGGGTCTCGTGAGCTGAACTGCATTGGTTTCAGGTCTGGGGAACCCCTGCTCCCCGAGATACAGCCCCCTTTATGAGGTGCCGGTATCCCTCTGCGTTTAAAGGTCCCGATCACGTGACCGCGGCCTGTAAAGCAAGCAGAGGGATACCGGCACCCCCTAAAGGGGCCTGTATCTCGGGGAGCAGGGGGTCCCCGGACCTGAAACCAACCCTGTTCAGCTCCGGAGACCCTCTGCACATGTACAGTATGAATAAAAAAACATATATAAATAAACACTCGTTCCTTACCTTAGTGGCTATGTGCTATGGTAATGAAGCAGCATTTCTGTATTTTAATAATATTGTACAGTGAGCAGGGGGTTCCCTGAGCCAGAAATTAATGCTCAGGGACCCCCTGCTCCTGCACAATATTATTAAAAATACAGAAATGCTGCTTCATTACCTTAGCTGATAGCCGCTAAGACAATGAAGGCAGAATAGCATGTTTATTGGGGACATTTGATTTGCCCCCAATAAACATTGCAATAAACAACATACAGTACACGCCCTGTGTATTTAAAATACATAAACAATAAATACATGACATACATATTTTTATTGTGTGTTTTAAACCTGCCTGCCTTCACTGTAATCTATGTAAAAAAACCCTCCCCCTATTGTGTGTTTTAAACCTCCTGCCTTCACTGTAATCTATGTAAAAAACCCTCCCCCTATTGTGTGTGAAGCTTCCTGCCTTCATTGTAATCTATGTAAAAACCCCTCCCCCTATTGTGTCTGCTAAACTTCCCTGCTTTGACTAATCTGTGTAAGCCCCCCTCCCCCTATTGTGTCAGTAAAATCTGCCTGGCCTGTGTTTCTGTGAGTGCAGTGTACTGTATGTAAATGTGGGGAGGGGGATCCCATGTAAATAACCACACCCACACCCACTACCCACTACCCACGGCCCCTCCGCTGCTTGCTGCAAAACAGAGACAAAAATTAAAACATACAAAGTAATGTCCCCTAACCCCTTAATCACCATAGCGGTTATTAACCTCTACAGTCATTAAGGGGTTAACCCACCCTCACCCACCACTCGGGACGCCTACATACCCTCCCACACTAACCCCCCCACCCGTGAGGCCTAACCACCCACCCACTACCCACAAGGGAGGCCTACCCACATACCATTGGGGAAACACCCCCCCCACCCCCAGTACCCACAATAAAAACAATACACAGCCCCACAATAAACATCATTCTATTTATTAAATACATTACCCACCCCCTGTGCCCCCCACATAAATACAAGATTTATTCTTTTACATACAGGGTTCATAACGCAGCCCCACGCGAGTCCCCGGTGGGCTGGCGGGGCACCTGGACAGACCTACAGTTTACCAGCAGCCCTTTTTACACAGGTTCTGGAGGCCTGCTGGTGGATCCCGCCAGCACCATGGCCCCCAGGTGGTCTCCTTGGGCCACCGTGGGCCACAATTGGGTCCCCACTGTAGGCCCGCAGATGTCTGGGAGCCCCGGGTCAGACCTACAGGTGTCTGTGGGGCCTCGGGTGGTTCCCTCGGGGGTCTGGGGAACTCACGGGTGCTCACTACGGGTCCGCGGTGCCCCCACAGAAGTGGGACCACACATCATCATCCCCGCACCTACGGGTCGGCGGTGCCCCCACAGAAGTGGGACCACACATCGTCATCCCCGCAGACTACGGGTCGGCAGTGCCCCCACAGAAGTGGGACCACACATCGTCATCCCCACATGTGTCACCCGTGGAACCACCAGCCTGATACCCTTGGGATATCCGAGGATACCGCAGGTGGTCTCCAGAGGTCCCACGCAGAACCACGGAACCAACCCTGAATGTAAAAAAAATAAACCTGGCCTATACATTCAATACATACACCCTCCCCTCCAACACCTACAGTACAATAATGTGCAAAATAACTATTATCCAGATATGGATAATAGATTAATTGCCCATTATTAAAAACATTAACTAGCATATTCAAATAAATAAAGTACTACTGACCTCATCAATACGAAGTGTCCGTAGCGAGCAACATCCTTGTCTTGCCCACAGCATACATAGCAAATACAAAGCCAATACATTGCAAGTACATTCAGATATCAATTACCCCTTAAACACCTTATCAGATAATAACCGCAAAGGTGATTAAGGGGTTAAGCCACACAGGCCCGATACCCACCCTTCACCCATGAATTTGTACAGTGGCTTCATCATGCAACTATATATATATATATATATATATATATATATATATATATATATATATATATATATATATATATACTGTATATATATATACACAGTATATATACACACACGATGAACCAATATACAAATAAATGTTGAAGGGTTATCAAAAGCATACTGTCCTACAACCAAACACTTCTCCATACAGACACTACATTAAAATCAATTTCCTTTAATAATCCTAACTGATCTCACAATCTATATCATCACAAACCAATGAAAAGCCAATGAAACACCTCACATTCCAATATATATGATGCATAAAATCTATGCACCATATACATTCTGCAAATGAATCAACCAAGTAAACAAAAATCAATTAGCAATCATTATTTACATCCCTAAACAATTAACACTCCATCATGAACAATGAAACAATTAACTAATTCACGCCTGGAGCAGAACAATTTAGCCTGTGAAAAAATATAAGTACCAACCAAAATACAACCTTTAAAACCAAGGCTAGCCCTGACCTCCCTCAAACACACAATACAATACCAAGGAATACATCTACCTAATTTTAAAATACTTTAAACTCACAATAATGCATAGCAGCATAGACAAATTAATTTAAAACACATCAAATCAAGCTTTTAAAACAACATCATTTCTTACCCTGTATGTATATATCTCTCTAGACATATATACACTGGCGACACACTTTATTCGAGCTTGGCTAGTCCCACGAATTCGGGTATACCCGGGTGTATTGAGGTTTGTGACTGTTTTCTGCCCGAGTGCATTGAGTTATTTTCCAAGCAGGGATTGAAGCATTTTATTCCCGCTGGCTGCAATACTGCACAGTATATATATATATACTGCATTACAATTCATGAATTTATGCCATCTGGTAGACACGCGAAGCATTGCAGCCTATTAAATCCTAATCATTATCATTTAACAGATCAGCCGCCCATCAGCCAGGCATGAACCCAGGCTGGGAAGGCAAATGCAACGGGGCTTGTCAGAGGTGAGGAGTGGCGCATTCCAGGTATCTGCCAGGTACATACCGGGTATTTGCTCGAATAAAGTGTGTCGGTGCAGTACATACATACATACAGTGGCAAGAAATGATATGCCACAAAAAAAAAAAATACACATGTTAAAAAACCTTTTGAAAAAATTAACAAGTTAAATAAAATTCATTTCTTTAGTTCACTTACACTGGCGACACACTTTATTCGAGCTCGGCTAGTCCCACGAATTCGGGTATACCCGGGTGTATTGAGGTTTGTGACTGTTTTCTGCCCGAGTGCATTGGGTTATTTTCAAGGCAGGGATTGAAGCATTTTATTCCCGCTGGCTGCAATACTGCACAGTATATATATATATACTGCATTACAATTCATGAATTTATGCCATCTGGTAGACACGCGAAGCATTGCAGCCTATTAAATCCTAATCATTATCATTTAACAGATCAGCCGCCCATCAGCCAGGCATGAACCCAGGCTGGGAAGGCAAACGCAACGGGGCTTGTCAGAGGTGAGGAGCGGCGCATTCCAGGTATCTGCCGGGTACATACTGGGTATTTGCTCGAATAAAGTGTGTCGGTGCAGTACCATTACTTGGCCCCACCGACTCCCGTTGCGCAGCTTACTCACGTACCAATCCACGATCAGGAACCCATAAAATAAAAAAACCATAAAATAATAAACATTAAACTAAAAATCCAAATCAATCCACGGGTCTTCTACTTGTAATCCATCTTCATCTGTATTCTTCTTTCTTCTATCTCCTTCCAGCGGGGCGGGGCGGGGTCTTCTCCCCGTCTGCGGCCACGTCCTGGTCTTCTTTCTTGCCCGGAGGTCCTTCCTCCACGGCATCTGGCTTCAAAATGAGACAACATAGGCTTTTAAAGGCCTATGACGTCACATTTTTCGTCATGGTTCCCACGGTCCTGATTGGGCCGTGAAAACCATGTGTTTTGGCCGACAAAAAAAAAATGATGACGTCACTTAAAGGCAATGACAGCACAGCCAATCAGAATGACTTTGCTTCAATAGCCTTTAAGATGACGTCATGAAAAGACACATGGCCGCCCTCACATGGTATGGTAGCCAATCAGAGCGTGGGAACTCCATCCCTACTCTGATTGGCTCTAGTACCATGTGACAGAGGCTTGGGGGGGGAAAGGATGTGACGTACTACAGCCAATCAGAGTAGGGATGGAGTTCCCACGCTCTGATTGGCTCTAGTACCATGTGACAAGCATTCAATGACGTCACATCCCTTTTCCCCCCAAGCCTCTGTCACATGGTACTAGAGCCAATCAGAGTAGGGATGGAGTTCCCACGCTTTGATTGGCTACCATACCATGTGAGGGCGGCCATGTGTCTTTTCATGACGTCATCTTAAAGGCAATTGAAGCAAAGCCATTCTGATTGGCTGTGCTGTCATTGCCTTTAAGTGACGTCATCATTTTTTTTTTTGTCGGCCAAAACACGTGGTTTTCACGGCCCAATCAGGACCGTGGGAACCATGACGAAAAATGTGACGTCATAGCCTTTAAAAGCCTATGTCGTCTCATTTTGAAGCCAGACGCCGCGGAGGAAGGACCTCCGGGCAAGAAAGAAGACCAGGGCGTGGCCGCAGACGGGGAGAAGACCCCGCCCGCCCCGCTGGAAGGAGATAGAAGAAAGAAGAATACAGATGAAGATGGATTACAAGTAGAAGACCCGTGGATTAATTTGGATTTTTAGTTTAATGTTTATTATTTTATGGTTTTTTTATTTTATGGGTTCCTGATCGTGGATTGGTTCGTGAGTAAGCTGCGCAACGGGAGTCGGTGGGGCCAAGTAATGGTAAGTGAACTAAAGAAATGTATTTTATTTAACTTGTTAATTTTTTCAAAAGGTTTTTTAACATGTGTATTTTTTTTTTTGTGGTATATCATTTCTTGCCACTGTATGTATGTATGTATGTATATATGCCTAGAGAGATATATACATTTAGGGTAAGAAATTATGTTGTTTTAAAAGCTTGATTTGATGTGTTTTAAATTAATTTGTCTATGCTGCTATGCATTATTGTGAGTTTAAAGTATTTTAAAATTAGATAGATGTATTCCTTGGTATTGTATTGTGTGTTTGAGGGAGGTCAGGGCTAGCCTTGGTTTTAAAGGTTGTATTTTGGTTGGTACTTATATTTTTCCACAGGCTAAATTGTTCTGCTCCAGGCGTGAATTAGTTAATTGTTTCATTGTTCGTGATGGAGTGTGAATTGTTTAGGGATGTAAATAAGGATTGCTAATTGATTTTTGTTTACTTGGTTGATTCATTTGCAGAATGTATATGGTGCATAGATTTTATGCATCATATATATTGGAATGTGAGGTGTTTCATTGGCTTTTCATTGGTTTGTGATGATATAGATTGTGAGATCAGTTAGGATTATTAAAGGAAATTGATTTTAATGTAGTGTCTGTATGGAGAAGTGTTTGGTTGTAGGACAGTACGCTTTTGATAACCCTTCAACATTTATTTGTATATTGGTTCATCGTGTGTATATTTACTGTGTATATATATATATACTGTATATATATATATATATATATATATATATATATATATATATATATACTGTATATATATATATCTCTGTATATATATATACAGTATATATATATATATATAGTTGCATAATCAAGCCACTGTACAAATTCATGGGTGAAGGGTGGGTATCGGGCCTGTGTGGCTTAACCCCTTAATCACCTTTGCGGTTATTATCTGATAAGGTGTTTAAGGGGTTAATTGATATCTGAATGTACTTGCAATGTATTGGCTTTTGATTTTTGTTTACTTGGTTGATTCATTTGCAGAATATATATGGTGCATAGATTTTATGCATCATTTATATTGGAATGTGAGGTGTTTCATTGGTTTGTGATGATACTGTATATATTGTGAGATCAGTTAGGATTATTAAAGGAAATTGATTTTAATGTAGTGTCTGTATGGAGAAGTGTTTGGTTGTAGGACAGTATGCTTTTGATAACCCTTCTACATTTATTTGTATATTAGTTCATCGTGTGTATATATACTGTGTGTATATATATATATATATATATATATATATATATATATATATATATATATATATATATATATATATATATATATATATATAGTATATATATATATATATATACTGCTGCGGCCGAGTTTATTCGAGCATTTGCCTGTTCTCGGCCGCAGCAGTAACCTGGCGCGCGCCGGAGGGTGCCGGGCGCGCGCCAAAGCAGCGGAAGAGCGCCCTCCGATCGGGACGCTCTCCCTCCCACTGCCGGGTCCGCCGGGTCCCCCGGAACCCCCTGCCGCCGTCCCCCACATCGCGGGACACCAGGGCTCCCTCGGGGAGCCCTGGACGCGCGTGCAGGGGGCGCTGACACCCGATGACGCGTGACCGCGCATCGGTGACGCGCGGCACGCCGAGGGAGTGGGGCTAGCAAGCCGGGGCATCCCCCGGCTTGCGGAACTAGCCCTGCTCGGATTAAACGTGTCGGTAGTGTATATATATATATATATATCTCTCTCTGTATATATATATATACAGTATATATATATTGTTGCATGATGAAGCCTCTGTACAAATTCATGGGTGAAGGGTGGGTATCGGGCCTGTGTGGCTTAACCCCTTAATCACCTTTGTGGTTATTATCTGATAAGGTGTTTAAGGGGTTAATTGATATCTGAATGTACTTGCAATGTATTGGCTTTGTATTTGCTATGTTTGTTGTGGGAAAGACAAGGATGTTGCTGGCTACGGACACTTCGTATTGATGAGGTCAGTAGTACTTTATTTATTTGAATACGCTAGTTAATGTTTTTAATAATGGGCAATTAATCTATTATCCATATCTGGATAATAGTTATTTTGCACATTATTGTACTGTAGGTGTTGGGGGGGGAGGGTGTATGTATTGAATGTATAGGCCAGGTTTATTTTTTTTACATTCAGGGTTGGTTCCGTGGTTCTGCGTGGGACCTCTGGAGACCACCTGTGGTATCCTCGGGTATCCCAAGGGTATCAGGCTGGTGGTTCCACGGGTGACACATGTGGGGATGACGATGTGTGGTCCAACTTCTGTGGGGGCACCGCTGACCCGTAGTCTGCGGGGATGACGATGTGTGGTCCCACTTCTGTGGGGGCAACGCCGACCCGTAGGTCCGGGGATGATGATGTGTGGTGCCACTTCTGTGGGGGCACCGCGGACCCGTAGTGAGCACCCGTGAGTTCCCCAGACCCCCGAGGGAACCACCCGAGGCCCCGCAGACACCTGTGGGTCTGACCCGGGGCTCCCAGACATCCGCGGGCCTACCGTGGGGACCCAATTGTGGCCCACGGTGGCCCAAGGAGACCACCTGGGAGCCATGGTGCTGGCGGGATCCACCAGCAGGCCTCCAGAACCTGTGTAAAAAGGGCTGCTGGTAAACTGTAGGTCTGTCCAGGTGCCCCGCCAGCCCACCGGGGACTCGCGTGGGGCTGCGTTATGAACCCTGTATGTAAAAGAATAAATCTTGTATTTATGTGGGGGGCACAGGGGGTGGGTAATGTATTTAATAAATAGAATGATGTTTATTGTGGGGCTGTGTATTGTTTTTATTGTGGGTACTGGGGGTGGGGGGGGTGTTTCCCCAACGGTATGTGGGTAGGCCTCCCTTGTGGGTAGTGGGTGGGTGGTTAGGCCTCACGGGTGGGGGGGTTAGTGTGGGAGGGTATGTAGGCGTCCCGAGTGGTGGGTGAGGGTGGGTTAACCCCTTAATGACTGTAGAGGTTAATAACCGCTATGGTGATTAAGGGGTTAGGGGACATTACTTTGTATGTTTTAATTTTTGTCTCTGTTTTGCAGCAAGCAGCGGAGGGGCCGTGGGTAGTGGGTAGTGGGTGTGGGTGTGGTTATTTACACGGGATCCCCCTCCCCACATTTACATACAGTACACTGCACTCACAGAAACACAGGCCAGGCAGATTTTACTGACACAATAGGGGGAGGGGGGCTTACATAGATTAGTCAAAGCAGGGAAGTTTAGCAGACACAATAGGGGGAGGGGTTTTTACATAGATTACAGTGAAGGCAGGAAGCTTCACACACAATAGGGGGAGGGGTTTTTACATAGATTACAGTGAAGGCAGGAGGTTTAAAACACACAATAGGGGGAGGGGGTTTTACATAGATTACAGTGAAGGCAGGCAGGTTTAAAACACACAATAAAAATATGTATGTCATGTATTTATTGTTTATGTATTTTAAATACACAGGGGGTGTACTGTATGTTGTTTATTGCAATGTTTATTGGGGGCAAATCAAATGTCCCCAATAAACATGCTATTCTGCCTTCATTGCCTTAGCGGCTATCAGCTAAGGTAATGAAGCAGCATTTCTGTATTTTTAATAATATTGTGCAGGAGCAGGGGGTCCCTGAGCATTAATTTCTGGCTCAGGGAACCCCCTGCTCACTGTACAATATTATTAAAATACAGAAATGCTGCTTCATTACCATAGCACATAGCCGCTAAGGTAAAGAACGATTCTTTATTGATGTGTGTGTTTTATTTATACTGTACATGTGCAGAGGGTCTCCGGAGCAGAACCGCTGTGGTTTTAGGTCTGGGGACCCCCTGCTCCCCGAGATACAAGCCCCTTTAGGGGGTGCCGGTATCCCTCTGCTTGGTTTACAGGCCGCGATCACGTGATCGGGACCTTTTGAAACGCAGAGGGATACCGGCACCTCATAAAGGGGGCTGTATCTTGGGGAGCAGGGGGTCCCCCAACCTGAAACCAACGCGGTTCAGCTCCGGAGACCCCCTGCACATCTACACTATAAATAAAAATGTATTTCAAATGTATTTATTTTTAGTCATTTATTTATTTATTTATTGATTTAGATTTATTTATTTTTTGGCTGCTGCTGTGTGTGAGTTTTTTTTTATTGTGGGTAGTGGGGGTGGGTGAAGGGGGTATTAGCCCCAACGGTGGCTGTTTAGGGCTTGCGGGGGGTAGCGGGAGGGCTTTTCCCCTTCATGACCGTAGCGGTATTAACTGCTACGGCGTGAAGGGGTTAAGTGCACCCGCAACCCCCCCGCAAGACCTAAACTCACACCAAGGGCTAAATACCCCCCTCACCCACCCCTGCTACCCACAATAAAGCGGGCACGGTGAGTTAACCCCTTCATTTCCTTAGCGGCTATACGCTATGGTAATGTAGCAGCATTTCTATATTTTTAATAATATTTTGCAGGAGCAGGGGGTCCCTGAGCATTAATTTCTGGCTCAAGGAACCCCCTGCTCACTGTACAATATTATTAAAATACAGAAATGCTGCTTCGTTACCATAGCACATAGCCGCTAAGGTAAGGAACGAATGTTTATTTATATATGTTTTTTATTCACAGTGTAGATGTGCAGAGGGTCTCCGGAGCAGAACCGCTGTGGTTTTAGGTCCGGGGACCCCCTGCTCCCCGAGATACAGGCCCCTTTAGGGGGTGCCGGTATCCCTCTGCTTTGTTTACATGTCGCGGTCACGTGATCGGGACCTTAAATGCAGAGGGATACCTGCACCTCATAAAGGGGGCTGTATCTCGGGGAGCAGGGGGTCCCCAGACCTGAAACCAACGCGGTTCAGCTCCGGAGACACCCTGCACATCTACACTATGAATAAAAATGTATGTTAAATAATTTTTAATGTGCCGATGTTTGCGCAGAGAGAGCAGCGGTTCTCTCTCTGCTGCAAACACATCTCGCCCCCCCGGCCTATAGTATCATTGATGTGCATATACAGTACAGTATGTGTATGTTAGGGGTTATAGGGGTTGTTGTTTTACAGTATATACTGTATATATACAGTATATACTGCATTACAATTCATGAATTTCTCGGCTTCAAAGACAACAGCTCGCAATCGCCCCCATGCGTTTTTACACGGCATTGCAGTATTGCAGCCAGCCGGAATAAAATGCTTAAATCACAGTTGCGAATATAACGCTATATACCCCGGGAGAAAATGACACAAAACCGCACATCACCAGGATCCTCTGAAATTCGCGGAGCTAGCCAAGTAAGAATAAAGTTGGTCGCCAGTGTATACTGCACTGTACAGTGTATTAGTGTAATTTTTCTGTGGGGGTGTTTCAATGATTCTCGTGAATTTTTAAGATTTTTTTTTTTATTTATTCTGGATAATCATTGTAAAATGACAAATACACATACTGTACTGTAATCATGAATAATACAAATGTACAATCTTGTCTTTACAATATATTCTTTGTAATGGCTGCATTGCATTCAGGAGTTCTTTTGTCATTGAGAGAGGGGGGTTGTAAATGAATGACTGTTGCTACAATATACACACAGTGCAATACATTTACACATGATACCCCCCCCCCCTCCCCCACCCTTCCTTTTTTAGTGCAGCAGCTCTGTCTGAAAAGAAAAGCAAAAAATGAGTGCAGTTAAGTGCATTTAAGACATTGCGTACAGTATATCACTACTGTATATTGGACTATACCGTTACTACTGTCAAACTATACTGTATACTGTACAGTACACAGTAACTGTATAACTACAGTATACTGTACAGTACAGTATATACTGGAACTCTATACTACATTATAACTATTGTATAACAAGTTTTTTAGTGCAGCAGCTCTGAAAAGAAAAAATGAGTGCAGTAAAGTGCATGTAAGGCATTGCGTATATCACTATATTGAACTATATAGTTACTACTGTCAAACTATGCTGTATACTGTACAGTACAGTACACAGTAACTGTATAACTACAGTATACTGTACAGTATATACTGGAATTCTATACTACATTATAACTACTGTATAACAAGTTTTTTAGTGCAGCAGCCCTGAAAAGAAAAGAAACAATGAGTGCAGTAAAGTGCATATAAAACAATCTGTGCCATACTTACCTGTACTGTATCATACTTGCTGTGCCTGTACTTACCATACTACCGTACTATACTGAACTGTACTACTTTCCTGTTGCCTACCCATTACGCTGTTAAACAATGGGCAACACGGTCGCAATATGATCTATATATTACATTTTTCTACGGTGAGTATGTTGTTCCAAAAACTCAGTATGCCACCAGCCAATTCCTCATTTTTTGACGGTTTCACCACTTTATGATATGATCCTTGAGCTGATGCCATACGATTTTGATAGAATTCAAATCTGGCAATCTGGAATTGGAGGGGGGAAAGAAGGAGAATTAGTTAAAGAGATATACAGTAAACAATGTAAAACAATGAGAAACGGTTACCGTACTTACTCCGGTGGCGTCTTAACCCAGTTGATACCGCTGGCAAGGATATGCACAGTAGACGTGGTGTGTTTCGGATCATTGTCCTGGAAGAACCGGTGACCAGCTGGGAATTCATGTGTAATGTATTCAACAATCTCGGGCACTATTTCCTCTTGGAAAAATACTTTATTCATGATTCCTGTAACAAGAAAAGAAAAGTGCTCCAAATACTGTACACTTGTACAGTGCATAAGGCAACAGCATGTGACTTTGTGCATTATTTTACCGTCAAAGATGATGATGCATCCTGGTCCACATCTAGAGATAGCACCCCACACATGCAGCTTCACTGGGTGTTTGGGACGTGGCTTCATAGATAAGCGTCCTTTTTTCTGGAATGCAAAAGTGGCAAATCTCTCAAGCGATACAGTTGACTCGTCAGTAAAGATGCAATCCTGAAAAGTCTCGTCACTTTCGATCCATGCCCGTGCCTGGTCCACTCTTTTGATCTTGTTGGCCTCCCTTATCATCGGATACGCTCTGTAATGACAAGGAATAAATTTAGAGGTACTGTACAGTTAAACCACACTTTTACCTACTGTACTGTCCAGTACTAACCTTACACGTCCATATTTCCATCCCAATCTGTTTCTCATCACTTTGATGCTGCTCTGAGATGCGGTTATATTGTGATTTTGCTCTAGAGCGTACTTGACCCTTGTGGCACACCTCTCATCATTCTCTTCACTTATTTGGTCAACCAGAAGTGTTGTCACCCTACAGTGTAAAGGAAAAACAACAATTTGTTACAGTAGGCCACAAAAATTCCCTGTATTGTATTCTTTGTCATTTATACACAGTATATACTGTATATACAGTATAGTGTATGGGGGATACAGTATATGTACCAGTACAGGTATACACTTTTGCCGCTATATAAATATACTGTAACATTATAATATAATATTACGTGTACCGTATGTGTGTGTGTAATACTGTATACAGTATACAGTGTACTGTATACTGCATTGGGGGGGTGAGTGAGTAATAACGAGTAATAATGAAGTGTGATAATTAAGGGGGAGGTGCAACTCACTTTGAAATACAATGGGTGTCATGGGTGTCTTAAAATTAATTGATTATAAGAATGTAAATCTTGATCAAATATTAAAAACATGCACACAAGACGTTCTTAGTCATACTGTACTGTACTGTATGTAGAGGACAATTTTTTTTATCTCAAATAATTGCTAGGAAAAAGGTACTGTTAAAAACACTAATGCATTTAATCAGTAAAAGTGTAGTTACAGTACTGTACATACTGTACTGTACAGTAAAGAAAACATAAATACTTACTTGGTAGTGACTGTTGGGGTCCGCTTGACACATTTGGCCTTACCATGTGCATGATAGCTCACAGTGGTTGCTGGTAAAACGAGGCCCGATGTATTTAACCAGCGTTGTATCTGTGAAATTCGGTGTCCTCTCTTGTACATATCCTGTATTCTCATGCATTTCTTCGGCATCGCTGCGTTTAGAAAAAAAAGCACAAGAATGTATGTTTGATGTGTTGTCGGTGTGTATTCAATGTGCATTGAATCAAAAAAATGGATGGTGTTTTTATACTTAATTGGGTCTCAACCTCACTCGACAGGTTTAGTACACAGTACGCCCACTTTTAACACCTGCACCTCGTGTCCATGCACGCGAAAAAATTCAAATAGGGACACAGTGAATAAAAGGTGACACAAATTGCATAGCCTACCACACGCTGATCTCTATCTGAACTTGCCCTTGTCCAGATACTGCATTGTGCATTATGCCATTTGCTTCAATGGATCACCCCCAACTCTACGGACGCAGGAAGCTGCTTGCTTCTGCCGTGCCGGCCACGAGAAAGCGAAAGGCGGAAAGTAGTTTCCAAGCCAAAGCGAAAGGCAAAGGAGAATAAAGAAAACGTTCCGACGACTCCAAAAGCTAAGAACCCTGGGCCTTATTATGCTAAAAAGAAATTCGCTGGCGTACAAAGAAAGCAAAACATTTGGAATCCAGCAGCACCCATCCACGATGCTGCTCTATGAACCCCCAGATCACCAGTTCCAGCACCCATCCCCTACGACGCTGCTGTCCTGGGAACACCCAGGTCACCTGTTCCAGCACCCATCCCCTACGACGCAGCTGTCCTGGGAACCCCCAGGTCATCTGTTCCAGCACCCATCTCCTATGATGCTGCTGTCCTGGGAACCCCCAGATCACCTGTTCCAGCACCCATCCCCTACGATGCTCTGCTGAGAACTCCCAGGTCACCTGTTCCAGCACCCATCCCCTATGATGCTCTGCTGGGAATCCCCATCTCATCTACTCCAGCACCCATCCACGCAGATGTCAACAGCACTCCTCCCACCAGATCCAGCTTATTCGCCCACATGCTGAATGGTTTAAGTTGTGTCGATATCCCTGACAACTCTATGGTGCAAAAGATTGATCTTCTTTTAGAGACCATGTTAAATATGGATAGGTATATGGAGAAGATGGAGAGGAAGATGGAGAGTAACATAGCGGGGATACATTCTTTGCTTGGAGTTCCTGCCCCTGTATGTTGGACGCAGGAGCAGGAGGGTGGCCTGGATGTGACCTTCACGATTTCATCACCAAGTGCACCCCCTCCATCTGCAGAATACGTGTACATGTATGCCATTGATGATGATGAGGTGACAATCCCGGTAAGACCATGACAGGAGATGACAACTCTGATAAGGCCACGACAGGAGATGGCAACCCCGATAAAGCCATGACGACAGGAGGAAAGCATCCTCCCAGACCACCTACCCTCGCCCACTGCCAGAAGCACACCCACTCCCAGAAGCACACCCGCTCCCAGCAGCACACCCACTCCCAGAAGCACACACTTCCATTGAAACGCTGCCAGACATCATCTTGCGTGACCTGCCCCAGCAAGTCCGGGAGAAATACAAGATTGGAAGTGCTGGTGTAGCCCAGAAATATGCCCTGTCAATCTTAAAAAAAACATGTCATTTATGAGGTGCACTGCAGGTGGACCCACAACATTAATTATGAAGGGAATAAAATCAAGAAGGCTCTGCCAGAAAATTTAAGGAGAACAATTTTGGAGGAAGTGCAGCGTTATTTTACTGTTACCGATCATATTATGAGAACTGTGAGAGACACCATCAATGGCCTTTTGAGGCATATAAGGGCTCATCCCTGAAAGGACAGACTGTTTGGGAACGAGTTTGCTGCTGCTTGACTGTTCTGTTGTTCAAAAGTTATAAAATAATGTTTTTACTCAAAAAAATAAAAAATAAATTAAATTGTTTCATTGTGTCACCTTTTATAAAACATAAGCATAACATTTCACATAATGGTTGGTTAAAATCAGTCAGTACTTCAATTTTCATGAATGGCTCAAGGGGGGGGGGGTGTTGATAAGCGGTTGCATTACCGTTGTCTTGTTAGTAAGGGCTGAGATCCGCTGCGCCCAGCGGCACGGGCGGGTGAGCGAGTGTTCCCCACCAGCAGGGGAATCCTTGTGAGCCGGTCCCAGTCCCCCCTCGCTGCACGGTTCACTACGCACTGTGACGCGTCAGCCGCCAGGGGATGCAAGAAAATTGTGATCCCGAGCGGTGACACGTCACGTGGTGCGCTGATGAGCTAATCAGCGGTGGGGGCGGGAGCTGTCACACAGCTTCCTACACAAGGTAGGGGTGGTGTGTGTGTGTGTCTGTGTGTCTGTCTCTCAGTGTCAGCGTGTGTGAGGGCATTTGTGGGGGAAGGGGGAGGGAGCTGCTTACCTTCCAGCAGCCTGCAGCAGCTCCCTCCTGTCCTGCAGCCCGAGCCCGTGTAGGGAGGGGGGGGGAGTAGCGGGTCCCTCCGCTCAAACCACGCCCCCCCTCCCTCCAACTCCCGCCCCGGCTCCCTACAGACCGCATATCGCGGTCTGTGTCTGTCAGCGCCCCGCCTGTCTGCATTGCGGGCGCGCTGACTGAGGGAGCGGGACCTTAGCCTTAGACTTTGCGTGCAACGTGGGTGGGTGGTGGGGAACTGCTACTGTAGAAGTGTGTGCAAGATTAGTTACTAAAAAACTAATGAATGTGTTTGGGGGAGGATTCGTTCCTCAGTAATTTTCATGAATGGCTTGGGGGATGGGGGGGTGGTGTGGTGTCTCTTGTTCACATACACCTAAATGTGATGACACGCATATGCATTTCAACAAGGTTCCATACACACATGCGCATTAAATCAAAACAGTATTAAAACAATACATATAGAATACATATACTGTAGAATACATATAGAATAAAAGATTATACATTTTTATTTTGGGGTTTCTTATAAGAGTTAAACATGCAAGTGTATTGCTGTACAGTATGTAAAAAAAAGTATTGAAAATGAAAACAGCAGCATACTGTTTAAGGTTTTCTATAAAGCTCACAATTATTCTATCCTAATCACTAAAAACTGCACTGTCACTAAATTGTTGCCTACAGTACCTAGATTTTTAAATCAGATTCATCAATGCGCAAGCAACGTTTCAAAAAAGCGATATTATATTGTAGGTCCATTGAAATCCCTCCTTTTGCCTTTCTCTGCTTGATGACAAAGTTTCTTTTCTGAGAAAAAATAAAATTATTACAGGTACAGTAGATTATATATTTCCGTTATTGCTGCTGCTAGATTGTTCTGTTGTTCAAAGGTTATAAAATAATGTTTTTACTCAAAAAAAATTTAAAAAGTTGATTTTTTTAAATTGTTTCATTGTGTCACCTTTTTATAAAACATAAGTATAATATTTTACATAATGGTTTATTCAAGAAGGCTACAAGAATTTTCACGAATGGCTCGGGGGGGAGGGGTGTTATAAGCGGTTGCATTACTGTTGTCTTGTTACTGTAGAAAGACTTTGCGTGCGAGGTGGGTGGGGGTGGGGATATGATGATACGCATATGCGTTTCGACAAGGTACCATGAGACATACACTCATGCGCCTAGCTGTCCACCAATTGAACAGTATCTACTGTACTATTGCTGGACTACATTTTCTAGAATTGTGAATAAAATAATAGAACTAAATAACCATGAGCAAAGCGAGTGATTACAGGAGAACGGACCGATCTGCAGTAACTAATCACTTGTCTGTGTGCATAATGTATTGATATTTTAAAAAAAGAATAAAATACAGCAGCTTGAACTGCAGGTAGTGTAATACAGGTAGTTACTGTAGTAAATTATACTGTATTAACCTTCATTATAGACTTTGCCAAATGGGTGGTGATGAGCCACTGTCACTTCTGTAGTCTTCATTATACACGTAGTTGACAGGTGACAGCGGGCCTGCTACACCTGTAGTTGACAGCTGATGAAGCTGGAAATGTTTTTGGCCGGTGCTGGCGCCGGTGCAGGCGCTGTTACATTGCTGGCCTGGGATTGACGAATCTTATTTGGATTAAACCTGACCTTTCTTCTTTTGAAGTCTCCATGATCAAAGATACTGGAATAATCTGGCATCACACACCAATACCCTCCTCTAACTCCATGTGCAGGGGCAATACAAAAAAAATACAGATCGCTACTTAACTTTTTCCTTATTGCAAGCTTCCACCCACGAGCATCAGGTGAAAATTTGTAAAAGTCATACTTTGCGATTAAATATTCATAGATTTCAGCAACTGTAGCCATTTTATCATCTGCTGCATTAATTGCAGAACATATTAAAAATGCATAAGTACAGTCAGGTCTTTTGCACATGTACTGCGGTGTACTAATTGCGTCCGGTCGGCAATTGTGCAGGACAGGAGAAAGAATGTAAAAAAAGACACAGAGCATTGAGTTTTTATTATGAAACGCCTAAATTGATACAGTACCTTCTTCAGTACCAAGGTCAATTCACAATGGAACACTGTGGTAGACTTGGTTTATAAAGTATCTGTTTTTTTTAAACACCTGCACGTCGGCACATTACTGTAGCACAAGTAGTGTACACATTACAATTCATTACATTTCATGAATATCTGCCACCTGGCGGATACACAAAGAATTGCCCCCAATTAATTTCTAAACCATTATAATTAAACAGATCAACCGTGTGTGCCGGGTGGCGCAAATGCAGCATGAACACGGGGGATGCAAAATTAATAGCACGTGGAATACAGCAGATCCAACGACAATGGTTCCGTGAAGTTTTAGAATAAAGGCTGGCGCAGCAGTAGCTGACGTCTAGCACAGGGGGGTGGTACTGGGTGTTAGGGATGAAATTAGCATAAATGCAGGGGTATAAATGTACTCACTTAGCCAGTGGGTCCCTCCCCCTATGACTTGCCTTGAGAAAGCGTGGCATACGCGAAACCCACGCATTGGCATCACAGGTGCACGCGCATGACTCGGTTGCTTAATCGCGAGTCAGCTGGCGGCAGTGTTCGCCAGCATATGCTGCGTGCTTGTTACTTAGTTGCTCCTAATGTTTGATCGGATGATCTATAGGAGCACTGCTAACCAGGCACTAGTATATTTGTTTATTGCATACAGAGTAGGAATAGGCTGTACACAGGTGCATCCTAACTAAGTTTTATTAACAGTCTACCTCCTTTGCAGCACTGATTCTTTATTGACCAGCTCTGACAAGAGAGCTGGTGTCGGGTCAGTGCTTTATGTTATACAAGACTGCATATTATTGTGGTCTGTACCTACCTGGAGTGCAATTTAGCATAATCATAGCAGGAGGCTTATTTCTTGGAGGTACACGAGCTGACTCCACACTGAGTCAGATCTTTTTCCTACAGAGTGTAAAAGGTGGTTGTATTTAGTATCATACATTATCACTATTGAGCTGGTCTGGGATTATTATCATAGATCCCTGGCTCTTGGTCCTATCTGTGTCTGAGGTTCATACACTGGCGACACACTTTATTCGAGCTCGGCTAGTCCCACGAATTCGGGTATACCCGGGTGTAGTGAGGTTTGTGACTGTTTTCTGCCCGAGTGCATTGAGTTATTTTCCGGCAGGGATTGAAGCATTTTATTCCCGCTGGCTGCAATACTGCACAGTATATATATACATATACTGCATTACAATTCATGAATTTATGCCATCTGGTAGACACGCGAAGCATTGCAGCCTATTAAATCCTAATCATTATCATTTAACAGATCAGCCGCCCATCAGCCAGGCATGAACCCAGGCTGGGAAGGCAAACGCAACGGGGCTTGTCAGAGGTGAGGAGCGGCGCATTCCAGGTATCTGCCAGGTACATACCGGGTATTTGCTCGAATAAAGTGTGTCGGTGCAGTATACCCAGCGGAACTGAGCCTTATATTAGACCCTGGACTATGGTCATTTACACCTATTAGCAGTGTTATCATTTCCACCATGCCCTGTATGTTGTTTTCCTTACACCAGTCTGGTAAGGACTCCTTCTATCGTGCTATATAGCTAAACAACATACTACATTGTCAGACCTGGCTAGGGTCCGCAGTGGAGTTCTGCTAATTACCTCATTTTAGTCCTAGGGCTGTATACTATCACATACCACCGCAATATAAATACTAGTTGTATCCTGGTTTTACATTGAACAGTGATTGATTGTATCCATCTGTTCATTACTGCATTACACTATCTAGTGTCTATCTGCAGTCTACCTATTTTGATCCAGAACACTTCACTGAGTGTTCATATCTATAGGATCACAGCGTTTAATACTCGTTTTAATACCCATTATTTTATGTCTGGATAATATCGTTTTACTGTTTTAACTATCTTACTATTCATCCAATAGGTGTTTCAGTGCCCATACTAGGTTTCTGTTCTTTAGTTTTTCTACTATATATACCTACCTATGGAGCACCTGCACCTAACAATACTACCGGCAGCTGCGGGGGTCCATTTACTAGTCTACGGTTACTAACCGCTAAGGTGATTAAGGGGCTAGGGGCCATTAGATTGTATTTATTATGTATTCTTGCTGACCTTGGAGGACATGGCCCTGCAGTAAGCTGATGAGGACGCCCTTCACATTGCCAGGGGTAAGTAGAACTGTTTTATTTACTTTATTTATGCTGTATAGCTAATGTTGTGTTTAATAATAGGGAAATAATCTATTATCCATATCTGGATAGTAGTTATTTTGCCCATTACTGTACTGTATGTGTTTGGGGGGGAAGCTGTATTGATTTAAATGTAGGCCATGTTTTTGTTTTTTTAAATAAAGGATCGGTACAGCAGGCCAGCGGTGACCCACGGGGACTACCCAAGGACCCCCAGGCTCCATGGGGTCCACCTGAGGACTCACGGGGGATAACTGCGGGAAAGAACTGGGGGCCCCACAGCTGTGGGGGCCCCAGGGACCTGCGGGGAGAACCCAAGGGCACTCCAGTCACCCGTGGGGATGACCCGGGGACCCCCAGACACCCGCAGGACCACCCGTGGACCAGACAACCACCTGGAGGCCCACAGAGCCTAGCAGGGACCACTTGCAGGCCCCCAGACACCCGTGGGTACCCCCCGGGGTGCACTGTGGGGCCTGCAGACACCCATCGGGACCACCCGAGGACCCCTGATGGCCTGGGATATTGTGTGTGTACGGTTTTACAGTATCTGGGGGCACAGAGGGTGGGTTGTGTTTTGGTGTTTATTAGATATTGTAATGGTTTTTTGGGGTCCTAGGAGGTGGGTAGTGCGGTTGTTGTGTGTGTGTATTTTTTTCATTGTGGGTAGCGGGAGTGGGCGAAGGTGGCATTAGCCCCAAGGATGAGTGTTTAGGCCTACCAGGGTGGGTAGCTGGAGGGGTTAACCCCTTCATTACCTTAGTGGTATTAACCGCTAAGGTAATGAAGGGGTTAAGTCCACCCGCAACCCCCCCGCAAGGCCTAAACATCCACCACGGACTAAATACCACCTTAACCCACACCCGCTACCCACAATAAGCCTGGCACGGGTGTTTAACCCCCTCGTTGCCTTAGCGGTTAGCCGCTAAGGTAATGAAATTGCCTGTAAATGCATTTTTCATGTATCTGATTCATGCCGGGGGTCTCCGGTGCTAATATTAATGGTTATCAGCTCGGGAGGCCCCGGCATCAATCAAATGCAGGAAACATGCATTTTATTTTCTAAGTGCTGTCTCGCCGCTCATCCGCAGCTTCTCCCCACCTTCTTGCCAACTTTTTGTGGCGGGACGATTTGGAGAAGAAATCGCAATTCTAAAGTGGGGATCAGCTGAGATAAGCTGATCGGGGCTTATAGAATTGAAGGTGTTTGAAAAACTGGCGATCAGTGCCGAAAAATGGCTTAGCGCCACGCGTCTGCCAATTTTTGCTCTTATCGCCAGCTTCTCGAGGCTTGCTGAGTCGCAGTAGGCTTTTTTTGGCGATAAGTTGGCGATAAGTGGCTTATCGCTGTTTACTGCATGAGGCCCTAAGAGTGGAAAAAGCTGCATTTGCCCCCTTGATAATGAACATTCTGCACTATATAATAGTGTTGAGTATCTCTATACACTGAAAATGAACACACCACACTGTATAATGATCTGGAGTATCTATATACACTTGCTGCACTGTATACAATTATTATTTTTTTCTGAGATTGGACCCCCTCTGGCAGATTTCACAGAACGGTTGATTGTAAATACAATTAATAAAATAAATAATTTTGTCCATCTCAGAGGGGTGTGGTGTTAAAATTCAAAGAGCTAAAATAAACTAACAAAGCCCTCTTAGAAAGCGCTCCAGGCACACAGACAACGCGGTCAGACTGTCATCTGGCGCCTCTCTCAGGGACACTCCAGCCCAGGCACAATGCAAGACAGGAGCTCAGCCTGCGAGGCAGGAAACCTGAAGTACATGGGGTCTTCCTCTCTTTGTTCTCCCACCGGGGGCAGAACAAGCACCTGGCAGCCAAAGAGGAGAGAGGAAAGGAGAGACGCTACACGTCTGCTGCCCTTATCCATGGGGAGAATCATCCCCTTATACTGTAGGGTTATAAATAATACTAATATAATATGTAGGGTAAATGATACCTTGTTATGACAAACTGATGTTTTCAGAGAATATTATAGCTTTGTATATCTTTACTTATATAGTGCATCCATGTGCATAGCACTTCACAGGAGTAACACATGTGACATAATAGGAATTGGTGCTTCATACATAAAGGTAAACATTAGGAAAAGGAGTCTCCTGCCCCAAAGAGTTTACACTCTAAGCTAAGTGACTGATGTTATCACAGAATAATCTAGCTCTGATGCTACCCAGAGAAATCCTGTGTGTCCACGACTATAGCAAACTACTATAAGTGCACAAATAACAGCAGATGACATCTTTACACCAGCACCCAGATCCCTCTTCAATATATTGTAAGCCTGCTCCTGGCTGAGCCCTCCAGAAACGTGTTGGCTCAGTACTATTAACTGTCAGGACCGCACCTCCGGTCCCTGCGCCTCCCTACCTACCGGCGTCCATGTTCCATCGTGGCTGGCCACGCGGTCACGTCCCCCGCTCCTCCGCCGGCCCGGGCTCCATCGGCACGTCGCTCCCGCCTTCCAGGGACACGCGGCGGGTCGCACCGCGCCGCCTGCACCATTTAAAGGCACCAGCACCTGCAATAACGCCTGGACTAATCTTTGGTGGGCTACACCTGTGCCACATCCAGCCTCAGCCTATTATCGCTCTACCTACATCTGAGCCACTCCTTCCCCCTCTTCCTCATTGGTTCTCACCTGTATATTTTCTCATTCAGCCCTCTGGTTTTTCCTGAGCATATACCTTTCTATGCACCGTTCTCATTCGCAGCCCGAGTACTTGTTCCTGTCTGTATCCTTATTCCTCTCGTGACCCTGCTTGTGCCTGACCTGTCTCTTGGTTCCCTGGACCTCGGCTTGTTTAACAGACTTCTACGCTCTCTACCCCATGACCACGGCTTACGGACCTAGACCATTCTACCCTCTCCAACCCTGGACCATAGGCAAGGACCCGCTACCCTCTCCACTGTCCAACCCTGACCCGGCTATACGTTCACGACCCTGCAATACGGACCCATCCCCATGGCTTAGGGCAGTGGTTATACTGTATATCTTCCCCATCTCAGCCCCGCGGTCCAGTCCAGGTTGTAGTGAGCATCCGTGAAATTAACGCATTCTTATTATTGGAATGACAGGGGAAAAGTGGCACACTACTGGACAAACGTGAATATTTTTCACATTGAAGAAAAAGCTAACAGTGCCTCATTGTAGACTACTTAACCTAAAACTAAAATAAGTGAAACATGAAATTAGCCTGATGGCAAGTGAACACCAAAGTGAACAGAAGTGTCAAATGTGTTAATAGATCAAGAACTTAATATTCCAACCAAAGAAGAAAATTAATCAGTGCCAACTACCCCAACTGAACAATTGTCAATTCTAATGAATATATACAACAAGAGGTATTGCCGCTCTCCACCAGTAGTGTGCAGTATGAAAAATAGGGTGCATACAGGATAGATGATTACATATAAGGGGGGGAGGGTACAAAGAGGGTAGCCCAAAAAGAACCTATTTGCACTCGCTATTTCAGATAAATGGTTAGGAACAATTGAATCCTTGGGAGAAGCCCATACACCATTTAATAAAACATATTAAAACATTTTATTAAACACTTATGCAAAGACATATACCAAAAAATGGGTTAAAAATTAATCAGGGGTGAGGTGGGGACGGAGGGTGATACACTAGGTGCCTCCTGTGTGTGTATTATTATTGTACTGGTATCACATAGGTAGTCCTAAGGCGCCAGTGGTGAAATCAGATACGAGATATACTATAACAACTCCCTCACTGGGATGTGAAAGCTTCTCTATTGCTCACATGAAGCATGGGAACAGACCTGTAGTATTTTGCTCCTGCTCATAAACACACTGCACAGCAACATTCATAGCCTGTTTTGGGGTATCAAAATTCTGCACACCAATTATGTAGTAACTACTATCGTGTGGTGTTGCAGTCTGGCTCGTGGACATGTGTCCTATCAAGGCGTGTGTATTATGTCTGTTGTGGAGCCGAGGGATACAGGCTCACGCAGCTGTTTAGCCGCTTGCTCCGTCAACCAGCGCTTGCTGTGGGTAGACCAGTCTTAATGTGAGCTTAGAGGTGGTATCAAATGCAGGCTTGCGGTCCTGCTGGGAGGACTGTATACAACCTGATCTCTCCGTCTATCGATCACCCCTCCGACACCGCGCCACCTGATGACGTCATGATGGAGACATCATAAAAGCAATCCGACGTACGTTTCGCGCCCCCTGGCGCTTTCTCAAGGTAATGCAGGTACTGCTATAGCATCATTACCCTGGTGTTTTATCTGGGTTGGCTGGAAGTACGCCTTTCAGATTAGCCAATCCTGTTCGGCAGGGTAGCATGACGCGGGCCTATTGAGTCCTGCCCATTAATTAGTTTGGCATTTGTAATACTCATAGTGCCCTATTAAAGGGATATTCCCCGAAGTGGTCCAAAAATAACAAAATGAACCTCACAGGTATAGGTACACCCATGTTATAATGAACAGATGTGGTGTGCCATGGATACAGCTAGGGGATTACTAGATAGATGCACAGGCAGCAAACTGAAATTGGGTATTGGGGAATGTTTAAATCGCACCATTGATGAAGGAACCCCTGTATGTGTATACAAATATATATATACCTACATTCACATATACCCATATGTATAATTGTGTGTGTGGGTTGTAGGAATGTGTGATCCTTAAGGCGGCCGCCTCTAGTAGTCAAAACGGCCGAAGGGAGTTTTTAATAAACTCCAACTGTATACCCGGAGCCCCAAAAGAAAAACCATATGACCCCAAAAACAATCCCCAAAAGGACATGTGCATACTATTGTTTAGATGTAGGAATGTACGGCCTTAGACAGCTGCCTCTAGCAGTCAATATGGCCATAATCAGTGTAGCACTCGAACTGTATATCCCAAAAACCCAGGATGCATATGGTACAGTAGCACGCCTGTGTATGTGTATGGTTAGTGCGTGATACACGTATTGGTGGAGGGAGGTGATGGCCTCCCTGTACTACAAAAATGGAGAATAGATATATCCCTCATTGATCCCATTTGGCTGAAGGGTCTGGAAAGTAAATATATACTGGCACTCACGTTGTAAAAGACGCTTATTCCAGTTGCCTTTTCGGGGACCCCAGGGGAGATGTTCTATCCCACAGAATGTTAGATATTTAGGGTCCCCATTGTGGAGGTCATTTACGTGGCGTGCGACTGGGGTGTCAGTCATGTTTCTTACCGCCCCCAGATGTTCCAGGACTCTCACCTTAAGAGCCCTGTGGGTTTTCCCTACGTACCGCATGCCACACCTGCAGGTGATGAGGTATATGACTCCTACTGTAAGGCAGTTGATGAAACTGGTGATAGTATGTTCTGTTGTGTCTATCTTACCCGGAATGCTCTTTGTGACCCCCATAAATGGACATGCCCGGCAACGACCGCAGGGATATGATCCTACTGGTCTCCTGTCGCCTAGCCAAGTACGGGGAGTCTCAGTTCGATAATGGCTATGCACTAGCCTGTCTTTGAGATTCCTAGCCCTCCTACAAGTCATAGTCGGTCTATCCTGCAGTACATGCCTTAAGTCGGGGTCGTTCATCAGAATGTGCCAATGTTTCCCAAAGATGCCCTTCAGATCATTCCACTGTGTATTAAAATTACCAATGAACCGTATGATCTTTGATTCTTGTGTATTGGTATTTTGTCTCTCCACTAGCAGAGGTGCACGTGGTGTGTCTTTTGCCCGTGTATACGCCTTCCGAATGGCGTTCTTGGTATAACCACGTTTTGTAAACCTTGACTTCATGTCTACTGCTTGTTTTTCAAACTCTTGGGCCGTGGTACAGTTCCTACGTAGTCTCAGGAATTGTCCCGTAGGTATATTCCTGGTTATGTGTAGTGGGTGGTGGCTATCCGCACGCAAAAGACTATTTGTCGCCGTGGTCTTACGGAATATGGTGGTGGACAGCCTACCGTCTGTTTGTTTAGAAATTGTCAGGTCTAAGAAGTTAAGGGAACACTTATTCACTTCCATGGTCAACTTCAAATTATGGTTGTTGTTATTGAGTACGCTAAGAAACTCATTCAGCAGTGGTTCTGGACCGCTCCAAAGTACGATGATATCGTCAATGTAGCGGCCCCACCAGTCAACATGTCTTGTGTACTCTTCCAGGGCATCGCTGAAAACCACCCTTTCCTCCCACCAGCCCAGATATAGATTGGCATATGTGGGGGCACAGGTGGTTCCCATCGCGGTGCCCTGGATTTGATGGTAGACTTTTTGGTCAAACAAGAAGTAATTTCGTGTCAACACAAAATCCAGGAGTTGTACTACAAACTCATTGTGTCTGTTACAGCGTTTGTCGCGTTGGGAAAGAAAATGTGTCACAGCCATAAGCCCAAACTGGTGGGGTATGCTGGTGTATAGCCCCTCCACGTCCAATCCCACCAAGAGCGTGTCAGGGGCAACCACCATATCCTCCAACCTCAGGAGCACATCTTTTGTGTCCCTCAGGAAGGACGGTAAAGCATTAACAAAAGGGCGGAGTACGGTGTCAATATATTTACTCGCATTCCCTGTTAGATTGCCGATCCCCGAAACAATCGGTCTTCCTGGGGGTGGCATCTTATGTTTATGTACCTTTGGTAAGTGGTAAAACGTGGCGATTTGGGGGCACTTTACCATGATGAATTCAGATTTCCTCTTTGAGATTACTTTATTATCCAGACCTGCAGACAGTATATTTGTAAGCTGTGTTTTAAATAGAGTGGTAGGGTCCTCAGGTAGTATTCTATAGCTTTTGCGGTCAGACAGGAGGCGTCGACACTCATTAGCATAATCATCTTTATTGAGGATGACTATATTGCCACCCTTGTCAGAGGGTTTTATGACTATCATAGGGTCTTTTTCTAAATCAAATAACGCAATACGTTGTGTGTACGTCAGATTTTGTTTTCTATTTCCCTTTGGTAGTCCCATGATGTCTGTTGTCACTAATTTGACAAAGGTGTCTACATTAGAGCACGACTCAGATGGGGGGGTAAAAGTGGATGGACTTTTAAGGGTTGTGAAAGGTCCCTCTCCTATCCCCCTATCACATTCTACAGCTAGTTCCTCTAGCATGTCGATTTGGTCCAGTTCCCTAGTAGTTAAATTCTCCAAAGAAGTCCCCTGTATTGTCCTTGTTCTCCGTCTGGAGAAAAATTTATGCAACAGGAGCTTCCTGGAGAATAGGTTGAGATCTTTAATGCAATCAAACTGTACCAAATCCCATGTCGGTGAGAAGGATAGTCCTTTTCTAAGTACCTCTATGTGGTGAGTGTCTAGTTCCTTGGAGGAGAGGTTAATTATCTGTTTTTCTTCTTCCTCCCCCTGTAGGGCCTCCTCGTTGGTGCCTGTGGCTGGTAGCCCCATACCTCTCCGTCTCTTAGCAGTACTCCCCTTCCCCCGTCTGGTCTTCCGCGGCCTGTTGAGATATAGCCGCCTCTCCCTAAAAAAGGCTGGGACTCTACAATATGTTGTTCAGGGCCCCCTCTAAAGTGACCTTGTTGCTGTGCAGTGTGTTTATGAGCAGGAGCAAAATACTACAGGTCTGTTCCCATGCTTCATGTGAGCAATAGAGAAGCTTTCACATCCCAGTGAGGGAGTTGTTATAGTATATCTCGTATCTGATTTCACCACTGGCGCCTTAGGACTACCTATGTGATACCAGTACAATAATAATACACACAAGAGGCACCTAGTGTATCACCCTCCGTCCCCACCTCACCCCTGATTAATTTTTAACCCATTTTTTGGTATATGTCTTTGCATAAGTGTTTAATAAAATGTTTTAATATGTTTTTTTAAATGGTGTATGGGCTTCTCCCAAGGATTCAATTGTTCCTAACCATTTATCTGAAATAGCGAGTGCAAATAGGTTCTTTTTGGGCTACCCTCTTTGTACCCTCCCCCCCTTATATGCAATTCTAATGAACCAGGTAAAAAAATGTGCCTATAATAATTAAACAAAGTGCACAAAAATGTGATAGGGCGTCAATAGGGATCAATAATAGATAGTTGTGAAGATTCGCCGTTCTGGTGCTTCTGCCCCTTTAACCCTCACTCGCCCATCTGATCCCCATGGCACTCGAGTGGCAACCTGGCGGTGGTACTTACGCACAGCGCGCAGGTCCCGTTGGCCACTTCTGTCTCTGGGCGCAGGGCGTGTTCTCGTTCCTCCGGTCTTGACTCGCAGCGTGTGCGCTGTCTTCCCGGTCTGCAGTCTCCGCCCCTCGGTCCCACCCCCATCCTGACGTCGGAACTACGTGGCGCGGTTGTGCTCCTCGTTCCGCCTCTGTCCCACGGGTCCCGCCTCTGGTCTCCGCCCCCGTACTGGCGCACTTGTTGTGGCGTGCTATGACGGCACGTGGCCAGGTCGCCTACGTGTTGCGCGGGTTACGCACACACTCTAATGCGGTCGCAATTGGCTGTGCACTAGGACGCACCTGCATGATCCAGCAGCCTATCCGGAACCGCAGTCCTACTTCCTAGTTGCCTCCCATTGGTGGGAGGTCCCTTAAATATGCACTCAGAACTCTCAGTCATTGCCGAGCATAACTCCAGTTTGTGTGACGCTGAACTCACTACCTTGTGCCTGTCTGCCTGAACCTTGCTACCTGACCCTGCCTGGAACTTACCTTGTGATACTCTCCTGCGCTGACCTTGGGTTTCGATACGACTACTCTACTCTCTCCTGCACTGACCCTGGCATTGACCCACAATGACGCTGCTCTCCCCTGCACTGACCCTGGCTTTGGCTCTACGACTACTCTACGCTCTCCAATTCTGACTCCAGCTACGTACCCCAACGATCCGCTGCTCTATACTCCAAGACCCGGCATGTACATTTACGCTGTCTTCTATTAGCCTGATCCGGCCTGCAAGACTATCCTACACTCTAGACGCGCCCTCGCGGTTGTAGTCGGCGTTTTGTACCAATCCCTAACTCAGCCCCGCGGTCGCGCCTCGTTTGTGGTGAGCTACGCGTTACAATAGTGCAATCTATAGCATGTATAGTCAAAATATACTACGTAAACCTATAAAAGATTAATAATATATACTGAATAATGTTACCTAAATAAATGTATAAATAATGCCACAGAAATTGTGCAATCCTGTGCATAAATAGTGAATCTTGTGCATATAGGTGATGATGGTTATAATAATTTCTTGAAGGATTGGAATAGAATACTGGAGGATTGTTCTTTTGAGTAAATTAAACTAAACTAATTATTTTTGAGAGAAATAACATGTTAAGTGCTATAGAGAAACAGATTGGGGAGACTGTCTCAAGTTTAGAATCATTGGAAAAGGATAAGGATTGAACATAAATTGAAACTCAAAGTGGAACAGTCCGAACAGGAAACAGTAAAAACTAAACATAAAAAATGTGTTAGAGACAAACTTGACTAGGCAGAAAATATACCGTGAAATTGGAGTAGGTTGGTGGGTAGATAGGGTGACTAAATTTACAAAAGTAAAAACCGGGACACATTAAAAAAAAAATTATAAAACAAATGACATCACCAACTGCGCCCCTTCTCCTTTATGTCTCTCCGCCCCTCTCTGTCCGTCTCCCCCCCACCACACACACACACCATTCTCTCCCCCCATCCTTCCATTCTCTCTGCCCCCCATTCTCTCCCTCTCCCCCCCATATCCCTCCATTCTCCCTCCCCATCCCTCCATTCTCTCTCCCCCATCCCTCCATTCTCTCAACCCCATCCCTCCATTCTCTCAACCCCATCCCTCCATTCTCTCAACCCCATCCCTCCATTCTCTCTCAACCCCATCCCTCCATTCTCTATCCCCATATCCTTCCATTCTCTATCCTCATCCCTTCATTCTCTCTCCCCATCCCTCCATTCTCTCTCTCCCACCATCCCTCCATTCTCTCTCCCACCATCCCTCCATTCTCTCTCCCCCACCATCCCTCCATTCTCTCTCCCACCATCCCTCCATTCTCTCTCTCCCCCACCATCCCTCCCTTCTCTCTCCCCCCCACCATCCCTCCCTTCTCTCTCCCACCATTCCTCCATTCTCTCTCTCTCCCCCCATCCCTCCATTCTCTCTTCCCCATCCCTCCATTCTCTCTCCCCATCCCTCCATTCTCTCCCCCCATCCTTACATTCTTGTTCCACCCTTCCCATTCTGTCTGTCTCAACCCCCATTCTCTGTCTCTCTCCCCCCATTCTGTCTCTCTCTCCCCCCCATTCTCTCTCTCTGTCTCCCCCCATTCTCTGTCTCCCCTCCCATTCTCTGTCTCTCTCCCCCCATTCTGTCTCTCTCCCCCCCCCCATTCTCTGTCTCTCTCTCCCCTGATTCTGACTCTCTCACCCCTCCATTCTCTGTGTGTCTCTCCCCCATCCCTCCATTCTCTCTTCCCCCATCCCTCCATTCTCTCTCCCTCCATTCTCTCTTCTCCCCCATCCCTCCATTCTCTCTTCCCCCCCATCCCTCCATTCTCTCTTCCCCCCATCCCTCCATTCTATCTCCCCCCATCCCTCCATTCTTTCGCTCCCCCTCATCCCTCCATTCTCACCCCATCCCTCCATTCTCTCTCTCCGCCCCCATCCCTCCATTCTCTCTCTCCGCCCCCCATCCCTCCATTTTCTCTCTCCGCCCCATCCCTCCATTTTGTCTCTCCCCCCCATTCCTCCATTCTCTTTCCCCCATCCTCTATTCCCCCCCAATCCTCCATTCTCTCTTACCCCCCCCCCCCCAATCCCTCCATTCTTTCTCCCCACCCATCCCTCAATTCTCTCTCCCTCCATCCTTACATTCTTGTTCCACCCTTCCCATTCTGTCTCTCTTCCCCCCCCCCATTCTGTCTCTCTCCCCCCCCATTCTGTCTCTCTCCCCCCCCCCATTCTGTCTCTTTCAACCCCCATTCTCTCTCTCCCCCCCCCATCCCTCCATTTTATCTCTCCACCCATCCCTCCATTTTGTCTCTCCCCCCCATTCTCTCCCCCCCCCCAATCCCTCCATTCTTTCTCCCCATCCCTCCATTCTCTCTCCCCCCATCCTTACATTCTTGTTCCACCCTTCCCATTCTGTCTCTCTTCCCCCCCTCCATTCTGTCTCTCTCTGTCTCCCCCATTCTCTATCTCTCTCTCCCCCCATTCTCTGTCTCTCTCTCCCCCCATTCTCTGTCTCTCTCTCTCCCCCCATTCTCTGTCTCTCTCTCTCCCCCCATTCTCTGTCTCTCTCCCCCCATTCTCTGTCTCTCTCCCCCCATTCTCTGTCTCTCTCTCTCCCCCCATTCTCTTTCTCTCTCTCCTCCTTTCTGTGTCTCTCTCCCCCTCCATTCTCTGTGTGTCTCTCTCTCCCCCCCATTCTCTGTCTCTCTCTCTCGCTCTCCATTCTGTCTGTCTCTCTCCCCATGCTGTGTCTCTCTCCCCATGCTGTGTCTCTCTCCATGCTGTGTCTCTCTCCATGCTGTGTGTCTCTCCATGCTGTGTGTCTCTCCATGCTGTGTGTCTGTCTCTCTCCATGCTGTGTGTCTCTATCCCTCCCCTCCATTCTGTCTCTCTCCCCCCATTCTGTGTCTGTCTCGCTCCCCATGCTGTCTCTCTCTATGCTGTGTGTCTTTCTCTCTATGCTGGCTCTCTCTCTATGGTGTCTCTCTCTCTCTCGGTGCTGTCTCTCACTCTCTATGCTGTGTCTCTCTCCCTCCTCCCTCCACCATTCAGTGTGTCTCTCTCCCCCATTCTGTCTGTCTCCCTATAGAGAGAGTGTGTGTTTTCTCTCTCCCCATTCTTCACCCTACCTGTCACTGTGGTGGAGCATGGGTGGGGTGGGGGGAAGCCATCTTGAGCCCTGGCAGCAGACACTGACTCACTTCTGGGTCTCACTGCTGGGGTTCTGCTTTCTCCTCCTGCTGTCCTCTCTTCCTGCATCCTCTGCTCTCTGCTGCCCCCCCCCCTGCTCTGATTGTCAAAACCAGGACAGTCAGAAAAAAATGGGCAGCCGGGACAGACCTTATAAGAAACTGAGACTGTCCCGGCTAAACTGGGACATCTGGTCACCCTATTGTAATGCGTAGCTCACCACAAACTAAGCGCGACCGCAGGGCTGAGGTAGGGAATTATATATAACGCCAACCACAACCGCGAGGACACGTCTTGAGTGTAGGATAGTCGTGCAGGCCGGATCAGGATTATAGAAGGTAGGGTTAATGTGACACTTGCCAGGTCCAGGGATGTAGAGGAGCGGATCGTCTGGGTACGTAGCCAGAGTCGGGGTTGGAGAAGGTAGAGTAGTCGTTATTCACTCAGGAAAAAATCAGCGCCCCTCCAAGAAATAAAGACAGAAAAAAGCAAAAAATAGTGAAGTACGTTCTATTTAATTCAGAAAAAATCAACGACAATACAGTTAATTTTAATACACAATTTAATATGGAACACAGAAAGATTTAAAAAAAATTGAAGAGACATCATCATATCTTGCAAAAAGATCCCTTTCTAAAAGAATTTTTGATAGATATTCCGAAAATTATATATACAAAAGCAGGAAACCTGAAACAAAAAATATCACCTAGTATCCCAAAAACAGAAAAAATAGAAAATAGATGGTTACAAAGAAAATTACCAGAAGGTTTTTTCACAAGTGACCATTGCAAATATTGTAAATATGGTAAAAATGGGAAATAATTCAAATCTGAACAAACAGGGGAAATTTTCAAAATCAATAAATTCATTAAATGTAATAGTAAGGGAATTATATATTTAATCACATGCCCATGCAACCAACAATATGTTGGTCGAACCAAAAGACTGCTAAAACATAGAATAGGAGAACATTGCCTAAATATTCTGAAAGGACTGGACACACATAGTGTGTCTAGTCACTTCAAGAAATACCATAACAGCAGTCCAGAAGGTATGACTTTTATGGGAATAGATAAAATTGGATTGGATATAAGGGGATGTAATCTGGTGCAAAAAATCTCACAAGGACTAAACATCAATATTGACCTTGGTTGTTTTCTTACATAAAACAAATCACCCACTGATCCAATATATATCTATTCCCAAATACATCTAATTGCCTACAACAATATATATGAAGTATGCTAAAGCGGATTTATTTTAAAAAACAGAACATAACACACAGTACAGATAGAAAGAGTATTTCAAGAATAACCTTTTATTGAAATTACACTGCATTATTTATGTAATTCATAATTTACAAACCACTCCAAATGATTGTGCACCTAAACCTTAATCCTAAAATCATTACAACAAAAATAAAATGAGTTACACCATTTTATTGGAGACATGATTGTTGCTCATCATATGTTTCTTATTATGATTCACTACAAAAATACCCTGTTACCTTCCATTGGTGGGAGGTCGCATAAATATGCTCTCAGAGCTCTCAGTAATTGCTGTGCATAACTCCAGTTTGTGTGACGCTGAACCTCATCACTCTGAGCCTGTCTGCCCTCCTTGTTGCCTGACCCTGCCTGAACTCTTCTCGTGACTTCTCCAATGTTGACCCTGGTTTGGAAATATATATCTTTTTCTTTTTAAATAGAGCGAGAATACTGCACACTACTAGAGACCTGCAGGTATGCTTTTAGTTGTAGTGTGAATGCATACTAGTGCCTGTGACGATAGCCTACACAGGTCTATTAATATTACACGAAAATAACTGGGTTTGAACTGAACGAGGCTTAAGATATAATAAAGTGATTTTATTCCTTTGGATAGGTGAACACACGAATAATACAGTAACAGACAAGAAGTACACTTACTTAGGGGTTGGGGAATGAGAAGTATGATGTAGCATTTCTCTCAGCAATCAGGTAATCATTCAGGTGATATCAGGTAACCATATCAGCAAACAAAGACAAAGGATATAGGGTGGACAGCAGTTTATAAACCTTTTGTCCCTCTATCCTTAACATTAAGTACCGGTGATTGGTTTTCAATTACCTCCAGCCAATCTTTAATGTGGGAACACATTTTAATACATGCCCCCCTGCTAGCTGGCACAGGCGCAGTAGAACTCTGGGGTCTCATTTCTGTATGCAAATGGAATGCCAGCCAGTCTACCCATTTGGATCTCTGGCAGGAAAACCTTTGTTGGAAGGTGTTAAATGGGACACTTAAAAACTGCTCTGGTTTGAGCCTTCTCCGCCCTCAAATAAACAGGGAGGGTGACAAAACCCTTTGAACAATACTTAAGTCCTAGACATTGGGTCGCCTCTAGGGCCATCTGCTACCCTGGTATGCAAAGGAATTTCCTCTGGGTCTTTGTCCATACCTTGGGACACAGTATTAAACATAAAACATAAATGTATTAAAATATCCGGTTCCGTTGGGTCTAGCAGGTCCAAACTTCCCAGTTCTCATTGCCAGAACTGGGACACCATATGGTCCAAAAAGCGACTTGCTACGACGTTCGGAACCGGAGATACACAAATGCACATACTCCGTCGGGTTGGTCCAGGAGGGTCAAGGATGGTTCTGCAGTGATGCCGGAGCAGTGACTGCAGATACCCCAAACCTTGATCCGCCCTCCGGAACCGGAGATATGGAGTACCAAATTTCAGCTTTTTCCACTTAGTCATTTTTCTGAGCCGTTTCTGCCGCCGCCGGCAAAGCCTATGGCGCGACCCGCTCCATCTGGTTCGACCCTTATCGGGGGTCCAGGATTCGGGGACCCGGTTGTGGTCGAGTGGGGGGAAGCCTAGGAACTAGGGGCAAAAAGAATTTTATTCCTAGGGGCCCTAGAACTGTTTATTCCCACGCCACTTGACGTTGACCTTGACTTGTAAGTGATCAAAGCTCTCCTACTGAAAATGTATCCGCTTTGCGGTCTGGACGGCAGCCAACTTGTTCTTCGAAAGTCACCTCGAGGAATCTCCATTGAAGTCAATGGGCCCATTGACTTTCAATGGGAAACCGCCGCTCTCCCTCTCGGACGCCACCTGCTGGTCTTTACAGGAAACAGGACTAAAACAACAAGATTCTCCATTAGAATGCATTGAGCCCTAATGGCGGCCAATGGGGACCTGCAAAATGGTGCCTGAAAAGGCTGGAAAATTACACAAAGAGTTATAATCATTAAAGGACTATTAACCCTTGTGCTCCCAGATGGATTCTAGTGTGGGTGTGATGCAGACACTGATTAAACCAGACATTACAATGGAACAGGGGAACAGGGGAAATACATTTACAGGTTATAACAAGGGTTAAATCACTGTTCTGGGTCTTAGCCCAGTTAACCCTTTGACTCCCGGGTGAGGTCAGGGGATGGCCAAATGGGGTGTAACCCCTTTAATCCCGGGCCACCCCCTTTCTCCCTCTACACCTCCCCTTCTTAATGGGTGAACAGTGGCCCACTGGCCCTAACGGGGAGTGGGGCACTGCTGGCACCATTAATGAACTCAGTCTCAGAGGGATAGTCCTGGCGTGAAAGTCCGTCAGCATTGCTGTTTTCATTGCCCTTCTTATGTTGAATGGTAAATTCAAATTCTTGCAAAGCCAAGCTACATCTCAGTAACTTGGCATTTTCCCCTGATACCCTCTGTAGCCAACTCAGGGGATTGTGGTCTGTGAGGACTGTGAAGGCCCTCCCATATACATATGGTTGAATCTTTTTGAGTGCCCACACAATGGCCAAGTACTCCTTCTCAATGGTGGCATAAGCTACTTCCCTGGTGAGCAGTTTGCGACTTAGATATACCACAGGGTGCTCTTTGCCGTCGTCCCCCACCTGGCTTAACACAGCCCCCACACCAAAGTCTGAGGCATCAGTTTGTATAAGAAAATGCTTGGTATAGTCTGGAGCAGCCAGTATAGGGGCTCCAGCAAGGGCAGTTTTCAGGGCCTGGAAAGCAGTTTCACAGGCAGGAGTCCAGGTAATAAGCACAGGCAGTTGCTTCTTGGTCAGATCAGTCAGGGGTTTGGCCAGGGCGCTGTACTGTGGGACAAATTTCCTATAGTACCATGCAGTGCCCAAAAATGCCATGACCTGTTTCTTGGTTTTTGGAACAGGCCACTGAACTATGGCTTCTACAGTATCTTGGCTGGCTCTGGTTTGAGATGCCCTCCACCCACCCTGTGCCCTAAGTACAGGACTTCTGCCATCCCTACCATACACTTAGTGGGTTTTAAGGTAAGCCCAGCCTCCCTGATCCTATCCAGCACCGCAGCTACATGTCCTACTGCTGCGGCACAGTTTATTCGAGCATTTGCCCGTTCTGTGCCGCAGCAGTAGCCTGGCGCGCGCCCGAGAGTGACGGGCGCGCGCCGAAGCAGCGGAAGAGCGCCCTCCGATCGGGGCGCTCTCCCTACCGCTGCTGGGTCCGCCGGGTCCCCCGGAACCCCCTGCCGCTGTCCCGCGATCGCGGGACACCAGGGCTCCCTCGGGGAGCCCCTGGACGCGCGTGCAGGGGGCGCACGCTCCCGAAGACGCGTGACCGCGCGTCTATGACGCGCGGCACGCCGAGGGGCGGCCACTAGCAAGCCGGGAAATCTCCCGGCTTGCGGATCTGGCCGCAGTGTGATAAACTGTGTCGCCAGTGTATGTGGGATTCCCAGGAATTACTAAAGACAGCAATGTCATCTAAGTAAGCCCTGGCATAGCTCTGCATCCCTTCCAATAACCTATTGACCAGGCGTTGGAAGGTAGCCGGGGCATTCTTCATCCCAAAGGGCATCACCAAAAACTCATAGAGGCCACTTGGAGTGATGAATGCTGACTTCTCCCTAGCCTCCAGGGCCAGGTGGGTTTTGCCAGTAACCTTTACTCAAATCCATGGTGGTCAGATACTTTGCTCCCGCGAGTTCATCTAGTAACTCATCCATGCGGGGCATGGGGTAAGCATCTGACACCATTCCAGCGTTGAGCAACCGGTAGTCCACACAAAACCTGGTGGTCTTGTCCTTCTTAGGCACTAGGACTACTGGACTTGCCCAAGGGCTCTGGGACAGAGTAATTACCCCTAGGGTCAGCATCTCCTCAATCTCTCTACATACTTGTCTTGACCTCTGCTGACACTCTATAAGCGTGCTTATGCAGAGGTTGCAGGTCCCCTGTGTGTACTGGGTGTTTGGTGAGATGGGTGGTCCCTGGCATGTCAGTGAAGAGGGCGCTGAACTGAGCTAGCATGTCCCTGGCTTCTACCTTCTGCCTAGCACTCAACTGTGCCCCTATCTCTACCTGCTCAACAGTGTTTCCTTGCTTTGCCTCCCCTCGGAGATCAGGCAGAGCATTGCTCGCCGGATTCTCCAGCAGTGGGCTACAAACGGCCAGCACTGCTCCCATACTTGGTGCTCTGTACTCTTTCAACATGTTGATGTGGTATGTCTTGTGCCTCTCAGGCGCTACCTGTACAACATAGTTTCACTCATTCACCTTTCGGATAACCGAGTACGGTCCCGACCAGGCAGCCATCAGCTTGTTCTCCTGAGTGGGTTTGAGAACAAGTACCTGCTGTCCTGGGATGAATTCTCTGCTACGGGCCTGCTGGTCATACCATTGCTTTTGCTTGGTCTTAGCAGCCCTGAGGTTGTCCTGGGCCACCCCCATGAGCATCTCTAACCAGTCTCTGAGATCTACCACATACTGGATCACTGAAGCATCAGTAGCGGTAGTCTCCCCTTCCCATCCCTCCCGAAATAGGTCCAGAGGTCCACGTACCCTGCGGCCATATAGTAGCTCGAAGGGGGAGAAGCCTGTAGATTCTTGCGGTACCTCTCGGTATGCAAACAGCAAGTGCTGCAGGTGAATCTCCCAGTCTTTCCCCTCCGCCTCTATAAAGGTCTGAAGCATCTGCTTCAGGGTCCCGTTAAACCTCTCACATAATCCATTTATCTGGGGATGGTAAGGGGTAGTGCGCCGGTGCTGTACACCGCACGCATCCCAGAGACAATGTAACAGTTCACTCATGAACTGCGACCCCTGATCGGTTAGGATCTCACTAGGGAAACCTACCCTAGCAAAAATGTTCAGCAAAGCTGCTGCCACTGTCTTGGCATCTATGGTGCCAAGCGCTACTGCCACAGGGTACCGGGTGGCAAAATCCACCACCGTGAGGATGTAGCGCTTCCCTGACCTGCTAGGAATCATGAGGGGTCCTATCAGGTCCATCGCTACCTTCTGGAAGGGTTCCCCTATTATCGGTAGGGGTCTCAGGGGTGCCTTCACACGGTCACCCGCATTACCTACTCGCTGGCAGGCATCACAAGAGCGGCAGAAATTGCTCGCATCTCGGGATGCCCCCGGCCAGTAGTAACGCTGCAATAACCGGGCTTGCGTCCTGGTGACCCCCTGATGTCCCGCTAACGGATTAGAGTGAGCTACCCGTAACAATTGCTGTTGGTACCCCTGGGGCACTACTAGCTGTCGCTTACCGGTCAACCCCTCCTCTATCCCCGGGTTCCCTTCTTCTCTGTATAGGAGTCCCTTATGCCATAGGCAGCGTTCAGTGCCTTCCCCTGCCTGAGATTCGGATGCCCGAAGTCTCACGCCGGCTAGGGTAGGGTCTGCCTTCACTGCCTCCCTAAACTGGGCTCCTAAGTTTGGCCACCCCCCAGTCATGTCATTGTCAGGGGACAAGGTAAGGGGGAACAGTAAGTCAGCCTGTGGTTGCAACTGATCCTGGCTTACCTCCCCGGGCTCCTCTGCGCCCTCCGCTATCGTTGGTCCCAAAGGCTGGGGGACTGGAGCGGCCGCCGCCGGCATTGCCGTGGTCTGGTTCCGGGTAACCGCCGCCACTGCAGCGGGCTGGGGCACACGGTCGTAGGTGCAGGTCATCGGTCCCAGGTCGTTGCCCAAAAGAATTTCAGCATCCAAACCGGGTAAAACCCCCACCTCCCGCACACCCTGGCCCACTCCCCAATCCAAAAAGATGCGGGCCACCTGCAGGAAACGTGGCTCTCCGTCGGCCACAGTGATCTGCATCCCAGGGCCTGGGAGCAATTCCTCTGGCCGGACCATATCAGGTCGGAACAGGGTCACTGCAGCTCCTGAATCAAGCAAGCCGACTGCTTGCCGGTCACCGACTGTGACCGGGGTGAGATGTTTGCTCCGGCCGGCCGTCTGCTGCAGGTCTGCGCTGTGATGTCCTCCGCTCCTGGCTGTAGGCACCGATGAAACTGGGATAGGGGTGACATGGGACGTCTTGCTGGGAGTTGTTTCCATGACCGGTCATGGTTCTTTGGTGGAAGCCACCCGCACGTGGGCTACCGGTTTCGCAGCTGGGGTGCGTTGCCCTCGATAGGGTCCGTTGGAACGCAGGGGTTCTGGGCAATCTGGTCTGAGGTGACCAGTGCTGTTGCAATTGTAGCACCGGCACTCATGCAGGAGTTCTCCCGCCTTCTGTTACCCGCTGACCGCAGGCGGCTTTTGGGTCCACTGGGGGGTACTCACAGCTTTCTTGGCCGGCACTGGCGCGATCACCGCTTTGGCTGGCGCCTTGGTGGTCATCTGCGAACGGCTGACCACATAGTCATCTGCCATCCTCGCCGCCTCGGTGTAGGTCTTGGGCTTTTTATCATACACAAAAGCCCTCACCGCCAGCAGGCAATGCTGCATGAGCTGCTCCTGAAATATGAGGTCCAGCAGGCGTTGGTAGGTCCTGGCCTCAGAGCCCTCCACCCAGTGTAACCCGTACAAAGCCATGCGGGTCACATAAGTGACATAGGTCTCCTGAGGGTGCCTCACCTCCAGCCGGAACTTACCCCGGTAAGCTTCAGGGGTAAAACCGTGCTGAAACAGCAAAAGTTTTTTCAGGTGGTCATAGTCATCAGCATACTCCTCTGTAAGCACCATCAAAGTCTGTTTAGCCAAGCCGGAGAGTAGCGGGTCCAGGCGTGCAACCCTATGCTCGGGAAGCACCTTGTACCACCGGCACTGCGTTTCAAAGTTCCTTAAAAACATGTCAATCCGATCAGTGCCCTCCACATACTTGGTGAGACTGTGCTTGTCCAGTTGGAGTTGATCTTTGGGGGGTCGGACCGGGGGGCAATAAGCGGGTCTGTTCACTGCCATAGAGATAAACTGTAGCCGCTCCTCCGGTGTCCCTCGGTCTCCCACGCTGTAATCAGTGCCAACATTTCAGGGGTAAACGGACTGGTAGCCGCAGCTGCCAGTACCCCTCCTGCTGCACTCCTCCCGGGAGGTGCACTTGTTCCCTCCCCGGGATTCTGCCGCCCCGGCACTGGGTTCATTCCCTGATCTCCGGGCGGTTGTATAAGGGCAAGCTGAGCTGTCTCCAGAGCCTCTGGAGGCTCGGCTTCATAGGCTGTGATTGCGGCAACCATGTCCTCAACCTCCTGGTCTGCATATTCCAGTCCATAGTCACGGCACTTTTCTTTTAGCTGAGTTCTAGTTCTCAGGTAATAGATGCTCTCCTCTTCACTCATGGTTCTGGGTCGCAGCAGTGAGGTGGTGTGACAACTTGAGTTACTTGTTGCACTACTGTGTGTTCAATATCTTTAGTCCCAGGAACTTGCAATTACCATCAAGTTCCCACTGGATCACAGTACCCCGCAGAATACTGTAATCCAGGTCCAGTTCAGTCCCGCCGCTGCCACCAGTTTTATTAATATGCCTGTGACGATAGCCTACACAGGTCTATTAATATTACACAAAAATAACTGGGTTTGAACTGAACGAGGCTTAAGATATAATAAAGTTATTTTATTTCTTTCGATAGGTGAACACACGAATAATACAGTAACAGACAAGAAGTACACTTACTTAGGGGTTGGGGAATGAGAAGTATGATGTAGCATTTCTCTCAGCAATCAGGTAATCATTCAGGTGATATCAGGTAACCATATCAGCAAACGAAGACGAAGGATTAGGGTGGACAGCAGTTTATAAACCTTTTGTCCCTCTATCCTTAACATTAAGTACCGGTGATTGGTTTTCAATTACCTCCAGCCAATCTTTAATGTGGGAACACATTTTAATACATGCCCCCCTGCTAGCTGGCACAGGCGCAGTAGAACTCTGGGGTCTCATTTCTGTAGCCCCACATATGCAAATGGAATGCCAGCTAGTCTACCCATTTGGATCTCTGGCAGCAAAACCTTTGTTGGAAGGTGTTAAATGGGACACTTAAAAACTGCTCTGGTTTGAGCCTTCTCCGCCCTCAAATAAACAGGGAGGGTGACAAAACCCTTTGAACAATACTTAAGTCCTAGACATTGGGTCGCCTCTAGGGCCATCTGCTACCCTGGTATGCAAAGGAATTTCCTCTGGGTCTTTGTCCATACCTTGGGACACAGTATTAAACATAAAACATAAACGTATTAAAATATCCGGTTCCGTTGGGTCTAGCAGGTCCAAACTTCCCAGTTCTCATTGCCAGAACTGGGACACCATATGGTCCAAAAAGCGACTTGCTACGACGTTCGGAACCGGAGATACACAAATGCACATTAAATCATTATTCACTTTAATACAAAAATCTCCGCTAAAAAATAAATCTCAGCTTTTCACTAAATCCCCATTGAAAACAACGGGCTTCTCCACCATAGACTTTCAATGGTAAATTGCCGCCATTGAAGTCAATGGGGTTTCTCCGCCATTGAAGTCTATGGGAAAAGTCCCGAACTTTCAAGGGGGTCCATACTCCGTCGGGTTGGTCCAGGAGGGTCAAGGATGGTTCTGCAGTGATGCCGGAGCAGTGACTGCAGATACCCCAAACCTTGATCCGCTGGGCCCTCCGGAACCGGAGATATGGAGTACCAAATTTCAGCTTTTTCCACTTAGTCATTTTTCTGAGCCGTTTCTGCCGCCGCCGGCAAAGCCTATGGCGCGACCCGCTCCATCTGGTTCGACCCTTATCGGGGGTCCAGGATTCGGGGACCCGGTTGTGGTCGAGTGGGGGGAAGCCTAGGAACTAGTGGCAGAAAAGAATTTTATTCCTAGGGGCACTAGAACTGTTTATTCCCACGCCACTTGACGTTGACCTTGACTTGTAAGTGATCAAAGCTCTCCTATTGAAAATGTATCTGGTTTGCGGTCTGGACAGCAGCCAACTTGTTCTTCGAAAGTCACCTCGAGGAATCTCCATTGAAGTCAATGGGCCCATTGATTTTCAATGGGAAACCGCCGCTCTCCCTCTCGGAAGCCACCTGCTGGTCTTTACAGGAAACAGGACTAAAACAACAAGATTCTCCATTAGAATGCATTGAGCCCTAATGGCGGCCAATGGGGACCTGCAAAATGGTGCCTGAAAAGGCGGGAAAATTACACAAAGAGCTATAATCATTAAAGGACTATTAACCCTTGTGCTCCCGGATGGATTCTAGTGTGTGTGTGATGCAGACACTGATTAAACCAGACATTACAATGGAACAGGGGAACAGGGGAAAATACATTTACAGGTTATAACAAGGGTTAAATCACTGTTCTGGGTCTGACCTCCCGGGTGAGGTCAGGGGATGGCCAAATGGGGTGTAACCCCTTTAATCCCGGGCCACCCCCTTTCTCCCTCTACACTGCCTTCTCCTATACTGACCTTGGCTCTGGAATACGATTACGCTGGTCTCTGACCCTGGTTTTGGCATAAAGAATACTCTTTTTTTATACAAGAAGGGAAGCGCTCTAAAGTTCAAAATAGTGTCTAAACAAAAACAGAATAGGTGAGGTGCTGCATGAAGAAAAAAGAGCTGTTCCCCGTTCTTTTGATTGAAGATTCACTCAGGAAAAAATCAGCACACCTCCAAGAAATAAAGACAGAAAAAAGCAAAAAATAGTGAAGTACGTTCTATTTGATTCAGAAAAAAGGGAAATGGTGAGATATGCACTTACTTGTAAGTGCCTGGTCACCAGGCACATAAAGGTTTCTTTCCACAGCTGCACAGGAATACAGTGAGCTGGAGCCTTTCTGGTAAGTGTAAAACCAATTTGATAAAAGATGTACAGGTATACACCACAAATGGAGCAGAGGTACTGTTGTTACACCCACGAGTCCTTTCCCCAGATCGCAATCCTCGCCGCTTCTGTCGGCGTCTTGCGTCACTTCCAGTTTGGTCTCAGGGTTCCTGCAACTCAGTCCCACGGCAACCCGACTATTTTCGAAGGAAACTCCTTCCTCAAGGGTATGACTGGCATAGTCCGTGTCTTGGTGTCTTATATACCCTATAATCTGTATATACTTTATTAATTACCGAAAAGAGAGAATGCTGGTTGTATATAGGTTACCTATATTGTACATATATTAAAACAATATAAAATATAAAAACAATATAGAATATAAAAAATATAAAACATAAAAATTATCGTAATTTTGGGTCTCCCTTGGCTCCAACAGCGTAATCCACAATTAGACTGGACTGACAAGAGACCCATTCAATGGGGCCCCCTATGTACTGGCTCCTGTTTTATTCCTGTGCAACATATCTGCGGGCTAGGTACCCCTAAGTCAGACAAGCCTACTCTTCCTGAAGTCTACTCCGAATTCTTAGATGTCTTTGATAAGGTCTGTTCTGAGATTCTCCCTCCTTGTCGCCCTTTTGATTGCCCCATCGACCTTCTGGCCGGGGCTGTCCTTCCCAAGTCTAGGTTCTACCCGCTCTCAATGCCCGAGACCAAGGCGATGTCGAACTAGATTCAGGAGAATCTCAAAAAAGGCTTCATGAGGAACTCCTTTTCCCCATTCGGGGCTGGTTTCTTTTTCGTTAAAAAGAAAGATGGCTCACTCCGTCCATGCATAGATTACAGAGGCCTTAATAAAATTACCTTAAAAAAATGGTACTCTCTTGTCACGTACGACCCCATGCTAGCACGTGACCCGCATACGGGACAAGGGTTAATACCGACGCTCGCAAGCGTACCCACTCTTCACCCACTCAGGGGTCCCTCAAATGGGTTGTATCTCTCCTCAAGCCATCCCAATATACCACCGCCATGAACAGCACACAAGTGAGCACGTGACTTTAGATATGCAACCAGGGTTAATACACAAAGGCTTATCTAGCAACCCCCCTTTCTCCTCTGCAAGGAACCAGCGAGTTAGTATTAACCCCTACTCAATTGCACATCATAACCATCCACTTCCACCACCTGAGGTTATGCAGATACACTGGCGACACACTTTATTCGAGCTCGGCTAGTCCCACGAATTCGGGTATACCCGGGTGTATTGAGGTTTGTGACTGTTTTCTGCCCGAGTGCATTGAGGTATTTTCCAGGCAGGGATTGAAGCATTTTATTCCCGCTGGCTGCAATACTGCACAGTATATATATATATACTGCATTACAATTCATGAATTTATGCCATCTGGTAGACACGCGAAGCATTGCAGCCTATTAAATCCTAATCATTATCATTTAACAGATCAGCCGCCCGTCAGCCAGGCATGAACCCAGGCTGGGAAGGCAAATGCAACGGGGCTTGTCAGAGGTGAGGAGCGGCGCATTCCAGGTATCTGCCAGGTACATACTGGGTATTTGCTCGAATAAAGTGTGTCGGTGCAGTATGATAAAAGATCTTAGACTAAAATATCCGCCAGGGCCTCAGGTCCCTGTTTATTATAGGAAAAACTATGCACGCTAATACACAATCAGTTGTAGTAACATGTGCCTGAATTTAGCAAGTTATTCTCTCCAGCGTGCACAAAGTTCATTCAGAGCCCAAAGCATTACTTATTAAATGGTTTAATATATATAAAAATACAGTGCTTGAATTACAGAAAAGGTATTACAAAATAAACATACAATTACAATATAAGGCAGAGCAGCTTCTTAAAATAAAAGGGGTAAAACAGAAAATCCTATACAGTACATTACCACATGCTATGGATTTTCCCAGAGAGGCACTGTTTCATAAGATGAGGTCTGCTATGCTTTCCAAGCATGCCCCTGGTCAGATCTGACTTGTAACAATCTCCCCCAGACTTAGATACAATACTTTCTTAAGGCACCATCATAAGCCCACCCCTTTCTACAGAATACTTTGAAGCTGCTCTTCTTTGATTAAAACAATTGACACCTTGAGTGGGCTATCCAGGATGGACCCCCAACCCAAGTAAGTCCCTTTGAAATTCAGAGCAGACAGAAACAGTCCTGACCAGTTTCAAACCCAGCATTTGGTATTTTGTTAAACAAGTGTAGCTCATTAACCCCTCAAGCACCAAAGGGAATTAAACGACCTAGTAGCTCATGATATTATCATGACACCTCTGCTACTAATATCTGAATTATTTGATCGTCTGCAAGGTTCTATTATCTTTTCCGAATTTGATCTCCGGGGGGCTTACAATTTAATACATATAAGGCAAGGAGATGAGTGGAAGACGGCATTTAATACAAGAGATGGTCACTACGAATATCTGGTCATGCCCTTCTGACTATGTAACGCCCCTGCTGTTTTTCAGGAATTTGTGAATGAGATTTTTCGGGATGTTCTCAATACCTTCGTCATTATTTACCTCGATGATATCCTTATTTTTTCCAAATCTCTCACTAAACACATCAAGCACACCAAACCGGTCCTCTCTCGTCTCCGCGAGAACCATCTCTATACCAAGATGGAGAAATGCATGTTTCACCAAACATCCACTTCCTTCCTAGGATATATCATTTCTGATGCCGGTCTCTCTATGGATCCCGAGAAATTAAAGGCAGTTTTGGACTGGCCACAACCGACACAAAGCGATTCAGCGATTCTTGGGCTTCCCGAATTATTATCGCAAATGTATCGTAATTTCTCTTCTACAGTCGCCCTGATCACCGCTCTTACGAAGAAAGGGGCGGATACTTCTTCCTGGCCTCCTGAGGCACTTCAGGCCTTTGATGCCCTCAAGAAAACTTTTGTTTCCACTCCCAACCTACGCCATCCTGACCTCAAACTCCCCTTCACTCTTGAGGTAGATGTGTCAGATGTTTGCGCTGGAGCCATTCTCTCACAGGGGCAAAGTCCTCAAGTCAGATTACATCCTTGTGGTTTCTTTTCCAAAATGTTTTCGCCCGCCGAACAAAACTATGATGTGGGCAACCGCAAACTTTTAGCTATCAAGCTGACTCTGCAAGAATGGAGTATATTCAAGTGATTTGAATAGGTGCCACAATTACCATGTGTATTGTTAAAAAGGAAAATAATAAACAAATTAGACAAAAATAAAAAACGAAGTGTAACCTGAAAAGATACTTCTCAACCTTTCCTGGAAATATGCGAAGATTTCCAACAGATGCAGTCTTGGTTTGGGGTGGGAAGGGAGCGATCAGATCAGGAACATATCATGTGAATAAAGAAAACATAAAAACAATAATTGTGCAGTATATTAGTGCAATGAGGGCTAGATGAGAATCTTGGCTCTTTGGGATTTCCTACTTACAGCAAAGTAAAAATAATATCGCAGTGATCTGACTCAGTCAGAAAGTATGGAGATAGGTTTCTTTTCTCTTGGTGTAAAATGGCCCAGAAAGATTTTCTTGCAGAGGGACTATTTCGGCAGAGATGATGCTCAAATCCCAATATGATACATGCAATGAAGAGACAAAACAGCCCAATAGTCTAGGTTGCAAAACAAATAGTTTATCGCATGTAAAGAAATAGGAGATGTACTCACAATAAGTACACATAGATTGTACATATAAAGGTTTCTTTCGGCGATAGTGTGCCAAGTAGTAATTCTCACACTCCTCCTGTATCTCCAGCCTTGCCGCCGGCGGTGGCGTCTGACGTCACTTCCTGCTCATGGGTGACCGCATCCGGTGGTTCTCATCTAGCCCTCATTGCACTAATATACTGCACAATTATTGCTTTTATGTTTTCTTTATTCACATGATATGTTCCTGATCTGATCGCTCCCTTCCCACCCCAAACCAAGTCTGCAAGAATGGAGACATCTATTGGAAGGCACCGAGAACCCCATTTCGATATTCACAGATCATAAAAATGTGTTGTATATTGAAGGGGCTCATCGCCTTAGCTCCCATCAGGCTCGTTGGGCTCTTTTTTTATTCAAGATTCAACTACGTAATTTCTTACATCCCTGGAACCATGAACCTCAAGGCCGATGCTTTATCCCGCTAATTCGTCTCTGAAGACAAAACAGAGGACATTTCTGAAACTATCGTACCCTCTAAACTTTACATCTCTGCCAATTCCTTTGACATATTGGATAAGATCCTGGCTTCCCAATGACACGTTGTCACGGGAGACCAAGACTTATGCACAAATTAATACCGGGATTCTGGGCTGAGCACACAAGATAAGTAAAATAAATTGTAATTTATTTATTTTCAGACAAACACACAAATCTTACACAATCCCACTTAATAGAACACTTACTGGGTACAGGGAAACAAAATCAAATGTCCTTGAAATGAAACAAAGTCTCTGGGCACCCTTGCAAGTAGGTGCACAAATTGATCCGGGTAACAGTTCCTGGCTAGGGGCACAAGTTGCCACCCCTATATCTCCATCAAAAGGAGAAAGTTCGTTCAGTCCTTACAGGGTTTGTTCGGGAACTCTTAGCTCTAACGAATTCCAGAAGAGGGTGCAAATCTTCGTTATGATGTTGGTTAACCCTTAACACTCCGGAACCGCTGACGCTAAACCTTGGACGTTTCTTGGTCAAATCATAGATGAATCTGCTAGGGACAGGCCAGCAGGCATTTTTATAGGGTTAAGGGTCCTATGCCTAACATGCACAACCAATCCCGCCCGTGGGAACATTTCTTCCACCTAGCCCTGATTTGCCAGTACTTTGCAAAAAGGGCAGAAGTTGCTTCCCGGTTTGCTACGAGCATGTGTAACCTCACACCTGAGCTCCTTAGCATACCGGGTCAAACCCCTTACCTGGCGACACTAAGTCTGGGGTTTGGCCACCAAGTGTTAAGTGCCCATACTTCACACCGGTATCTGGTACTTACAATATCCCGGTCATCCTAACACCTAGGATCTCTGAGGCTTTTCAACTCCGAACTTCTCATAGACACTGAGGCACCAACTCTGCAGGGTCCCTCTGAAGTACGGAGATTAAAAATCCCTCACCTTATTCACTCTTAACATATTTGCATGTTAAAGGATTGATTACCGGGCTGACAGAAAAAGTTTCCTGTCTTCACATTTAAAACCAGCACTGAAACACATTTTATTCTTTAAATGTGGTTTCTATCTTATATAAAACAATGTGTATGTGTGTCATATTTTTTCAGCTATCTGGGATCCAAAAATTAGATTGCTAGCTCACTCCTAGCGCAAGTTAGCCACTTAATTGAACGGAATGTGATGTGGTCTGCGGTTTAACCTAGTTCCCACGTCAATACGTTCAGCTTAAGTGGCTAACGAGACCGGTGGATACATTTTGACAGAAAACCGCTTCAGCTATATCGCAAACCACTTATCCAATTGACTTTGCGGTTTAGAGGTCTACGGGTTAGGAAGTGATATCTATACTTCAAAGCGGCCACCCAGGCATAGACACACTTCTTCACTTAGCGCTGGGTTCAGCGCTAGAGCCTCCCCCTTGTGTCACAAATAGAGTCGGCACATTTCCATTCATTCATTCCACAGCACCTAGCGGCTAAGCTGCAAAATAGGGACAATAAACGTAGTGTAGGGGAAAACATGTTATGATGGGGACAATATAGTTTAACTCCTTCAGTCCCAACAGGGATTAGGGTTAACCAGCCGAGTATAATACCTTTATTATTGGCCTGGTTAACCCCCTCCCGCCACACGCATTCCTAAGGGTATAGAGGTGCCGGAGGGTTGTCTGTATGCTGCTCCACAATTCCGCAAAAAAATCCTTGAATGGGGTCACTCCTCTAAATTCGCCGGTCATCCAGGTACGAAAAGAACTTTGGATTTAATCAGATGCACTTTTTGGTGGCCTAACATACTCAAGCATATCGACAAATTCATCAGGTCCTGCTCCGTCTGTGCCCCCAACAAATCCTCCCGCAACAAACCTTCAGGTCTTCTCCGCCCCTTGCCTATTCCAGATTGTACATGGACCCACCTTTCAATGGGCTTTATTGTCGAGCTCCCTGTCTCTAGTGGGATGAACACCATACTCGTAATCATTGACCGTTTTTCTAAACAGGCGCATTTTATTCCCCTCAAGGGAAAAACAGAAATAAACTGTGCGCTACTATCTATCTCCTTATTATAATTGAATACAGTGCAGTGACTAAACCATATATAAATAAAGTAAACCACAATACCACAGTGAATAAGTGATTAAATAATTAAATTATAACATAACCGTGTGGTTGATATGGGCGTCTGCTGCTATAAACATTAGTGGTGGCTCAGCACCCCACACACTCTAAGAAATGGAAACAAAAAGAAAACAGCGCACAACGCCAAATAGTGAAGTAAGTAATAGAATGTATTACAATATTAAAGGGGTAATAAATCTGCGTACATCAGATAGAAATAACATGTGCATTTAGTGCATATCACACTGGTTACCACTCTGTAGCTGTAAAACAGGACGGTCTGGCACTCAGCTGTCTCTGCAGGAGCCTCTATGATGGTTCTGGGGCATGGGATCCTTCATGCACTCCTCACACAGCAGGACGCTGCTCACAAGGGGATTCCTTTCAAGCAGCCTGGTAATACTGCAGATTCAGACACTTAGTGGGACCGCTCCTCAACCGGTGATATACTGCCTCCAGGGGAATTCCCCTACAGTCCCCCGTCTCTCCTGTGTAGATTCGCTGCTTTTCCCAGCTGCTATGATCTTAGGGCAGTCCAGAGCTGTTGGAATTGCTCTGCAAACACTTCCGCAACTGCAGGGGCTAACTACTGAAGAAGTAGTTAGATCTACGAAACATGTTGGATGTATTAATGCCATAATTTTGCCTATATTCATCCTTTGGATCTGTATCACCATCAGCTTATATTGGCTGCCACCGTGCTAACTGAGCGATTTCTGCGCCGGTAAGAGACTGTAAGGGACTCTCCTTCTTCCTCCCTATTGATTCCTCCATTGCCACGAGAACTGTGACGTCACTCCGCTACACCACGGAGCGGCATCGTGGCACGCTGTGTAAGCCCCTGCAGTTGCGGAAGTGTTTGCAGAGCAATTCCAACAGCTCTGGACTGCCCTAAGATCATAGCAGCTGGGAAAAGCAGCAAATCTACACAGGAGAGACGGGGGACTGTAGGGGAATTCCCCTGGAGGCAGTATATCACCGGTTGAGGAGCGGTCCCACTAAGTGTCTGAATCTGCAGTATTACCAGGCTGCTTAAAAGGAATCCCCTTGTGAGCAGCGTCCTGCTGTGTGAGGAGTGCATGAAGGATCCCATGCCCCAGAACCATCATAGAGGCTCCTGCAGAGACAGCTGAGTGCCAGACCGTCCTGTTTTACAGCTACAGAGTGGTAACCAGTGTGATATGCACTAAATGCACATGTTATTTCTATCTGATGTACGCAGATTTATTACCCCTTTAATATTGTAATACATTCTATTACTTACTTCACTATTTGGCGTTGTGCGCTGTTTTCTTTTTGTTTCCATTCCCCTCAAGGACCTTCCCAATTCTGCGACTCTGGCAGACATCTTTATTAAAGAGATTTTTCGCATCCATAGAGTCCCACTTTCCATAGTGTCCGATCGCGGATCCCAATTTATTTCCACGTTCTGGCAGGCTTTCGCTCAGAGGTTGGATATTGCACTTAATTTCTCATCATGTTACCAACCGCAGACCAATGGACAGACTGAGAGAGCAAACCAGTCACTAGAGCAATATTTCAGGTGTTTCATATCCGACTCACAAGACGACTGGGTGGACCTCCTGCCATGGGCCGAGTTCGCTCATAACGCCCTCAGAAACGAATCCACCCAAGAATTGCCGATCTTTATAAATTATGGGTTCCACCCCTCACGCCTTCCTGTCTCTTCTACTCCATCTGGGGTCCCTGCAGCAGACTCCAGAGTAAATACTCTACTGGACTCCTGGAGGAAAATTCAGAGACCACTACAAGAGGCTGTACTGAGACAGAAATCACAGGCGGATCGCCATCGCCGTGAGGCACCCAAGTTTCGGTCAGGAGATAAGGTGTGGCTTTCATCGAGGAATATTAGGTTGAAGACACCTATGCTGAAGCTGGCTCCCAGGTTCCTAGGCCCCTTTATGGTAATGGAACAGGTTAACCCAGTGGCCTATCGGCTACAACTTCCTCAATCCATAAGGATTCCGGCGGTCTTCCACGTCTCCCTTCTTAAACCGGTCTTCCAAAGTCCCAGATTCCCCGACGTCTCTGCTAAACCACCACCGGTGATGGTACAAGGCCGAGAGGAATTCGAAATCCAGTCTATAATAAACTCACGAAGGATCGGTCCAGTACCTAGTACATTGGAGAGGGTTTGGACCAGAGGAAAGGTCCTGGATACCCCATCACCAGGTTCACGCTCCCGCTCTCTTAAGACGGTTACACGCCAGGTTTCCGCAGAAGCCATTTGGGAGTCGTCCTGAGGACACTCCTCAAGGGGGGAAGTACTGTAAGGAATCGGGGAACACGTCCTCTGCGGTGTGTTCCCTTCTTACCTGCTGCAGCACGCTCCCCCGCTCTGTTTACAGAGCGCGCGCACCCGCAGCTCTTCACTCCGTGCCACGGAGCTTGGCTCCGCCCCCCGGTCGCGCGTCTGTCACACGCGGCGCACGCACGTGACGTCGTGCACCGCTCCCCACCTGCGTGGCACATTCCTAAATGCCCACTTGTCTCCTGCAGCCTATCCCTGCCTCCGCAGAGGCCGCAGCTTCACTCCGCCCTCAGCCTTATTGGTTCCTGTTTACATAAAAGACTTTCACTTTCATCTTGCTCAGCATAAACCTGTGTAGCCTTGTGTTCCTGCATTTGCTGTGCCTTGCCTTGTGCCATGTTGCTGTCTCTGTGTTGCTTTCTTGTGTACCGACCCGGCTTGATTATAGGAACCCCTCTGGATAAAGACCCCGGCTTGACTATTGGACCCTGTAGACAGACGCTCACAGAGGTATGCAAGGGAGACTGATTAGGGTGAAATTAAATAAGCCTTTTATTGCGCCTTTTTCTTAACATCAGGAAACCATCCAAACAACGGGTAAACAAAGCTTCTATTCACTTGGGAGTATTTCTAGTGAACTACTATGCGGTTCACAACTCCCTTAGATAAGCATGTCTCCCAGCCCCAAACATATAGCATGAAATGAACAGATATAAAAAGTCTTGTAAATAAAAGTCTTATCTGTTCCTTGTGGTTTGGAGGGAAAATCTTCTCTGTCCCTGGTTCAGCTCCCTTTTCCTCAGGGTGTGTCAGCATTCAGGTTTAGAAGTTTCCCCTGTGTCTTGAAAGCAGCTCTGCAATTTCTTTGGCAGGGCTCAAGACAAGTGTCCCTTCCTTGGTTCAGCCCAGTTGTGGACTAACGAATCTCTGCTCTGTCTCCAAAGTTCAGCTCAGGTGTGAGCAAAGGAGTCTCACTTCTTGTCTAAGCCAACTAATCAAGCAGATGGTGTTTGTTAATTGACTACCAGCAGTTAACCACCACACTGCTGGATTAAAGGTACATTACCTGAACAGGGATAACTCCCCTGTTACATACCTCCACTGTTTGTGGGAAGATCGGGCTTGCCACGGCCAAAGCCCATCCTTCCACTCTCATTCTAGATATCTGTGACTTGAATGAGAGTGGATGGAGGAAGAGAACCCTCAGTCCTGCTGGGATTGGAGCCCTTTCTCCAGTTTATTCGTGTCTCCTCCTGAAGGTGCTTGAGATTAGCACTCCTCAGTCGGTCGAGGAGGACTTTTTCTAAGTATAGTCTTTTTGCTACGTGTGCGGTCATGAGATTTCCCTCGCGTCGGGTGCTCGTCTTATTGTAGGCATACTGTATGGCAGCAGTTGCAGAGCGTTTAAAAACAGCCCTTTGAGTTTTTCGCTCTTGAAGCTGTCTCTCTGCCCTTTTCCCACTCAATGGGGTTGCTAGTTCAGCCTCTTTGGGGTTAACAAATAGAAAAAATAAATAAGTGTGCACTAAAATATATACTTAATACAAAGTGTTAATTGTGATGTCAATTTAAATCAAAAAAACACACCCCACCATGTAGAAAAGGTAAATAAATATATACCAATGTAGATGAGCGTCTGCTGCTGTGTAAAGGGTAGCCCAAGACTCTAGAATCTAGTAACAAAATAAAAAACAAACAAAGCGCACAACACTCATCGTGAAAAATGTAATAAACTATGTTTATATATAAGGTGTTTCAAGGTTATGCGTACATCAAGGTAGATTAATCAAGCATAGAGCCACAGAGTGGCAGTTACCAGCGTCTGCAACCAGGAACCACCAGAGCTTCACTCTCCTTTCCGCCTAAAGACCTGTTGAAAGACCTGGATATAGTGAGGGGAATGGATAGAGACCACATGATATTACCAAAGAGGAAGGAATCACCTGTTGTCAATGGGTCTCTTGATATTCCATTTGTGACTACCTTTAATTCTGTGAGTGTTAAAATTGAGGAAATGTTTAAAAAAACATTGGGCAATATTAAATAGGGATGTGTTTTTAGGGGGCCACATCCCACCAGCACCAAAATTCATCTACAGGAGAGCTAAGAATTTTAAAAATACCTTGGCTCCTAGTGATATTTTTCCACCAATCCATAATAGGGATAAGTTATGGCTAAATAAATCTGTAGGTAATTATGCATGTGGTAAGTGCTCTGTTTGCCACTATCTACATAAAGAGAGGAAAACTTTTAAATCATTAGTTAATCATGAGGAGTTTAAAATTGAAGAATTTATAAACTGCAATACCACCCATGTGGTTTACTTGATTGAATGTTCCTGCAATATCCAATATGTTGGTCGCACTAAAAGGTGTTTGAAAGTGCGCATCCAGGAACACATTAGGAATATTAAAAATGGTTATGATAAGCACAGTTTGTCTCGGCATTTCTCTGTACACCATAAAAAAGACCCATCTTCCCTTAGATTTAAGGGTATACACACTGTCCCCTTTGGGAGGAGAGGTGGTGATAGAATTAAGAATCTCTCTATCCAAGAAACATTCTGGATTTACAAATTAGAATCCCACACCCCTAAAGGGTTAAATGAGGATGTGGATATATGGTCCCTGTATTGATTCTGTCATTTAAATAATTCATGTCTGCTTCGGAACTAATTCTTGTTTCTTTCTTTCAGATGTAAATCTTTGCCATTTGTTATTTTTATGGTTAATTTTAGTATTGTGTTTTATGCAGCTTTTTAAGTATTAAAAATACATTTTATTTTTTTTGGCAGCTCTGATTTTGCAGCTGTACTGCATTAGCATAGTGCATAGTGATTCGTTGATACTACTAAATTGATAACCAATCATATGGTTTTGAATGGTATAAACTCTGATACAGATATCATGTGTTTTATTCCCTGAAGAAGTGGCCTGTTGAGCTACGAAACGCCGCGTAGGAGAGATACCATTCAACCTATATACTTTTATTATTCATATTCCAAGGTGTATTTTATTGTTGTCAAACGGTTTGCTGAACACCGAGTTGATTTCCTCTTCTGCGTATGTGCCGCGCTGTTGCCTGCCTCTGTGGTTGCCAAGTGAGGTCTGAATCATTACTGGCAGACACTGTTACTCAAAGCAGAGCGGGCGCTCTGACGTCACAGAAGGGCCCGCGGGACCACGCCGTCACGCTGCCTGACTGATCGGGAAACACAGTGAGGTCTGCAGAGGAACCTGTGTACTACTTGCGAGCAAAGGACAACCACTCCCCAGGATCCACTAAGCGTATTGACGCTATTTACAGGACATTGAGACTGTGGCAGAGTTATCAATTATCTGGCATTTCACCTACCTGTAGGTGAAAAGGAGAGTGAAGCTCTGGTGGTTCCTGGTTGCAGACGCTGGTAACTGCCACTCTGTGGCTCTATGCTTGATTAATCTACCTTGATGTACGCATAACCTTGAAACACCTTATATATAAACATAGTTTATTACATTTTTCACGATGAGTGTTGTGCGCTTTGTTTGTTTTTTTTCTTTGGGGTTAAGTTGCAATTCCACACCCACTTCCAGAGAATGTCCCATCTTTTCAGCTTCATCAGCTAAGGATTCTTCTGGTTTTGATTCAGCACGTGTACCTTCTTTTGTTGCCTGTTGGGTGGCTGAAGGTTTTGCTAGTGCTTGTTTAGGTGGTTCAAATTTTGCAACCTTGTCTTTCAGATGAGCGGTATTCCCAGCTCTCACTGTACCCTTGTCTTCATGGGTTTTTGAGGCTGTGGGATACTGACGCTTAGTCAGGGTCAATACTTGCCCTTGTAGGACTGTAATCTCATCCGCGAGAGATCCCTGTATTTTGAGTGCGTCTTGCAAGTCTCTTCTCAGGGAATTTATCTGCATGCTTTGCTTTCTCTGAGCTTGCTTCCACATTTTTATTGCATTGTGAAGCACTATGAACTTCTTTGCTTGGGCCACAGTTACTTGTTTCAGTTTCTGGACCTTCTTGTGCTTCCTTTTGTGCCGCGTCATCTGGGTTCTAAGCTTGGCCTTTAGCGTTGCTTTGGTGATGCTCAGGGTAGCCTTCAGTTTCTCATGCTGCTTTGCGGGGACATACTGGGTAATCAGACGTTCCTGCAGCACTTGTACTTCTTTAGCAGCCTGCAGATTTTCTTCCTGCAGAGTTCGCTGCTTCTCCTCGGCCTTCTCGAGGTGCGTACGCAGACCTTGCAGTTGGTTCTGCAGTCGGTGCTCTGCTTCAAACTTTTCACCTTCCAAAAGTCTATTTATTTCTTTAAGCTCGTGCAGCTTTTCATTTTTTTCCTTGACGTCGTTTGTCAAATTAAAATTTTCTTCTTTGAGTTTTAAGTTTTTTCTTTGTAATCTTAAATTTTCTCCTTTTTCAGTCTCTGTACTATTCAGGGCCTCTTTGCAGTCCTCCTTCCATTTATGCACATCTGCTTTGAGAATGACAGTCTCCTGGCGTGAGACTTGCTTCTCTAGGTTGAGGGTCTGAAGCTCCTTCTGGGAGACTTGGAGATCTGTTTTAAGATTGACAATCGTTTCTTTAGAAATGTCCAGCTCCTCAGTGAGACTGTGTAGTTCCTTTCTGGAAACTTCCAGGTCTGTGCGGCAGCTGTTGGTCTCATGATGTGAGGCATCCAGTGCTCTGCGGAGTGTCTGAACCTCTTTCTGAGATACGTCCACCTCTATCCGGACATTGTTGACCTCCTGTTGTGAGGCATTCAGCTCTACGCGAAGAGTGGGAACCTCTTGCTGAAAGACTGTCATCTGCTTTAGTGCCTCCTCATACTTCCGCTTCAGCTTAGTCATCATTTTATCAGATTGGCATTGCTTTTCATCCATGCCGGAAATAGTAGCGTTTGCAGTATCTAGCTCAGTCTTGAGATCGTCCAATTCTGTTCCAGATTCAGAGTACATTGCGAGCACCGTCTTCTGTAACTCAGCATTATCTTCTCTCTCAAGTTTCAATTGTTCTCGAAGTAGATCACAGTCACGCCTGGCAATTTTCAGGGCGTCTTCAGGGCTGGTCAAGGGATCGTCACTCACTGGTTCTGGCTCCGCTTCCCTGGGATTACTGGTTGAGGGTTCCTCACTATTGGCACCGGACAGACACTTCTTTGGGGTACACGACTTCTGCCTTGGGCCCTCTGGATATTTGGTTATCCGCGGGACGAATTCTCCATTTTCTCTAGGCTGCGGGGCATCTGGGTCCCCCTTTTTCTCCACAAGATCTGCGGACGTGTCTGTTCCTTCCACGGTACATGAAGAACCGCTTTTCTTTTTTCGCCTTTTTGTTTTGGATGACACCGTCCCTTCAGGGATACCGGGGTCTCCATCTTCATTTAAAATTTTAGCAGCGTCACTGGATGCACCCGGCTTTTCTTGCAACTTTAATAGCTGACAGAAAAATTCAGTGATCCACTGCTCCCGCTCTTTCTCCTGCTGATCATATTCATCATCAAAGGGAGCGTTTTTTTCGGTTCGTCCGAGTTCAGGCACCCCCACCATTCTTGGGGTGTTTTGTGGGTGTGACTCGGTTCGGGTACCTCGTAAGAGATGTCTTCCTCTTTATTGGACTGGAAGGGCCACTCTTCCGTGGGGTAGGGTTCATTACAGGAACGCTGCATCTTGTCCTCCATTTTTAGGCTATCAGGTGTAATTTTCTTCCTGACCTCAGGAGGCGCTATTGCAGCTGTTGCCACTGTATTTGCTAGAACCCCCAATTGTGATAGTCCTACAGGTGGGCATATTTTGCTTGTAGAGGTCGTAGCTCTCGCAGGCATCTGTGTAGACTTTTCTTTCTTGGGTAAGTTTTAGAATATCAGCAGTACTGTGCATGCATTTTCTCTCATTAGGTATAAGAGATGTGCAGTTGCTAGGTAAAAACGTCTATTTGCTTTACACCATTTACTTGCTAGGTGCAATTCCTCCGCTTCAGCAACAGAATTTGGTTTTCTGCTTGAGTTCAGTAATTATCAGTCTCATCTTTGGGTATTATGGCATTCGCACGTCACTTTGGGTGTCTGTTTTGCTCCCAAGATACATAGGTGGACTTTTTTACTTGCAGAAACAAAAAACATTCTTTGCAGTGGAATATTTCTTTCACTCCCGGCAGGGTGACTCAACACTCAGCAATTGGCTTTGGAATACCTTTTACACAGTTCAGCAATTACTTTTTCCCCGGTAGGGCAATTTTACACTCGGCATTTGTTTGCTAAAAATTCCCCTGCTTCAGCACAGTCTTGTATCAATTTTCACACTTTTCTGCATAAACTCCATTCACAGCTGGTAGTCCTATGCGGTGTGGCAACCTTTATTTGCAAAATCAGTACCGCTCGTGGGTCACCATCTGTATTCACTGCTTCAGCGAAACTTTTCAAAACAACAAACACCTATCCCTTTTTAAGGACTGACTCACTTCTTGAAACCTGACTATGGCTGGAAGGCAAACCCCCTATTTCAATGACCATATTACACTTTGTGATAGGCAAATAAGGTTTAGCTGCTTCAGCAGTCTCTCTCCTCTTGGGATTGGGGAAAAGAGTCCATCTGTGGTTTTGTAGCTTTCAGTGCAGTGTAAGTTTCCTGCCTGGGTGTGTATCCCTTTACTCTGGTCTCTGCTGCATGAGTTTTTTTTTTTGTTTTTTTTAAGTTGCTCAGACTGTTTGTAGGCAAAAAGCATTAAAAAAAATTCACATAAAAAATCTCCGGTCCTTTCTAACTTCAAAGACACCTCTCGTCCCACTTCGGACACCATATGTAGGCGGACGCTCACAGAGGTATGCAAGGGAGACTGATTAGGGTGAAATTAAATAAGCCTTTTATTGCGCCTTTTCCTTAACATCAGGAAACCATCCAAACAAGGGGTAAACAAAGCTTCTATTCACTTGGGAGTATTTCTAGTGAACAACTATGCGGTTCACAACTCCCTTAGATAAGCATGTCTCCCAGCCCCAAATATATAGCATGAAATGAACAGATATAAAAAGTCTTATAAATAAAAGTCTTATCTGTTCCTTTTGGTTTGGAGGGAAAATCTTCTCTGTCCCTGGTTCAGCTCCCTTTTCCTCAGGGTGTGTCAGCATTCAGGTTTAGAAGTTTCCCCTGTGTCTTGAAAGCAGCTCTGCTATTTCTTCTGGCAGGGCTCAAGACGAGTGTCCCTTCCTTGGTTCAGCCCAGTTGTGGACTAAGGAATCTCTGCTCTGTCTCCAAAGTTCAGCTCAGGTGTGAGCAAAGGAGTCTCACTTCCTGTCTCAAAAGACATACTGCACCGACACACTTTATTCGAGCAAATACCCAGTATGTACCTGGCAGATACCTGGAATGCGCCGCTCCTCACCTCTGACAAGCCCCGTTGCGTTTGCCTTCCCAGCCTGGGTTCATGCCTGGCTGACGGGCGGCTGATCTGTTAAATGATAATGATTAGGATTTAATAGGCTGCAATGCTTCGCGTGTCTACCAGATGGCATAAATTCATGAATTGTAATGCAGTATATATATATATACTGTGCAGTATTGCAGCCAGCGGGAATAAAATGCTTCAAACCATGTCTGGAAAATACCTCAATGCACTCGGGCAGAAAACAGTCACAAACCTCAATACACCCGGGTATACCCGAATTCGTGGGACTAGCCGAGCTCGAATAAAGTGTGTCGCCAGTGTACTTTTCTAAGCCAACTAATCAGGCAGATGGTGTTTGTTAATTGACTACCAGCAGTTAACCACCACACTGCTGGATTAGAGGCACATTACCTGAACAGGGATAACTTCCCTGTTACAGACCCGCTCTGGATAACGACCCCGGCTTGCCTCTGACTACCCACACCTCTGCATCCCTGATAACGGCTTACGGACACTATATCAATCTCCTGGCTCCAACCCCCGACCGCTGCACAACGGACTCCGAACTTCCCACTGGCTCCGCCCCCGGACTCCGGCAAGTATCTGAACTAGCCCGATCTCTCCAATCCAGACCTGGCTATGCTGACAACCTCTTACGCCGGTGCTGCCCGCAGACCAGACTCGTCCCTTATACTGAGGTGGGGACGTATATGTGCACGCACCCGCAGCAGAAGGAGCGTGTCCGGAGTGTGGTGTTTTGGCGTTGCCAGGCCAGGTGTGAACAGGTGCAGCAATACTTGCCGGTACCGGTACTGAAGAAGCGAAGTGTTTGCCGTTAGCCAAAAGTCGGGGAGAGAGAGATCCGGAAGGTCGAGGTCCAAGCTGAGGTTGAGGGATGGAAGAAGCTGCAGGGTCAAGAGGGAGCCGGGATCCAGAGCCAGGTAAGTTCGTCCGCCAAGCCGGGTCGAAACCTGAATGCACAAAGACAAAGGGAATGCCAGAATAGACGTCTGTAGCAGAGACTATGTCGAGCGATGTGAGAGGCAGAACAGGCATTAAGTACTGTGGCTGACCAATGGTTAACGGAGGCAGGCCTGGAGGAGCCCTAGGAGCAGTCCAAGATTGGTTTCCATAATAGGCTGCCAGGTGATAAGGTTTAGGGTTAACTAGTAACCAGCGTGTGGGAGGAAGGTGTGGCTTCACTGCAAGAGCAGTGAATACATTAGCTAGTATGTGTTCCGTAACAGCAAGGGATACACACGCAGAAGCAACGGCAGGCAGCCGAGCACTAGACCTGCGTGGGGCAGCAGCAGCCCGACGGGGAGGACGGGGGAGTCCCCTCAGCAGGGAGGCCGGGCAAGGAGGGAGCCGCACAGCCACGGGAGTGGACAGAGGTGAGGGGAGGTCACGCTGCGACCGACGTGACCCCTGAGTCCTCACACAACCCACTCTCCAGGCGTGCCCCCGCTGCTGTGGGTGCGCAGTTTCATACTTTCCCACCTCATTACCAAGCCTTATGAAGTGGCTGGAGGTGTCGCCACGAAACTCGTAGGAATCTTTTGTCTCAATGCCCAAGTGGCAATGGGACTTGATACCTCAACTTAAGTCCTACTGCTCCTAATATATTATGAGCACATTTTGCTTTATACACTTCGGCTGTGACTATCAAAGTTGGGACGATTCACCTCCCTTCCCATTGGAGAATGAAGGTGTCGCCTGATGCCATCTACATGCTCTCTTTGTACCAACCAGTGTAACCCAAAGTGTGGCATCTGCCCGACCTCCGTGATGCTCCGCCTGCCTCTGATTCTGATGGATGAGAGTGACTATCTGTCAAGATTGTGCTCGCCACAAACTGGGACCGGACCGCGGGGCTGAGGCTGGGTTATGAAATCACCGACCTTAGACCGCGCAGACTGGTCCGGAGTGCTCAGTTCATAGTCAAACAGGCCGGGTTCAGGACTGGAGATAACAGCATAGTTGTTGGACAAGCCAGAGTCGGGGTAGGAGATATCCGGGTAGTCGTAGTTCAAGTAGGGAGTCGGCAACAGGAAATCAAGCTGGTCCTTTTGCGTCAGCGCAATCGCTGCAGGTCGGGAACGAGGTTTACGCGAGTGGCGTCCACGACCCATGGCTCCGGTCTAGGAGAGGGAAGACTGACCGCAATAGGCACACCACCAGGCAGCACTAGTAACCCCGTGTTACAGCGCAAACGAAGCAGGTCTGTAAGAACCAGGAACTCAGCATAGCAGTAGCAAGCCTGGAGGAAACTGGACGAGTACAACGAACTGGAAACAAAAACAGAGATACGTAATGAAAGAACAGGGCTTGTGGCAGAAACACAGGTAACATCCCATAAGGATCTATGCTCGGCAAGGAAGTGAAGCCAAAGCAGGATATTTAAAGCGACAGTGACCAATCCAGATGAGTGGCATGGCGGAGGCGTGTCGAGGAGCTGCTCGTGAGTGGCTGAGAGACCAGGAAGTAGTGGAGCACAGCTGAGAGTCTGTAACACCAGTGCCAGAATCCAAGATGGCGACGGCAGAGTTCAAGTTATGCACTGGGCGGCGGCATAGGTAGCGACGGGGGGCAGGGGCAGCAGCTGCTGCAGTACTGGTAGTGGGTAAGGAGGGGTCACCCCACAAGGGACGTGGCCCCCGATTCCTTACACTATCATGGAGATACTATAGCCTCGGACAATGGCTGTCTACCTGTAAGTGATATCTGCCGGACGCTCGTGACATGCCGCCTGCCTCTCCCTCTGATTCTGACGGATGAGAGTGACTATTGTGGGGATTATCTTCTTATTCTTATTCAAAGTTTCTGAATGCCTCTCTGGAATATCATCCTGGATGGCCATCCGCCGACTGAAACTTAACATGGCAAAAACAGAGCTCCTTATACTTCCTCCCAAACCTGGCCCTACTACCTCCTTCCACATTGCTATTGGAAATACGATCATTCACCCAGTAGCCCAAACACGCTGCCTAGGTGTTACACTTGATTCCTCTCATATTCAAAAAGTTTCTAAAACTTGTTGCTTTTTCCTCCGCAATATCACAAAGATACGCCCTTTCCTCTGTTGCTCGTCTACTAAAACTCTGACTCAGGCCCTCATTCTCTCACGTCTCGATTACTGCAACCTCCTGCTGTCTGGCCTTCCTGCCTCTCACCTGTCTCCCCTACAATCTATCCTAAACGCTGCTGCCAGAATCACTCTACTCTTTCCTAAATCTGTCTCAGCATCTCCCCTCCTGAAATCCCTCTCCTGGCTTCCGATCAAATCCCGTATCTCACACTCAATTCTCCTCCTCACTTTTAAAGCTTTACATTCTTCTGCCCCTCCTTACATCTCAGCCCTAATTTCTCGCTATGCACCTTTCCGACTCTTGCATTCTTCTCAAGGATGTCTTCTTTCTACCCCCTTTGTATCTAAAGCTCTCTCCCGCCTTAAACCTTTCTCACTTTCTGTCCCGCACCTCTGGAATGCCCTTCCCCTCAATACCCGACTAGCACCCTCTCTATCCACCTTTAAGACCCACCTTAAGACACATCTGCTTAAAGAAGCATATGAATAGCACTGGATAATCCTGGACACATGATACATAAAGCTTGGCCCCCTGCAGACGCACTTACTAGAATTCCCTCCTGCTGTCTCTGTACGTTCTCCCTACCTACCAATTAGATTGTAAGCTCCTCGGAGCAGGGACTCCTCTTCCTTAATGTTACTTTTATGTCTGAAGCACTTATTCCCATGACCTGTTATTTATATTATTTGTTATTTATATGATATGTATTACTACTGTGAAGCGCTATGTACATTTATGGCGCTATATAAATAAAGACATACAATACAATTCTTATACAGAAAATAAAAATACCACTTGTGAGCACATTCAAATGACTCAGACAGGTTTGCAACCCTGCTTTCCCCATTATCTCTTAGCATGCAATGCTTCCATTGCAGCCAGGGATTCTGAGCCCTATAGGTTTATGCCTGTCGCATAATAAGGCTTTTTCAGCATATCCTAGGTTAAAGAAGGGCATAGCCAGAAAAACCTACTCACGACAGCTGTTTCAACCTTTTGGGTCTCATTAGTGTGAAGCTGGTTATACTGGTTTTGCAATGTGAAGCTGGAATAGGTTTCAACCACACTTTAAATGAGGCTGCACAGAAAGACGGAGCTAAAGTTTATAGGTATTTACTATTTAACCCCTTCAGTCCTGTGTTAACAGTGTTGGTAGAGATTCCTATAGACCAGTGACCACAGCTGCTTGGGCAGAGAGATGTGAGTCACATACCCATAGTAATATTTTGCAACGTCACTGGAACATTTCCTAACTTGCTCATGTCATTGTCTTTGTTAACAAGTTGGCTCCTGTTAGCAGCGCCACGTTGTACAAATAGGCAGCATCACTTCCCACGGTAGCTGAGCAACTATATGGGGAAGAGATCCTGTAACATGGAGTCACCAAGAAGGGGGTGACAGCTGCCTCATTATAATCAGGGACAAGCACATACAGATCTGGGTTTATATCTAATGTACCTTAACCTCTTGACTGCAGAGTATCAGGGACAGGCTCAGACGGTCCTGGGTTTATATCTAATGTAGAGTAACCTCCTGACTGCAGAGCATCAGGGACAGGCTCAGACAGTCCTGGGTTTTTATCTAATGTAGAGTGACCTCCTGACTCAGTTGTACACATTAAATATTGGCATAGTGGAATTGCCTGGACACATTTCCCTGAATGTAACATATGTACAGTACATAACTTTTTTGTCTGTTCCTGTCCATCCGGTAGTGAAAGCGTTCATTAAATAGCCCCAGGGACCCACACAGCTGCACAGATCTATTCTGAGTCGCCAGTAAACACCCAAGAGGAAAAACAAACATATTTATAAATAAAACATTAAGAATGTAAGAAATGTTCTGGATACTGCTGATCTCCGAGATTGACTTTAAATAATGACATCATGGAGCAAAGCACAGAACCTAAACTCTATGAACCCTGCAGACCCTACACTCCCTGCACCCCACAAACCCTAAACTTTTTGCACCCTGCTGACTGTACAGAGTCTGCACCCCATAGACCATAAAATCTCTGCACCAAGATTCCCTACACTCTCTGCATCATCATCATTATTATTTTTTAGTGAAGGCACGCCTCCACTTTAGGGAGAACCGCAATACTTTATAATCAGTTTACAGAGCTTACACTTTCCACACCCCACAGACCCCAAACTTTGTGCACCCCACAACACAGGCCCTAAAGTCTCGGCACCCCACAACATAGACCCTAAACATTCTGCTCCACACAGACCCTAAACTCTCTGCACCCCGCAGACCCTACCCTCCCTGTACCCAACAACAGACCCTAAACTCTATGTACCTCACAGTCCCTAAACTTTCTGGAAGTCGCAGCACAGACCCTTCACTTCCCTCCTGAGTTTCAGGACTGATTTGAATTATATATAAGACTAGCTGAGAGACCCGGCGCTGCCCGGGACCAAAACCTCCCGCTCCCTCCTCTCTCCACCCTCCCCGTCCCCCCCTGCCCCTCTCCGCTCCCCCCCGCCTCGCCACTCTCCGCTCCCCCTGCTCTCTCCGTTCCCCCTCTCTCTCCACCTCCCCCCACCCCCGCGCAGCTCCGGTCCTCCACGCCCGCGCAGCTCCTGCCATCCCCCCCTGCACAGCTCCGGCCATGTCCCCCCCTGTGCCGCTCTGGTCGCCGCTGCCCCCTCCCCCCCGAGCAGCTCCGGTCCCCCCCCCTGTGCAGCTCCGTTCTCCCCCCCCCACACACACACAGTGCCACACACACACACAGTGTCACACACACACACACACACACTGTCACACACACACAGTGCCACACACACACACTCCCACAGTGTCACACACACACACACAAATGTCCTCGGGCACCAACAACAACTGCAGTGAGGATGCCGCAGCCCCGCCCCCCCACCGGCGGACACCAGCCACCTCCGTCCAGTCTCCGAGCTCCCACCGGTCCACAAAGCACCTCTCTCCTGTCCGGGCGCTCCGACCGGTCGATCCCGGCCGTGGGGGGCGGAGCATGCAGCGCAGCCCGCCGGCCGCATGGTGACCCGGAGCGGGCGCGAGGACCATTACAACAAATTATGATATTGTGTGAGAAACCCCATGTCTGCATTAAGTCCACTTGTTTTGGTGTCAAAGTGGGGACTGCAATGGGTACCAAGATGGCACCGCACTATGCCAATCTTTTCATGGCAAATCTTGAACAAAGATTCCTAACTTCATGCCCCCACAAACCCTACAAATACTACAGATGCATTGATGACCTGTTTATAATATGGACAGAGGGTGAGGGAAACCTACAACAATTCCACGAGTCCCTGAACTCATTCCATCCATCAATTAAACTCAAAATGGATTATTCTACAAACCTAATAAACTTTCTAGACACAACAGTAAAACTGAAAGATGGCAAACTACACACATCTGTATACAAGAAACCTACCGACAGATGCAGTTACCTCCATAACTCCAGCTTCCATCCCACTCATACAAAACAAGGTATCATACACAGCCAGGCTATAAGATACCACCGCATATGCTCTGACACTGAAGACAGAAACAGGCATCTCACAACCCTGACCGAATCGTTCAGACAGAAGGGATACAAACCAAAGACAATTGCCAGAACTATTACATCTGCACTAAAAACCCCATGAGAACACCTACTACAATACAGACAGAGAGAACCTACCACACGCATACCACTAGTGGCCACATACAACCATACCCTAGAGGGAATACGAAAAGTAATCAAAGATCTGCAACCCATGCTGGGAGAGGATGTGACATTAAAAGAAATCTTTCCCAAACCTCCCATTCTTGCGTTCCGGCAACCACCAAACCTCAAACAGAAATTAGTCAGCAGAAAACTTCACAACGAACTTAAAGACACTGATAATGGCACAAAACCGTGCAACAACACACGCTGCAAACTCTGCAAACATACATGCCAAAATCCCACAGCCAGTCACAACAATGGAACACTCAATGTTAAAGGAGCATACAGCTGCACATCCAGGAACGTGGTTTATATGATTCAATGCAACAAATGTGACCAAGGATTCTACATTGGGGAAACCAGCCAAAAACTTCAAGGAAGAATGAATATGCACAGACACTATACTACACCACAAAGAAGGAAGATACTGCTCACCAGTGGGACATCATTTCTCACTACCAGATTATTACATAAATGATATAAAAATCTAAATCCTCAGTGGAATGTTCAAACGCACCCAAGAACGGAAAACATTTGAGCTCAGAATGATAAGACTCTGACACCAAAACAAGTGGACTTAATGCAGACATGGGGTTTCTCACACACTATCATAATTTGTTGTAATGGTCTTCCCTGCCATTGTGCCACCCTATACTCCCCCCCCCCCCCCCCCCCAGCGTCCTCTTCCTCCTCTGTGCTGCTATGGATGTACAGCCCCCCATCCCCAATTCTCACCTTCTTTATATCTGTTTTAACACCCTTCCAGTGCCTTCCCCACCTCCTATACAACTCTGTTCTACAGTCTTCCCTTTTTTTTTTTTTTTCCAATCCCTGCCCAAGTCATAGAAAACTTTGTATACAGTATTGCTGACCTGAGGAAGAGAGGAAAACTCTCGAAAGCTTGTCCTATGACATAAATTCTTTGTCCAAATTAAAAAAAGGTATCACCTAATACTGAAGAACTCATTTATTCTGCACTATCGCAACTGGACTAACACGGCTATTTCCGTTATATATACGGTATATATACAGTTGCAATTGTGGAAAAGCATTTATTTGTTCTATAACAGGTGATGGTTCTTAGTTTAGACTATGGGATTATATATGTGACAATATTTTGAGTACCGCGCTACTCTTCTTTAATAAAAAATAGTTTTACATAGTTAGAAATGCCGAATATGAGGGGAAAGAGAGGGAGGAACCAGGGAAGGATAGTAAGATGCAAAGAAGAGGCAGAGGTCCCAGAATGGGGCCGTCGCCCCATAAGGGCTGAAGTGCCTTACAAAGATTGGTTTTGGTCGACTGCCCTCATTCCCTCTCTCCACGAGGTTATTCAAACTCTTGGCTTGCCAATAGGGGGAGGTGGGAAGGGGAGCCAACCGATACTGGTAGAAAAGAGGTGGACGTGGGGCTTAAATACCCTGTGCCCCGGCCAGAAGCCAACTTATTGTCTAAACTCTCTGTGCCCTACCCTCTCTGTACCCAACAACACAGACAACGGGGTCGTTTTGATACAGGGACTATTGGGCTGGCGGACAGTTTATTTTTCAATGTTGTTAAAGAAATAAAGCTGTGACCTTATTTTACTTCCACAAAAACTGTGATGTCTCCATTTGTAGGTGGGGGTAAAATCAATGGATAGGCACACTATGCCTTTATGAGAGACAGGGAGATACAATAAGAGACAAGGACATGCAGAGACAGGGAGGGGTCGAGAACGGAAGCGAGATGGAGAGAAACAGAGATGGAGAGATGGAGAGAGGGAGAGAGAGACACAGAGAGAGAAAGGGACAGAGAGGTAGGGCGATACAGAGAGGGACAGAGGGAGACAAGAAGATGCAGAAAGGGAAAGAGAATGGCAGGGAGCTGGAGACAGATATAGGGAGCTGGAGACATAGACAGGGAGATACAGAGAGACACAAAGACATGGAGATAGAGAGACAGTGAAATGCAGAAAGGGGCAGAGAGACACGGAGATACAGAGAAAGAGAGAGAGACAGGGAGATGCAGAAAGGGACAGAGAGAGACAGGGAGATGGAGAGATACAGGGAGATGCAGAGAGACAGGGAGATGCAGAGAGGGGCATAGAGAGAGAGATAGTATTGAGGTTGTAGGAAGGGTCTCTTATTACTTGTTTTTCTTAATGAAACCCCACATGGGCAATTCCTTCTGCTCTTTTAGGTCTGGGGAAACATTCATATACAGTAACAGTAACATTTTGTGGGTGTCTTTGAAATGTTTTTTCTTAGAGCAGCTGTAAAAACTCATCCATGATCTCTGCGAGCTTTGGGTCACTGCAGCGTTAAGTGTAGACTTTGATAACAGAATACATCGCATCATCTCTTGCTGAGCTCGATAGTTTGAGTTTCTGTACATATTTGAAAAGACGACACACCTGAGATGATGAAACCAGCATGGACATTGTAACTGCACCATTCAATAAGTAGGCTTTCTCTAGTATGTAAGACTTGCCTGCTGGGCACTCCTCAAACCTAGAAGCACAGGGTACAAGTGATAAAAATGCCCATCCAGGGCACAGCCGCCCCCCCCCCCCCCTTCTGAGCACAATTTATAAAGTGCTCTACCTGATTCATATCTACTTTGAGGAAGCTGCAAATACCCCAGAGATGGCTGCATCACAGGACTTGATGTTATAAAATGTATAACGTGAAAGGAAAATATACTGAAATAAAAGTGCTTCAGGTTAAAACCAGGAAAAGCAGATGGGGCACCCAAGCAGGATGGAGGTGCAGTGACAGTGCTGTGTGTGTGAGATCAGTACAGGTATAGCAGAGGGAACTGCAGTGACAGAGCTGTGAGTGTGGAATAGCATAGATTGCAGGGCTGGATGAAGGTGCAGTGACATCTGTCAGTGTGGAATAGCAAAGGTTGCAGGGCTGAATGGAGGTGCAGTGACAGAGCTGCGAGTGTGGAATAGCAGAAATTGCAGGACTAGATGGAGGTGCAGTGACACAGCTGTGAGTGTGGAATAGCAGAGATTGCAGGTCTGGATGGAGGTGTAGTGACAGAGCTGTGAGTGTGGAATAGCAGAGATTTCAGGGCTGGATGGAGCTGGAATGACAGAGCTTTGAGTGTGGAATAGCAGAGGTGCAGGGCTGGATGAAGGTGCAGTGACAGAGCTGCGAGTGTGGAATAGCAGAGGTGCAGGGCTGGATGAAGGTGCAGTGACAGAGCTGCGAGTGTGGAATAGCAGAGATTGCAGGGCTGGATGGAGGTGCTATGAGTGTGAAATAATAGAGATTGCAGGGCTGGATGGAGGTGCAGTGACAGTGCTGTGTGTGTGGAGTATATACAGGAATATCAGATGATGCACTAAAAGAAAAATGAAGGCAGTATTAATTATTCACAATAAAATTTATTAATAAACATTCATCATACATGACAAATAAATACTTCAGTAATAAGAATATTACAGCACCATCTCGAAGCATCTCAAACACCCCCTCCCCAGATCTCAGGTCCTGGCGGGTGCTGATAAAGTCATTGTCTTTGTGCAGCAATAAGATACCCAGTCTCATTTGCATCTCTCAATCCTGTTCTGGGGTGCACTACCCCTGATGTACAGCTTGGTCCATAAAGATGATGTCTAACCCCATATCATGTGGGGGGATGTGCAGGCCGGTGCCTTTGCTGCCAACACAGGGCACCAGTCCCTCATTCACCCACGCACTCTGGGCACCCATCTGCAGGCATTTCTGACGGAGTGCTAGGTGCTCTTGCCAGCGTCGCCCAGAGTGGGCGCCGCTCTTCCACACTTCTCTCCGCTGCCCTGGGATTAGATCGTAAACAATCTGCGCCGGCCTGTCTGGATTAGATCGTGAGCTCTCTGGACCAGCCTCTTTGAATTAGATCATGAGCTCTCTGGACCAGCCTCTTTGGATTAGATCGTGAGCTCTCTGGGCCAGCCTCTCTGGATTAGATCGTGAGCTCTCTGGACCGCCTTTATGTATTAAATTGTAAGCTCTCTGAGCCAGGTTAGGCCCTCAGATCACCTTGATGGAGAACCTCCTGAGCCTGAGGAACTGCAGGATCTTGTCTCTAGTCCTTTGTCTCAGTGCCATCAGCGCCCGGGATTTCTCCTCATTGTCCTGGTCGATGCAGAAGATGATCCTAGCTCTGTCCTCAGCCTTCTTGTCCCCACATTTTTTAAACAGCCTTTGCAGGGACTCCTGGTCCAGCCCCTCAAAGATGTTGGCTGCTGCCCTCTTGCGTGAGGCTGTATCGAAATGGTACCCGTGTACTGAGGGACTGACTCTCAGAGAGGTGGACATGGCTTGGTTTGCTTGCTTGTGTGTGTGTGTGTGCCGGTCAATTCAGATATGTCACAGCAGCAAGAGTCTGATCTCTCTCCCTTGAGCTGCCCGCTTTTTATACTCTGCTTCGATCAGATTACAGCTCTGACATCAGCAGCAGGAGGCGGGGCCTGGAACACTCTCCCGGGAACACCCTAAGGCACATTCTTTTGTGCTTGCAGTTTCCAGTGTCCTCACAAAAGCTGGTGCAAGAGCAGCACCAGATTCCCACACAGCACCAGGATTAGCAAAGGAAATGAAAAAAAATCCTGCTTCTCTTTTTCTTTGATGCATCTGATGCTATTTTTCAGAAGAGAGATTTTAATAAAAATGCACCCATGTTTGATTACATTCTAAATTCTCGAGAGCAGGTCGCTGAATGATTCCTTTCCTTGTATCTCTCTATATATTAGAGTGTAGGCTCTGCAGAACAGCAAGGCAGCCAACAGTGGAATGGGACATTTCGGCGCAGCCGATCAGCCGACATTTAGCAAAGATAAATTGTTAGGCGAATTCGTGATAGTAGGTTCCACTGAACCCTGATGCTTGGTATTGCACACAATCCAGCAGTCATGCCACATCAGGGTTTGATACCCCACATCGCCGCTTAGTGATTATTGGCCACTTATTATTTAACTACATCCCTTAGTGAACAGCACGAGTGCAGAAACCTCATTTTGCATCTGGATTCGTGTTAGTATTTGGGGTTAACTGTAGGGGTTTTAGGGCAAGGGGTCCGATTAGGGATAAGGGGTTAAGGCTTTTTAGGAAAAAGGGTTAAAATTAGGGACTTACTTTTGCGGTGAAATGGCCGGCGGCTAGCCATCCCTGGTGGCTGATTGGCTGCGGCGAGATGGCCGTGCCGAAACATCCTAGACCGGCTAACAGCTTCTCGGGGGCCAGGACTAGAGTCTCAGCCCAGGTAGTTATGCATGGAGGAGGTGTCCACCTCCCCGTTGGCTGCCCCCCCCTCTTTCACTCCCTTTCTCTCACCCTGCTTCTCTCCCCCCTCCTTTGTCTTACTCACACCTCTTTCTCCCCTCACTATGTTTCCCTCAGACAGTTCAGGGCCGGCCTTATCTTTGGCGGAGCCTAAGGCGGCATGCCAGTAGCGGGACTCCTCCTCCTGCAGCATCATGATGTCACGTCACCATGACAACGCAATGCTGCAGAACGAAGGCCACTCGGCATAAAGTAAGACCTCCCCCAGCTACACACGCACCTCCTCTACAGCTATATGCACGCTCACACTCCCCCATCCCTACCTTGGGGTGAGCAGCGGTGCGGTTCTGCACTGGCTCGGAGACTCCGCAGCTTCCTCCCCCAGCTCTCCCGTCGGGCGGCATTTGGATCCCGGTGCCGACAGGAGGAGGGAGCGTGGGGCACCCGAAGGCGCAGGACCCAAGGCACCCTTGCCCTCCCTCTCTCCTCCCCCTCCCTCATTCTCCCCTTCTTTTCTGAGTCTCTCCTCCCCCACTCTCTCTCTCTTACTCTGCCCGCTGTCCCTACACTTACTACCTACCCCTTCTCACCAACCCCAGCAGTCTCTAGAGTAGACGGTCCGTCTGGGCACTACCTGGTGGTGGAGAGATGGGCCCACCTTGGTGGCCCATAGTGGAAGTTGAACCGGACACTTTCAGGTTCAGACCACCCGGGGCATGATTCACTTCTCTCTCTATGTATCTGTATCCATATGAATACTAGATTGTAAACTCTGTGGACCAGGATTGCCTTTTATCTGTATATCTCTGCATAATAGAGTTTAAGCTCTGCAGGGCAGGATTTCCTTCTCCCAATGGTTCCTTTTCTTCCTGCTGCTCTTCTCCTTGTCTTATACCTCTATCCCTTTGCATATTATTACTATGTCTGTATACTTATACATTATACTGTAAACCGTTGTTCACATGGTGATGGAACTAGTCGTGAAATGAATTAAGACATTTTCAAACTCACAGAAACTTTAGCGCCATTTTTTATCATTGGTGAACTTTAGTGGCATTTTTATCATTGGTGAACTTTAGCAGCATTTTTGATCATTGGTGAACTTTAGCGGCATTTTTTAATATTGGTGAACTTTAGTGGCATTTTTTTAATCTATCAATAGCTTTACAAAAATTAGATAGATAGATGCACCTACTCTCTCATCCCCTGGTAATTTACATATATATCTAAAGATGATAGACAGCACACTGATTACAGCAAAAAAGTACGTATGCAGGGTGCACGGAACATAGGGGACCCTTCTTCCCCTCTACTAATGGTAATTACAGTTTCATGCAGGCACCTGAGGGAAAATACCAGGAAGACCACCATCTTTAACATGACCCAAAGAAGTGTGCATGCGTGCATGTTACCACTACAGACACCCATAGGTAACTTCAACACCACAACAGGGAGAGGGTGGGAGAGAGGGTGGGAGAGAAGGTAGGGTGGGAGAGAGGGGGCTTTGGCCTCTATGGCCCAGATCCACAAAACTCTGATAAGTCACTTAACTTGGAGTTAATCTAACTTAACTTCATGTTAAGACTCGCAGAACAATAACATAACGTTAACTCATTTTCCCCAGTAAATAGCAGTGTTAACTATAACAAACATTAGTTATGACATGCAAATGAGACAATTTGTCATAACATTGCATATCCCCTAAAGACCTCAAAGGTTAACATGGGGACATAACGTTGTAGCTAAACGTAGCCCTGTTGAAGTGTTTTCGTGCGGTTAAGCACCAAATCACGCCATCATAAAAACTCACTCTGACGATTTCAGTGTCTGGATCGGCGTATCGCCAAGACTGACAAAACGTCATGGTATTGAAAAATAATGCGACATTAGGTCTATGCTAATGAGATGTCATTTGGATGATGTTTTTGCATATCATTAGCTTTGAGGATACTATGTTAACACCGGGAACATAACTGCCAAACTTGTTTTACTTAAACCGTTATGTTCCCTGATTCAACGGAGCTTTGTGGATCTAGGCCTAAGTTGCAGGAGATCTGAAAGCTGGGGGAATTTTATTAGGGGATCCTCTGTGCATAGACACATGTACTGCAATAATCTGCAGGGTGTGAGTTATTAGGAAGGGTCACATTAAATATAGAACAAGTATATCAGGATGCTGCTTGTCTAAAGTATTTATATTAACTCGGGGACATGAACAGATCTGTTTAATCAGAACGTAAACAATAACACAGCATGTTATATACTCACGTAGAGGGGGAATTAACTGCTTTCCTGCCGAGAGCCAGCAACGCACACAAAATAGGGTGTGTATCTGTATTATATGCAAAGCAGCACCTGTATCTGTATTATACAGAGAAACATGTGTATTCTATCTATTATAGGCAGAGCAGTGTGTGTATCTGTGTTTTACGCAGAGCAGCGTCAATATCTATTATACGCAGAGAAATGTGTGTATCAGTATTATATGCAGAGCAGCGTCTGTATCTGTATTATACGCAGATTAGTGTCTGTATCTATTATATGCAGAGTAGCGTGTGTATCTGTATTATACAGTATGCAGAGCAGCGTCTTTATCTGTATTATATGCAGATCAGTGTGTGTATCTATATTATAGGCAGAGCAGCATGTATCTGTATTATATGCAAAGCAGTGTGCATCTGTATTAAACAAAGAGCAGCATGTATCTGTATTATATGCAGAGCAGCATGTTTCTGAATTATATGCGGAGCCGTGTGTATCTGTATTATATGCAGAGCAGCATGTGTATCTTTATTATATGCAGAGCAGCATGTATCTGTTTTATATACAGAGCAGCGTGGGTGTCTGTATTATACACACAGCAGTGTGTGTATCTGTATTATATGCAGAGCAATGTGTATATTTATATTATATGCAGAGCAGCGTGTATCTGTATTATATACAGAGTAGCGTGCGTGTCTGTATTATACACACAGCAGTGTGTGTATCTGTATTATATGCAGAGCAGTGTGTATATCTATATTATATGCAGAGCAGCATGTATCTGTTTTATATACAGAGCAGCATGAGTGTCTGTATTATACACACAGCAGTGTGTGTATCTGTATTACATGCAGAGCAGCGTCTTTATCTGTATTATATGCAGATCAGTTTGTGTATCTATAGTGTAACGGGTATTCCCCCACCCAATCGCATATAGAGTGTATGTGAGGGGGAACCTATATGTTACCAGGTGTGGTGCGTTACACCTGTCAGGCCCACAGGAGGTCTGAGCCTCCACTAGTGAGAGCCTGGGGTGAATCTCTGGAACGTTTCTTGTCAGCGCCTCCACCTATGTGAGATTCTAGGAGTGTAGAGTAGCCCTCACATAGGAACATCCATAAAGTAACCAGCCCACACCAAAGGTTATGGCTAAAAGGGTTTACTATATGGCAAATAACACAACATAACATACTTCAACAATATGACATTGACAGTGTCCCTCTATAACACTAATAGGCACAACTACCCGGTCACCACGCAGGGCTTTGTACCCCACACGTTATATCAATAGTCCCAAATGTCCCACAATACCCCAAATGAGTGACTGTTGGTAAAGTTGGTGCACTTATAGATACCTGCCTGGGCACACGTCCGTGCCCGGGTGTAAAGCTCTTCAAAAAGCGTCTGACGCAGGAACAGGAATCCGCCTCCGCGTGAGGTGTCTCCCTCGTGGAGCGTCGCACCCACAGAATGTCTCTTGTAGTAGAGCCTGTCTGAGCCAGACGCAGGCCACGATCACTGCGTGCAACTGGCACCGGTGATGTCACATAGAACTGGGTACTATAGAAAGCAAACCCCCCCTTGCACTGAAAGGGGCCTTTCCTGAAACTGCCAACTAATTGCTGTGGCTGCACTGCAAGCCACACTGTCTTTTCTTGTCAGAGCCCACAGCACTGCAGCTGTCAGTGACAAGACTCAGACTCAGATTAGGGCAGGGTCCCTACCTAAGGGGCCTTCCCTATGAATTTGCCCACTAACCTAGTGGGGAGTGGGGCCTACCTGGGCCCGGGGTTTCTCTGGCCTAGTACAGCAGAGCCCTGCTCTGTTTACACTACCTTCCCCAATCTCTTCCTGGATCCAACTGACAAAACCCTGTCTGCACACAACATTGTTGCAACTTTCCAGCATGAGGAGCTGCCAGCTCTATTGGCTTCAATGCTGCCTGTGACCAGGGTGAAAGTGCAGTCCCCAGAGGCTGCTGGGAATTGTAGTTCTTGGTACAGCTCTTTCCTATGGGGACCGCGTGCGCGATCTTTACTGCGCATGTCTGAAGCTGTAATGGCCGCCGCTACTCTTAACTGAGCATGCGCAACTTCCAAGAGCTCTTGCACACATGTAATGGCCACCTCTATGCTTTCCAACCTCTGTGCATTGCACGGCATAGGCGCAAACTCCCGTGCCAACCTCAACATGGCCGCCGCGATTGCTCTGCTTACGCGCAAGCCTCCGCACATGCGCGAACACATTAAACAGGGCGGCGTCCTGCCGCAGCTGCCACCGGGAGCGCGCTCGCCCCCTCAACAGCACACACGCAAGGGGGAAAGAAACCTGCAGACAGGGGGACCAGAGGGACCCTGGCTACAATAGTATATACAGAGCAGTGTGTATCTGTAATATACGTAGAGCAGTGTATGTATCTGTATTAAAAACAGAGCAGCGTGTGTATCTGTATTATATGCAGAGCAGCATGTATCTGAATTTTATGCGGAGAAGTGTGTATCTGTATTATATGCAGAGAAGCGGGAATGTGTCAGTATTATATGCAAGAGCAGCGTGTATATCTATATTATATGCAGAGCAGCGTGTATCTGTATTATACACAGAGCAGTTTGTGTCTGTATTGTATGCAAAGCAGCGTGTACATATGTATTATATGCAGAGCAGCGTGTATCTATATTATATGCAGAGCAGTGTGTATCTGTATCATATGCAGAGCAGCGTATGCATCTGTATTATATGCAGAGCAGCATATGTATCTGTATTATACGCAGAGAAGCGTATGCATCTGTATTACATGCAGAGCAGCATATATATATCAGTATTATATGCAGACCAGCGTCTGTATCTGTACTATACGCAGAGCAACGTGTGTATCTGTATTATATGCAGAGCAGCATGTATATCTATAATATATGCAGAGCAGCATGTATCTGTATTATACACAGAGTAGCGTGCGTGTCTGTATTATACACAGAGCAGTGTGTGTATCTGTATTAGATGCAGAGCGGCCTGTGCATCTGTGTTATACGCAGAGAGGCGTGCATCTGTGTTATACGCAGAGAGGCGTGTATCTGTATTATACACAGCAGTTTGTGTATCTGTATTGTATGCAAAGCAGCGTGTGCATATGTATTATATGCAGAGCAGCGTGTATCTGTATTATATGCAGAGCAGTGTGTGTATCTGTATTATTTGCAGAGAAGCGTGTGCATCTGTATTATAGGCACAGAGGCCTGTGCATCTGTCTTATACGCAGAGAAGTGTGTGTATCTGTATTATATGCAGAGCACTGTGTGTATCTGTTTTATATGCAGAGCAGCGTCTGTATCTGTATTATAGGCAGAGAAGCGTGTGCATCTGTATTACATGCAGAGCAGCATATATATCAGTATTATATGCAGACCAGCGTCTGTATCTGTATTATACGCAGAGCAACGTGTGTATCTGTATTATACGCAGAGAAGAGTGTGCATCTGTATTATATGCAGAGCAGCCTGTGCATTTGTGTTATATGCAGCGCAACATGTGTATCTGTATTATATATATATATCTTTACTATATATTTGTCAAAGCGTCGTATGTGGCTATGTCTGTATGTGTCTCCCTGTGTCCCTCCCTGTGGCCCTAGCCGCAATCCCATTGGACCTTGGGCCAGGCCAACGAGATTGCTTCCTTGGCCCGCCCGCCCGCCCGCCCCCGCACACCTCTCATTGGCCTGAGGCGGAGTGACGGGCCAAAGGTCACACACACACACACACACACAACACACACACACACACACACACACACACACACACCCTCCCCCCGCTCTCCCGCCCGCTCACCCCCCCCCCCCCCGTTTACCCCCCCCGCCCCGCTTACTCCCCCCCCCACCCACACACACAGAAGCGCGGCCGTGTGCAAGGTGAGAAAACGCAGGGGAATTACCGCGTCCCTGACTCCCCCTGCCCTTTGCCCCCCACCTACCCTCCCTGCCCCCCCCTACCCTCCCTGCCCACCTGCCCCTTGCCCCCTGCCCTCCCCTTTGCCACCGGCCCCTTGCCCTCCCTCCCCTGCCCTATGCCCCCTGCCCTCCCTCCCCTGCCCTTTGCCCCCTGCCCTCCCTCCCCCTGCCCTTTGCCCCCTGCCCTCCCTCCCCCTGCCCTCCCTCCCCCTGCCCTTTGCCCCCTGCCCTCCCTCCCCCTGCCCCCTGCCCTCCCTCCCCCTGCCCCCTGCCCTCCCTCCCCCTGCCCCCTGCCCTCCCTCCCCTCCCCCTGCCCCCTGCCCTCCCTCCCCTCCCCCTGCCCTCCCTCCCCCTGCTCTTTTCCCCCTGCCCTCCCTCCCCCTGCCCTTTGCCCCCTGCCCGCCCTCCCCCTGCCCTTTGCCCCCTGCCCTCCCTACCCCCCTGCCCTTTGCCCCCTGCCCTTTGCCCCCTGCCCCTCCCTGCCCTTTGCCCCCCACCTACCCTCCCTGCCCCCCCTACCCTCCCTGACCACCTGCCCCTTGCCCTCCCTCCCCTTTGCCCCTGCCCTCCCTCCCCCTGCCCTTTGCCCCCTGCCCTCCCTCCCCCTGCCAATTGCCCCCTGCCCCTCCCTGCCCTTTGCCCCCACCTACCCTCCCTGCCCCCCCTACCCACCTGCCCCTTTCCTCCCTCCCCTTTGCCCCTGCCCTCCCTCCCCTGCCCTTTGCCCCCTGCCCCTTGCCCCCTGCCCTCCCTCCCCCTGCCCTCCCTCCCCTGCCCTTTGCCCCCTTCCCTCCCTCCCCCTGCCCTTTGCCCCCTGCCCTCCCTCCCCCTGCCCTTTGCCCTCTGCCCTTTGCCCCCTGCCCTCCCTCCCCATGCCCTTTGCCCCCTGCCCTCCCTCCCCCTGCCCTTTGCCCCCTGCCCTTTGCCCCCTGCCCTCCCTCCCCCTGCCCTTTGCCCCCTGCCCTCCCTCCCCCTGCCCTTTGCCCCCTGCCCTCCCTCCCACTGCCCTTTGCCCCCTGCCCTCCCTCCCCCTGCCCTTTGCCCCCTGCCCTCCCTCCCCCCTGCCCCCCTGCCCTCCCTCCATCTGCCCCCTGCCCTCCCTCTGCCCCTTGCCCCCTCCCCCTGCCCTCCTCCCCCCTCCCTCCCCCTGCCCTATGCCCCCTGCCCTCCTCCCCTGCCCTTTGCCCCCTGCCCTCCCTCCCCCCTGCCCTTTGCCCCCTGCCCTCCCTCCCCCTGCCCTTTGCCCCCTGCCCCTCCCTCCCCCTGCCCCCTCTCCCCCTGCCTTTGCCCCCTGCCCTCCCTCCCCCTGCCCTTTGCCCCCTGCCCTCCCTCCCCCTGCCCTCCCTCCCCTGCCCTTTGCCCCTGCCCTCCTCCCCCTGCCCTTTGCCCCCTGCCCTCCTCCCCCTGCCCCCTCTCCCCCTGCCCTTTGCCCCCTGCCCTCCCTCCCCCTGCCCTTTGCCCCCTGCCCTCCCTCCCCCTGCCCCCTCTCCCCCTGCCCTTTGCCCCCTGCCCTCCCTCCCCCTGCCCTTTGCACCCTGCCCTCCTCCCCCCTGCCCCCTCTCCCCCCTGCCCTTTGCCCCTGCCCTCCCTCCCCCTGCCCTTTGCCCCCTGCCCTCCCTCCCCCTGCCCCCTCTCCCCCTGCCCTTTGCCCCCTGCCCTCCCTCCCCCTGCCCCCTCTCCCCCTGCCCTTTGCCCCCTGCCCTCCCTCCCCCTGCCCTTTGCACCCTGCCCTCCCTCCCCCTGCCCCCTGCCCTCCCTCCCCCTGCCCTTTGCCCCCCTGCCCTCCCTCCCCCTGCCCTCCCTCCCCCTGCCCTTTGCCCCCTGCCTCCCTCCCCCTGCCCTTTGCCCCCTGCCGTCCCTCCCCCTGCCCCCTCTCCCCCTGCCCTTTGCCCCCTGCCCTCCCTCCCCCTGCCCTTTGCACCCTGCCCTCCCTCCCCCTGCCCCCTGCCCTCCCTCCCCCTGCCCTTTGCCCCCTGCCCTCCTCCCCCTGCCCTTTGA